>NC_064626.1:384575010-384897737 GCF_023864275.1 Schistocerca cancellata | reverse complement strand
TAAGGTATCTCGACATAATGACCTCTCTGCCAACCACTGTGGATTCTGGAAACATTGATCATGTGAAACCCAAATCACACTTTTCTCACATGACATACTGAAAGTCTTGGAGCAAGGCAGTCACATAGATGGAGTACTTCTCGATTTCCAAAGAGCATTTGACTCACTACCATATCAGCACTTATTATGAAAAGATTAATCATATGAAGTATCAAGCGAAAATTGTGACTGGATTCTTTGTTAGGGAGTATGCAGAAATTTATCTTGAGCGATAAGTCATCGACACATGTAGGATATACTTCAGTGTGTCCCTGTGAAGTATGATGAGACTCTCTCTATTCATGTTGTGTACTGTACCTGAGACTTTTTGCAGTTGATGCTGTTTTCCATAGTGAAATATTGTCTGAAACAAGCTGCAAACATATTCGATCAGACTTTGACAAGATTTCAAAGTAGTCCAAAGATAGGCAACCTGCTATGCATGTTGAGAAACGCAAAATTACGCAGTTCAAAAAACGAAACCTAGAGTTGCAATCAGTTTGAGTGTAACACTTTGTAGGTATATGAAATGGAACCATCACATAGGCTCAGTTGTAAGTAAAGCAGCTAGCAGACAGGTTTATAGGTAGAATACTTTAAATAATCTTTGTAAAATTGGTAAAACGAAAAATTTTTAAAATTACTCTAATCTTAATAAAAAAATTTAACGACCTTATCAATATATCTGAGTAGAATATTAATAATAATGATAATGAGTACCATAATTAAAAACTTCTAACAGATAAATATCAAGAAATTAAAGAAAAAATTATCAGAAAACTTTACCAGGCTTCAAATTTCTAGATGATGAAGATTTTTAAAAATCACCCAAACGAATTTATAGCTACAGCTTATAAATCAAAAATAAAAACCTATGGAATTAATAATAATGACAATATTGTTGAACCTCAAGACTATTTTAATCAAATTAAAGAATAAATAATCATCAAATTAAAGAATATTTTAAAGCAAAAAAGAACACTTAAAGTTAACATGAAATTTTATTGTCATTTTAAAAGATACGATTAAAATACAAGAAATTAATTTTAAAACAACTAATCAACTTTTAATAAGAACAACTGATTTAGAACATTATTATCAAAAAAACACAAATACACTATTAAATGAAATTGAAGAAATACAAGGAAAATATCTGGTTCATCTTTATTTTATATAGAAAGTTTAGAATTAAGTGTTAATAGAAAGAATGCAATTTTTGGTTCTTCATTTATCAATTTACCAGAAACAATTTAAGATGAAAAAACTGTAATTAATGTTAGCAACAAAGTCGCAATTGTTAACTAAGGCTTAAAAGATCTGCATTCTTTACTGTAGATAAAAATTCAGAAAGAGGTAATAATTATAAAAATATTTGATTAGTATTAGATGAAATTTTAGAAAAAGCGAAAATTAATTTTCCTGTTCAGTTAACAGATTTCGAAAAATCAAATTTTTCAATTACTGTATATACATTTGAACTATCAACTTTACCACACAAAAAATAAACAAGAAAAGCATGTTAATCTTCTTTTAATTTGAGAAGAAAATAATTCTCATTATTGTTGGATAAAAAATCAGTCTACATTTATTAGTTCATAAACAAGCAAACATAATGGAAAAAATTACGTTTTTTATACATGTTTATAAGATATTTCATTTACAAGGAAAATTAAGCAGTCATGAGAGCGATTGCAAAAAACATAAAAAAGTAAAAACAGATACCTTTTTAAAGGTAAAAAAAATGAATCTGAAATTTATAATCATTCATTAATGCTACTTTTTGTAATTTATGAGATTTCGAATGTTTACTACAAAATACTAACTCTTGCCAACCACGTCCTGGAAAATCTTATACTAATAAAAACCAAAAACATTTAACTGATTTCAGTCAGTTATTTTGTTAAATATACAAGTGGTGATTATAAAAATCCTGTTATGTATACTGATAATGATGGAGCAAAAAATTTGTTGAAATGTTTAAAGAAGGATCTATAAAAATTGTTAAAATATATGGACGAAATATTGCAGTGATACTGACAAATGAAGATGAAATTAATTTTATAAATTCAAAAACTTGTTATATTTGTGAAAAGAAATTTACTGAATGAGAAAAAAGTAGGAGATCATTGTCATGTAACAAAAAATATCAAGTAGCTGTTCATGAAGATTGTAATTTAGTTACCAAAATACTAAATTCATTTCAATTTATATTCATAATTTAACAAATTACAATTTTCATTTTGTGATTGTGTGGGTTTTATTTTGTCAAGTTGCACAATGGACTGATCCAACATGTACCCTTTGGCTCCTGCAAGAAATAATTTCCACCTCACACTACTACAGAAGTCAGACAGACGCTCCTAATGTACCAACAAGAACTGCTTGAATAACATTCAGCAACAAATAACTTCTGGAGTCGTCCACTGTAAGGAAAAGACACAAAAATATTGTATTCTTACGTAACTAGTGGATTACTTGGCTACTGGAGTATATCTATTTAGTGTAAGAAAAACATTAAACAAATGAAAAATATTATTCATTGAAAAAAAATTCTGACAATACAAGTGAATCTTTTTCTTATAAATTAATAAATTTCCAGGTTCTTATCGGAACAGTAGATTGTCTCTTATCGATAGGAATGCTATTAATTTACAAAGTATGGAAAGGTTCTTTTCTCCCTTTTCTTTAAGAATTTCATTTACTCGCCAGAATGGCTGAGAGCCGCCCCTACACAACTTGAATAACTTTCTCAAGGTACGGTCAAGGCTGTCACATGAGAAATGTAACGGAATGTACGGTTATGGAGGACAGATGGGGCTCGCATAAGCTGTAGTGCACAATACCATGAGCTGCAACAATTGCTGCCTGCATCGCTCGCTGCTGACAAATAACAGAACTATCTCTTTCTATCTGGATTGACCTTCACCAATCAAACTCTACCTATGTCTTGATGAAGTCAAGGACTCCTATCCGCCCCCAGTATAATTACTGTCGTGGTACATCGGTCAGATGACCAGTCCACCGTGATGCCACTCAATATTCGCTATGTTAACACTGCACAATAAGTGTGGCAGCCAACACAGTGAACAATGCTTAATTCCGAGTGACTCAATATAGAGTATCACTCTGATTCGCTAAAGACTGAGGTGCTCTGCCGGTGAAGTACTGAGGAGAAATTTTGTCCCTCGCTCTTTGCGTGCACATATGAGCGCACTCGCTCTTGTTACGTGTTCTTGCTCCAAGAGCGACAACGGAACGGGCCCTTTTTCTGGATAAGTTGCAAGGGTGTATCATTCAGTTTCGTCCCTCATTCCTCTGGCCCTTTGTGTCAGAAAAATTCCGCCAATCAGTATTGCTCTTTTAAACGGGAGAATGACATTTCATTTAAGTTGACCAATGCAGAAACATGTAGCATCTCCATTAGGCGTGATAACTCTGTAACTACACAGTTGGTCTGTCAAAAAATGCATCTTCTGGGTGCTCCCACACAATGTATCGGAATTTGCTTTTAAGTCGAACAAGGGGGTTGCTCTGTCCTCTCTCTGGGCGGTCGTTCCGACTGGAGTAGGTGTGAGCCGACCCAGCCCTCTGAACGGACGGGACTCCTAGTGGGCCGGGCGACTCCCTAGAACGAAAATGCCTGTAACCATCATGTTGTGTACGCCAGGCTCGACTTTTTCAACGTCGGTGTGCAGTTGCGATTTAATTATTACATCTGCATATATCTTACATGAATTCATACAAAATTGACTCTACCTTATCGAGTTTGGGTTCGAATGGAGCGTCTTGATGTGCAAAATACGACTGTGAGAACCAAATATGTAAGAAATGAAGGTTAGGAGATCACGCCACCTTACAATTTGTTTAACAAAGAATTAGCAATTGACAATAAAGATATTGATGCTACTCCAAATTATGAACAAAAATTTATTTCTCTTAGTATACATGTCGAAGGTAGATTAACATTAAGCTTTTTGTATACGTTTAAATTTATGGCCTCAAGTATCAATAAATTATCATCCAATCTTACAAAAGTGCAAGTTAGAGAAACAGAAAAATATTCTGAAGGTGCAAAATTATATTTGATAATTAAACAGAAGTTTATCCTTATGAATATATGTATCCGAAAAAAATGACAAGAAACTATATTACCTAAAAAGGAATGATTTTTTCCAAGACTTAATAAAGATAACATCTCTGATGTAGATTATAACTGAGCACAAATTGTATGGAAAAGGTTCGATATTAAAAATTTAGATGAATAAACAAGATTATATAATAAAACTGATGTTTGATACCACCACATATTTTTGAAAATTTTAGAGATACATGTATTAACTTATAACCTCGATTCAGCTTGGTGCTTTACAGCACCAGGGTTATCTTCGAATTCCATGCTAAAAATGACAAAAATTCAGTTAGCTTTATTAAACTATTATGACATGGTTTTATTTCTCAAAAAAGGAATTTGAGGTAGAATTTCTCAAAGTATTAAGAGATATGCAAAACCAAATAACAAATACATGGAAAACTTTGAACTTAAAACCAATCAAATAATATTGCATAATTAAAAGCAAATAATTTAAATGTTTGAGCAATGTGTCTGTTTTTACCATTTAAATAATTCTGTAGGTTAGGCCGAAAGTGTTTTAATTCTGAATATATACTTAAAATGTCAGATAATAATAATATTTGTATATTTTAGAAGTTGAATTAGAATATCCAAAAATATTACATGATTTAATTAAAGATTAACTATTACCGCAAGAAATAGGAAATAAATTATTAACAACATTAAACAATAAAGAAAAATGTTTTTTTGCCTAGAAATCTGAAACAATGTTCAAATCTTGGATTAAAAGTAGAGAAAATTCATAGAATCTTACCATTTGACTAATTAGATTGGTTGAAGAAACACCTTGATTTGAATATGGAAATGAAAGATAAGGCAGTTAACGATTTTGAAAGAGATTTCTACAAGTTAATGAATAACTCAGCATTTGAAAAAACAATGGAAAATATAACAAATAGGCAAAATATTAAAATAATAACAAATCCAAGAAAATATAGAACTATATTTCAAAACCAAATTGCCAACATGCTACTGAATTTCAAAAAATCTAATAGTAGTTCAATGAAATAAATTAAAATAATATTAAACACACTAATCTATATTGGAATGAGTGTTCTGCATTTTTCGAAAATAAAAATGTAGAATTTTCATTATAATGTTATAACACCAAAAATGGCGAAAATATTGATCTTTACTGTATGGATACTGTTTCTTTAAGTTATAAGAACCAAAGATTTTTATAAAAAGATGAAATCAATGATAAGCGAATTTCATAAATGTGATTATTCAAAATGTAATATTTATGGTTTTTTAAAAGTAAATAAAAAGTTTTAGGAAATACGGTCAAAAATTGTGGAAGAATTATGTCAGAACATGTTACTTTAAGATCGAAAATTTATACTTATTAAGTAGGTGATAAAGACGAGAAAAAATCTAAGTGACATAAAATTTGTTCTGAAAAACGAAATTAACTTTGATGATTATAAAAACGTGTAATGGACAAAATAAAACACTATAGAAAAATGAATTTCATTAGATCGTTTACCCACTATATGTACACAGCTAAATGTAATAAAATAGTTTTCAGTTCTGATAATATAAGCATGTTATATTACAAGAGGGAATTGGTACTTTACCATATGGTAATTTTAAATTACACCAAAATAAAATAATAGATGGTGGCAATAATTTCTTTTGGGAATTAAACAGTTATATAGCAGATAATAAAAAATTAATCAGTCTTTAATATTTATCATGGTATGGTAATTTTTGGTTTTTTATAAACAAATTTTCCACAAAACAAGAACTTTTTAACCTCTTTCTTTATGTTTTTGATACATTTATATACAAAAAATACAACCAATTGTTGAAGGAACATTCTGTTTTGTGATTCTTATTTGTTTATGAATTTCTTTATTTTGACTGCGCAATGGACAAATTATTTTATTTTCACTTTCCATTTCTAATGAAACAATTTATTGGAATAATATATAAAAATTTACTAAATATTAGACACGTAAATGATGTCACTTATGGATCTAAAGAATGACAAACATATATAACAACAACAAACAAGTTTTAATAATTATTGATGAGAAATAATCTTTGCTTTAAGGATTAAAATATTTTTATTATTCTTGAATATAAAAATGCTAGATGCATCTAATAACCATATAAAACGTCTACAGTCATTTGAAAAATTAAAGGGTTTTATTTCACAGCCCTTGCAAAATCTGTATCCAGATACGTTATTTATTAACGATTCTAGCTTATATTATTTAATATTAAAATAAAAAATCAAAGAGAAGAAAATTTTCAAAATTCATGAAAAAGTATTACCATCCACTGAAAACGAGGTGAATATATAATAAAGATATATGAGAAACGACTCTATGAAGTAAAATAAATCATTTAAACGATATGATTAAAATTAATGAAATTATAAGAAACATCAGAAGAAATATATGATAGAACTGTAGAAATTTTACATGAAAGAAAAGAATGAAAAATTGTTTATTATCAATTCTTTTTCCTCAAACAGTTGATCGAAAATCAAGATTCCATTATTTTAATTATAAACATTATGTTATTGAAACTAATTTTTAAAAGCAAAAACCGAATGACTATTAATGAAAATAGACATAAAAATGTTGAATAATTTTTAAGAATTAATTAGTACCAAATTCAGTAAATTTGTCGCTGAGTCAAATAAAATTTAAGAATTATTACCACCAAAAGCACTTCAATACTTCGGATAAATATTCAGAAGAACAATTCTATAATGATACAACTCATCTAGCATTCATAACGATTTTTATATACATCTAATACACAATATTAATCAAAACCATCTGAGTCCAATGAAACAAATTTGAAATATTCAAATGATTCTGACATTAAATCACTTTTTTGAATATCAGAATGCACGCTCTTCTGTTTTATGAGACAATGAGCATAATTTATATTATATTCAGTATCAGACATTTTTTAATTTTCAATAACTAAAACCATTTATACATGAAAATTTTATCAACATTTTAAAAAATCGCATTACTTTTATTTACCAAACTATTGTGTGAACTATTGAAGCCTAAACATTTAACATATACTTATTGGTTTTCTTATTTAAAACTTTTCAACATCAGGAAAATTCGTTTCTGGTAGTTCTTTGTCATAAAAATTTCCTTCCATTTCTTTGCCATTTAATTCTTTCAATGTATATGTGTTTGGAATAAAATGAATAGCATCTTCAATTGCAAAATTTCTATTGACCAGCTGGATGTATATCCTTTTTCAAAAATTCCTTTTAATTTCCTTATTTTCCCTTTATCAGCAATTTTATACTTAGCATTGGTATCTAACCAATTTGATACATAAACTGTTTTCAATAAGATTTTTTATTTTTCTTTGTTTACATATTTCAGCTTCATTTTTATTGTCTAATGTTTTGTGTTCTTATAATCATTAATTAATTTAGAAATTATATCAAACATTTGTAATTTCCTTTAAGAGCAAATTTAACAGATGCTTTTAATTCACTAAATGCTGAATAATTATTAATGTTAAATTTTTTCATCTATTCCTTAAATTCTTTATTATAAATGCTTTACAATTATCTGTTTGTAAATGTTTTGATGATCTATTTTAAAAAATTTTTTTGAAAGAATTAACTTTATTTTTAATTCCTTTATCTTTAACTTGAATAGTCTAAGCAAATTTTGAAAAAACATCTATAAAACAGAATAAATATTCGTATACTGTATTTACTTTTTAAAGTCATTTTAATTTTACAGATTCCATTTGAACTAAATCGGCTTGTCAAAATCATCTATCATGAATGAAATTACATTTTTTGTTTCACAAATTTTTCTCACTGGTTTATGTAATTTATTAATAATTTAGTCACGAATATTTAGACCTTCACACAACTTTATTCTTTCCATTATTGATTACTTTGCAAAGATCTTAAGTTCTTTGTCTTCCACTTTCTGTCGTTACTCTGTGAGGATTATGTGTTTTTCCATAAGCTTTATACACTTCAAAGAGTCACTATGATGATTCTCCATTTATCAGAACATAAATTTGTTATTTAATTTACTTTTAATTGTTTCATTCTAAAGACTTCAGTACTTCTAAATCTTTACCAACTTTCACGTCTAAGTTCACATTAATTTGCGGATCTAATGACTTAAGTTTACTTTCTAGTACATCTATTTAATCTAATGCACAATAATGACTTGTTTACATGTTATTTATTATGATGTTCCATGATACCATTATAAATACCAGTTCTTTGCTTTAAATCTATGAGAAACTTGCTAGATTCAGGTTTTATAACAAGATTTGATAACTCATTGTGTAAATATTGTTTGTTCAATACATCTTTTACATCTATTGGATCATTTGCATTTGCAATTCTTCTACCTTTAAAACCAATATAAGTTACTTAAAAATAACATTTAATTCTTTCTGAGATTGTTTAATTACAGTAAATGAGTCTACGTATGATTGAATATTTTTGATTGAAAATCTTCAAATTTTGAAAGACCAATGAAAAACCACTTTCATTCTTTAATTTTCAGTTCTAATTTTTTTTACTTTTTCTAAATTGGTATTGATTTCAGCACAAAACTTACTTACAAAAATGTTCACTGATTTATTTTAAAATATCATTATATTTATAATTCATACATGATAGTTTTAGTACAAATAGACACAAATGACCACATATTACTTCATCAAAATTTTGTACTTTTTAGATGTTATAATATAAATCATTTTTTCCCAAATAGTTAACTACTTGCCTTAGTACATTTCATCCAATTGAGTCAAATCAGAGTTTATATCTTGATTTTTACAATAACAAATCCAGTGAGTACCAATGTGATCAGAAGTATGGAAATTTACTATTCCTCATACTAAGTTTTTTGGTTTATCAGGTAATTCATAAGTAATTAAAACAGCATGAAAATAATTAATTTTTAACTGTTTAAGTAATTCTTCTATGTCAAAATGAAATTATGTATTATTAATTTTTTTCCATGTTCACTTTCTTTCTTTTCCATTGCTAAATTGTGTACTTTTCGTTCTTCTAATTCTTTACCAGCTTTTTTCTTATTTATTACTGCATTAGCAGTTGCTGCAGAACCGCCAGCAACTGAATCAATAGCAGTTAAATATTGGAAAGCTGCCAATAGCATGGTAAAAAACCACCTTCATGTGTTTTTCTTTCTTTTTCATAAGGTGCTCAATTATTTTTTCCACAACAGGAATGGCTAATGTCAGTAAATTTCCATTAGTTTTCTTATTATCTCTTTCTTTTTTGAGCATCTGTTAAAAATTGACCAATACTATATAGTTGATCATTATTTGCTTCAGTTTTAAATCCTTTTGCTTTAATTTTAAAATAGGTTAAAAATTAATAAAGAATTTTCAGGTCTATCAGAAAATATGCCATGTATTCAATATGTGATTTTCAGTGTTATATACATATATATGTTTTGATACGGAAATAAATCTTGGCAACAATGCAGCTTATAAATCAGCATTCATTTGTACATCGTTGTAAACAATGAACAGAAAATACCTTCACATGCATTATTACAACAAAATCACAGTTTGGAAGTAAGTTTTGTTGAAGGACGACATGGCGCTATAGTTTATTCATCATGAATGGTGATATATGTTTTGCAAGGGGCTGCAGTCTCGAGCAGGCTTTGGCAGATTTACAGAAGAGTGATGGTGATAATAATCAATTTTTGGAAATGCAGATGAATGTGATGCTGATAGATTTATGACAGAGTAAAATATATATAAAGATTAAGAGAATATGAGTGCCTGTCAAGAAGATGATAACTGTATTCAAGTAAGGAGTGTATCTACTTTTGTGTCTAGACGTGGACAGATAAAATAGAACACAGTATGACCTGATGTGTGCAAGCAGGCCTCAAGGAATGTAATATGTGAAACTGTGCATACTTCACATGAACTTAGACCACAATTATGGACAAGGGAGATTGTTTCTGTAGCCCACTCTTGAACGTTGCATTAAACTTGGTTCTACAGAGCTGCATACATTCTTTGGTCCGCTAATAATAGCGAATTTTGATCAGAGGAGTATGGCTTACCTATTTTTTGGCCACAAAGAGCTTTTCAAGATTTCATGACATTTTGATGAGCCTCTGGTTCGATGATAAACAGCCAAGGAAAGAAAGTAAAGCTGCTTCTAGATCAAAAGCTGAACCTATAAGTGCTGTGTTTGAAATGTTCGTTGATACATGCATTTCGTCTTATGTCCCTGGACCTCCTACTACAGTTGATAAGCATGTGTGTACTTTCAGGGGACAGTGTCCATTCAAGGTGTACATTCCTTTGAAACCTGGAAAGTATGGGATATAAGTGTGGGCTGCTGTCGATTGTGAGACCAATCATGTCATAAATGCACAAGTGCATATGAGGAAATCTGTAGAAGGAAGGGAAATAAATCAATGGAAACGAGTGGTACATGATTTAGTTGATCACCTGAAGAGAAGTGGTAGGAACATTACCACTGATAAATTTAAGTTTTCATTTGGGACACAAACTTCTGCTAATAAACTGTCACTTGTGGGAACTCTTCAGGCCAACCAAAAAGAGATACCAAGAGACATGTTGTCATCAAAAGAGAGGAGTCCATTATCGGCCACTTTTGAGTATGCACAGAAAACTGTTTTAGCTTGATATATTCTTACACAAAATAGATCAATCATTTTGTCATCTACTCTACACCACACATTTGATATAAGTGAGCATGAGCACAAAAAATCCTGAAATAATATTCTTCAACTCAACAAAGTCAGGAGTTGATACAGTTGATAAGATGGCTAGACATTATTCAGTGAAACATGAAACATGAAGATAGCATCTCAAAACTTACATTCTGTATTGTAATTTTTAACATGATATGAGAAGTAAAAATGCAAGACGATAATTCCTCTAGGAATTAGGAAAACAATTAGTCAAACCTCACATTGCATGATGAATCCTGCGTCCCACTGCAGAATACGACACATTCATTCAGCAATAATATATTCAGGCTTCAAGGATGTTCTAAAGGAAAACAACACGATAACCAGGACGCTGATGTTAAAAATCTAAACAGAAACTGGTGTGAATTCTGACCAAGATCAAATGAAAAGAAAGTGAACCAACAGTATGATGATTGTCACAAATTTGTCTATAAAGAAAATGCTAGGATAAGTGTGCTGTGTAATGATTGTTCATCATGTCACAGAGAGCGATTAGGTGTGTATTTCTAATAAAATTCCATGTAAGTGATATTACACATAATACTAATAAATTACGGTTTTGTTACATAGTGTGTGAGTTATGAATATTTTGTGTTAAAATAATTTTGAAACTACAAAAACTAAACAAAATATGTTTTCATATATCAAACAAATGTAGCAAATAATACAAACTATATGTGGCTTGATTATGTAAAGAAACTATGGAGTTGTAATATCAACATCATTTATATGTTTTTCAAAATATTGTGATTACTTTTGTGGACATAAAGTGGACATTTAATTGCCATAAAGTTGCTTGAACACTTTGGCGTAAAAAAGACCCCAGGCATACAATATGTTTTTCCAGAGCTGATAATATGTAAAGGATAATTCCTTGATCTAGCTAAGCCTGGAAGGTGCATGTCAAATGGTAATTTAATAATTATAGTGTTAACTAATCCATTTCCATATTTTTCACTTTTCCAAAATGTGTGTGGTAAATTAATCAAAAGTGTAATTAAATAACTAATTCCTTTTGGGTGATTAATATTAAAATCACTAAAACTATTAGTTGACATTTGAGTTATTACTACTTCTTCATTACGACAATTTTTGTTCCCAGCTAATTCTTCTCCTTGATTAACTGATGACACTATCCATCCAAGCATAATCGATTGGTTTGATGAATATTTTTTACTAATCCTTCACCATTTGTTTCAAATGAAAATGTAAGTAAATATTCATCAGCAGCTGCTTTTATCAAATTATTAAATAATTATATTTACTTCCTTTATGTGATTTAATTTTATTCGAATTATTTTCATTATATATAGCATTTTATTCACATAAAATTCTAGCATAATTTTGTAAATCAAGTTCTGTACCTACATCAACCATAGTTATTTATCTTTTATTTACAATATTCATTAATCCATATCTTCCCATGATTTCACTTATATTCATTTTTAAGGGTTTTTTTATTTTCCTTCTTTTTCATGATTCTGTAACAAATTATTTATTTCCTATTCACTTAAAGTGTAGTCAGACTTAGCAGCATTATCATCAACCCATTCACCATGTGGAATTGTTTTATATCGTTAAAATCTTCTAAACAATGTCAATTATAAGGACCATTTATTTTCCACTTTTCTGTTTTTCTTTTGTTGCTTTTAAAACTTTTTCAACCTTATTCCTCAATTCCTTGGTTAACCTTTTTTAATTATATTGATAATTGGTTGATATTTTCAAAATTTTTCATGTTTGTTCTTGGTTTCTTTTTCATTTTTTAAATTCGTCTATTTTTGTTCCTTTACTCTTCTATTTCATCTGGCTTTTTTAACAACTTCTGGATCGTATTTAGCAAACATTTATTAAGCACAAAAAATTCAATAACAATTATTTATTTTACATTCAAAATTTATGTTTAATGCTTACTTTCAATTTTTATGTTCAATTTTTCTGTTCAAAATTTACATTCAATGTTTAATAGATTCTCAATCTTTTCTCTACAGTTACCATTATTAAGGTTTCTTGTCATATCTGTTATTATAAAATCAAATTTATCTTCATTTGAACATTTGCTACATATTTCTTTAAATTAATCAAACTTTAAATCTCCTCAATAAATTCATGATAAATATGATTTAAATTTGTATTATCTTGTCCAAAAATATTCTTTTATTTATTTTCTGGAATTCTGATATTTTGTTCACAATCTCATTTCTTTACATAATGTTTAATATAAATGAGTAGATTATTTCAACAGAGTGATAATTCATCTCTTCTGAGAAGAAGATTACCTATTGCAATATGAGATACATATAAAAGTTTTTCACTAGTTACTCTGAATATTATATCACAAAATAATAATTTACATGCTAACAGAGAAACGATAGAAATTCCTGTTGGTCAGTACAGTTTGAAAAAGTTAGAAAAATTTATTCATTCGAAAAAGTCAAATTTTCGAATTTGGGCAGATTAAATTTTAAATAGAATTCCTACCAAAAGTCATGTAAAACTATACATGGATATAAAAGATAGTATTGGTAATATATTAGTATTTAGTGGTCAGTTGTTGAAGCTAATGAAAAGACTGTTGCTACAGATGTTCCTAAAATTATTCCATTTGATATAATTAATATAAATTTTAATCTAGCCAATGGAGTGTTCGTCAAACATGATGATCATTATCATAGAAAGACTAATATTATTTCTCCATTTAAACCAAATGCTGGTTTTTTGAGTAAGAATAATTTATTAACTTAATCACACTAAAAATATTCCAATTTTTGATAGTATTCAGAATTTAGAAATAATTATAACTGATGAAAATGATGATTTGATTGACTTCAGTGGTGCTTATGTAACAGTAATTTTAAAAATGAATTAATAAATTTTTCCCTTAATACATCAGAAACAATATCAACAGTTATCAATTTTACTCATTTCCTGTGAATGAGAAAGCAAAAATTATTTAAATCTTCCTAGCAAGGAAACAGATATTAGCACTATCATTAGTGATGGTTGGATTGATCCTAATAATTGACAACTTTATATGGCTTTTGATGTCATTCATACAGATGGTACAGATTTTTCAACATACGATAGTAACTCGAACATTAAAGTAGTTGATAATTAAGTATTAATATTGTTTGCTGTAACTACAATTGTTAAGGAAACAATATTTTATGTAGAATAGCGTATCCTTTTATTTCTTTATCAACTTTTATTTGATTAACCTCTTACCTATCAAATGAATTAAATATGGAAGGACATGTTCTTAACAATGGTAAAATTAAAACAAAAAATAAAGTACTTTATCCATTAGAATTATCTGGTAGATTTTTTAAAAACTATAAAGAAATTATGTAGAGGGTGATTTAACTGTAATTTTTACTTGGAGTATGAGGAAAGATCAAGAAGATTCTATTCTCGGTTGGACTACTCATAATGATAATACTACACTTCCAAAAGAAGTTAAAACTGTTGAAAAAGTAGGGAAATTCGTGGTCCGTTGGTTGAATATGAACCAGAATATTCACTCGAACAAGAAAAATTGAAAAATCCAAAATTTACATACAATTTAATTTGCTGGATTACACGAAAACAGACATTTTGAACTAGATAATACTAGTTATTATAATTCTACCCAATTTGTTATACCATACTTACTTTTGTTGCTTTCCAGAAAAATCCAACAAATAATCAGTTAAATGATTCTTCTTTATTGGATCACAGAAAATTACAAAATACCTGCATGAGAAATGGAAAAAAATGAATTTTTCCCTCAGACATTTCATCCACCTAATAATTTTTTAAAATCTTAGATCCTTTTAGAGAGTTTGAAACAATAACCCCATCAAATAGCGATGTAAATGTTAGTCCATTCAATTTTATTCAAAACTATCCTATGTAATAAATATGTCTAGAAAAATGAATATTGTAAACACTCAAAAAAATATGAAATTACGTGTATTTTTAATGAAAATTTACCAAATGATACAATTGCATATGCAATGGTGTATGGTGAAAAAAATTTGACTTATGATTCACAATATAGAATGACAACTGAAAATTTTTTATTGCATAAATGAATACAAAATTAGAAAAGTTAAGGGATTTTTAACTTCATGTTTTCACTTCATTTTGAAATATTTTCAAAAAGATATATAAGGTAAAACAGAAAACTGTAAATATTCAAAAATTAAAAGTTTTTCCATTTTAATTTTTGAAAATAAACTTTTTCTTTATAAATAAAACCAAAACAAAATGAACATGAATTGTAGCACTGAAAATCTATTAACTGAACATAACAATTTTAGTAATGGTTATGCAGAAGCGTTCACTAAATTATCAGATCTCAGGAACATAAACCCTACAACATTTCAAAAGCTGAAATTTTACCAACTAAATACAGTGAAAAAATATTATTGCTTTTACATGATAAATTTAAAATTACCCTTCCGGATCGTTATATTAAAATCTTTTCACCAGGCAATCATACATTAGAGAAAATTATTGGATTACATTATTTTATCAAGGTAAACAACAAAATAAAGATCGTCTGATTCATGTGATTGAATCTGAATGTATTTTAGATTTTTTAATTTAATTTTTGAGTATTAAATTTTAATTTAATAATTTATTTTCTAATTAAGTGATATTTTCGTTTTATGGGTTTCGATAAATTTTTGGTTCAAGGATTGGCGAAATTGAAATCATGGTTTATATCCTGGAATTTTGAATCAATGTGCTATTTGAGCCTGAACTCTCATTTATATACTACTACCATTCTTCGTGAGCTCCATGCGTGAATACAACAGTAAGAAACCCTGTAACTGGTAACACACTGCCATGCAATTCACAGTGGTTCCCCAAGTGTAGATGGAGATGTAGAGGATAGTCTGGTTTGGTGCTCCACAACCACAGCTTGGGCTGAACTGCTAACCCTGTTTGCGCAGGTTGTATGCGCACACCCTGCGTCTTGCTTACATGCAGTTTGCTTTCTTCCATTCATGCCGCAGGAGTCCAGCACTGTTGGAACCAAATTTCACGCATGCAGCATGTCTGGGCCACAGGCAGGCCAAGGCCTAGGCTATCACGTGGCTTAGCTCGATCCTTCTCAGAAGCACCCGGAACAGCGCGACATTTCATCTAGCATTGTGGTGTGGCATTCTATGGTCGCTTCAACTCTCTGAGTTCAGCAGAATCATGGTGTCAGCACTGTTTACTCTTTCCTATTTGTTCATGGTATGAAGGACGTTCACAGGTCCAGAGGTTGGTTGCACAAAGGAGGCAGTCTAGTGATCTATTTTCACAATCCTTTAAAATGAGTAGGAATGGCAGAAGAGAGGAACGAAAATTTTCAATTTGCGTAAGTGATGGGTATGCTTATTTCCTACAGAATGACATTATAGTACCATGCAGAAAGAATTTAAACTTTTAGATGACAATGAAACAGCAAAAAATTACAGTGATCGACAGACAGGATACATTGTATGTACATCAAGCACTTTGTGCTAAATTTGCAGGCAAGGAGCACTTGAAAACTTAGTGGTATGAAGAGCAAAATTTCTGAAGTCACAAGTATTCTTCCATTTTTAGTGGCAACAGTTGTCAATGAAAATGAACGAAGAGAATGGAGATTTCACATGTTACTGCAAAATGAGTTTGTTATGTCTAGGGGCATGCCTGGAACGATGTTTCTATTTAAATCTCACTATTGTTAAATTCATTAAGGAAAAAGGTGTGTAGGAACGAAAGTTAGAGGATCTGGAATGGATTGTAGACTTAGAAATTAGTGGAATTGACTGCAAACTGCCCACAGCAAAACATTGCAAGGTAACTTATTTTTGATTTGATAGGGATGCATTTAAAAAGATAATTGCATTGTCAAAAAGACACATTCTGACGAAGTCAAACCATTTTCCTGATCTCACTGGCGTTAATGAAAGTTCAAAGTTTGAATACTTCATTGTGGCATAATTCAGCTGTTTTTCCTGCATCTCAGTACTTGTGCCATTGTATCTCTTGATCTATGAGACACATAATGACATAATCTTGTAGTTATACTCAACCGCATATGTGGATAAAGTCTGCAAAATGTGTACAAATACAGTTAGTAGCAAAGCAGCAATAAATTTAAATGTGGTGCATGATGCAGTAGTTTTTCACACACCTCATTGTTAATTATGTAATATCCACCGAATCATGATAGGTAGCTCATTCTTGCCCACACAGCAACTGTTGCCTGACAGTAAGGGATATGTGTACCAAGTTTGGATGAAATCAGTCCAGTGGTGTAGGGGAGGACGTGGAACATACACATCCATTTTCATAATACATATGGATGTTGCAATATTCTTTCAAAAGGCTTCTTGCCTTATTAACAGAGGTGGCGCTATGTGGCTGAGTGTTGGAAACTAATACAGTGTTGTAGTTCTTATGCACCCAGTGATGAGTCTCATAGTTCTGTTGTGCTGAGTATCTTATTTACACGGGGCATTCAATAAGGCAGCCTTACGCCATCTTACTGAGACACCTTGTATGCCCTCAAGGTGCCACTCAACTGATAGACGTCAGAGCCAACATCTTGCTGCATTAAGAACCTCCTCCATTATTCACATACTGCTTCCCAAGGAGTGCATCCTTCATTGCTCTGAACAGACGGAAGTCAGAAGGCGTGAGATCTCAGCTGTAGGTTGGATGAGGAAAAACAGTCCAATTAAGTTTCATAAGATCCTCTTGGGTGCGCAGACTTGCATGAGGCCTTGCATTTTCATGCAGAAGAGAAGTTCATATGCATTATTGTGCCCTGAATCAGTGTGAGTTCTTCCTCCAACTTGGCTCAGTCTTCGCATCCTTATAGGTTACAGATAAAGCTGCTGAAAATTAACTTCTCATTCACTCCGCCACATACATAAGGTGTGAGATTCAATTCACTTTTTTATATTATCTTCAAAATTAATGATAAATGAGGACAGCTACCAACTAATATACCGCCTCTCTGTACTACGTACAGGACAGATCTGATGTTTAACTTCATAATTAACAATAATACATAATACATTTATTATCTTTGACATTTCACGTTCTTAGATTTCATGGCGCCCTTTCTTCTGTACCACCCACTCCATGGCACTCCTATCTCCACCTTAGCAGGTATTGTCATCTGACTGCTACCCACTTCTGTACAATCACTCGATTGTTAGCTCTGGTATCAGCACGTACAATTTAAAACACCTCCCAACAGTGGGATACTCACCACTTATCGATTACTCTCAGTCACAAACATCCTTTCTCTTACGTATGTATTGAAGGACGTGATACCTCTCATTCAAGGAATGGATTGTAACACTACAAATCACTCATAAAATTTCAGCAGATGCCACATTGAAACCTGTGCACCTACATAGAGTTTGAGGCACCTGTGTGAATGGTAGCCCATGGTGCCACTACAGAATGCCATAAGCTGTAGCATCACATTAGTTACATGTGAGAACCCGACTTAATGGCCTCGATGTTGACAGGACATTGAACCATAATCTTTCTTCCTCGCAGGATTCTTGTGTCTATGCTATTTAAAAGAACTCTCCCCAAAAAGTTTGTAGCAACAGCTGTGAAGTACAATTGGGCAATAATTTTCTACTTTACCTGAATATTTCTTCACTTTCAGGACAGTAATAACTTCAGTACTTCTGAAAGCTTTTGGTACATATCCCGGTTTTAGGACTGGCGTAAAAAATTTATCCGCCTATACCCTAGTCCCCCTCTTGTATCCCATCAAAACCATCAGCCTTGCTTGTCCATACGTCCTGTAGAGCTGTTCCTAGATCCTCCAATGTGAAGACCACAGAGAACTGTGTATCAGAAGGTATCTTTTCTGTATGTTACTAAGCTCCTTTCTTTTATTTTTTGAGTGTGTTTTTTTTTTCTTGTGGGGCTTTTTGAAACAATTTTGTTTGCTATTTGCTATGGTGTCAGCGTAAACTACCCAGACTCATTGGCTGCCTTTACTCAACTTCAGCACGCTCCAAAACTGATTATCTGATTTCTTAAAATCCAATTTGGTTGTTTTGATCCATTTCTCTCTTCATGAGTGATTCAGTTCTCCCATCAGTTCATAGGCTAGATTGGGAGGTGATGCTGGTATTCACCTAATTACTTTAATGAGTTCATCAGTAAAGGTTTTCCAATTTGTCCTTTTCAAAGTTCTATCTTCGTGTAGTAATGGATCGAATAACTGGTACCCTACTTCATACATGACACATCAGCATTTTCTGTTTGCAAAGACAGTTAGAACTATTGTGGATTTATTTAGAACTTGGTTTTTAGAATTTTGTGAAGACAAGCAGAGAGATGGTTTACAATCTTTGTTCCATCCTGCAGACATGAATATACCCTTGTCTTTTGCATCAAAACTGAGGCTTACACTGTTTTCTTCAGCCCATTCCACAACTGCAGTACCTTCTGATCACAGGTTATAAATTTCACATTGCATGGTAGTTGTTAAAAGCCCCTTCATACATATGTGGGTGAGGGATTGATAGTGGAACTTCAGTTGAACTCTGAATTTGTGGCAGCTTGTATACATTTGTTACCATGATCTCTCTGGTTTTATGGTGAAAATCTGGTATCATTTTCAGTGTTAATACTTAATAGGCAGGCGTTTTCAACATTAAAACAAACACATGCAACTGTATATATATAATGGTATGTTGCACCAAGTCTTTCATATCCAGGTATTCTGCTGAAGTCTATCTACACTGTTTGATATGATGCCTTGGAGGCAGGAATATTGAGTGTTGTATGAAGAAGTTATCTTTGCTGTACAGGACCCCTATGCAGAGTTAGAAATAAATTTATTTTCTATGATCAGTGTTACATAAGATATATTCAGCTCAAAGAAGATTATGTTGGGAAATAAGTTCCTGTTTTCAAAAAAGTATTATTACTTAAAAAATAGCCATTAGGTAGCTATCTTTGCTCAAGTAATTTGATACACAGCAATGGAATTTAGCCACCAGAATCATGGATAAATGAAAGAAATGTTGTTATTATATTTTAACAGATTCACAAATTTGTCTTCATAATATATTTTATTGTAGAGTTTCTATTATGTAAGCATATTGTCTCTAGGTTTTACCCAAAACTTGAAGCAAACATGATAGGAATTCAGTAATAATAAGTCAGTAATAATATTTGTTCTGTGTTCTTGTCAATTTATTAACAGTTAATAGAATGCTGAAATATACATTATAAATCTCTAATACATGTGCAATAATTCAGGCACTTAACTAAGGCTAAATTATATCCAATGACAGATTACTGGTGTTTTCTAATGTTTCTGAATGCAATATATGGAGAGAATGAGTGTAGATTGTATGATATACTCACACACATCGTGGAGAGATAAAACTTATTGTATTTATACATAATAATATTTGAAAACCGTTCCCTCTGCACATACCACAAACAGCTCTGATTTATGCCACATTAGTCATTTACAATTATTTTTCAAATTTAATTCATTTCGTGCAGCTTAAATGTGACACTACCACAATTTCGAGCATAAAACAAGAATTGTACTCCCTAAGCATACAGAATGTTTACAAACATCTTTTATTTGTGTTTCATAGTATAATTCCATGGACGGAACTATTATGCAATTCCAAAACTGATATGCTACATATTTTGTTCAAAGTGTTACTGAACAGCATTCAACAGTACATTGTAGATCTGATATGCTGAGTATTATTGGCACAACAATGTATACCATCAACACTTACAATGTTAACAACACAGTGGAAGTTTTGTTTTTATTACTAATGATGCAACATAATGAACACTGGGTGAAACATGTATAAAGAAAGTGGTACTGATCAGTTATGCGTGCTACAAATATTTAAGTATATGATAAACAATGTTGAAATTACTGTATCAACTATGACCACATATCTTACCTCAAATATTATATGTACAAAGCACTCTTATTTATGATTTCTGTGATATGAAATGACCTATTGACACACATCATTCACAAACAATTTTGATATCACAAATTAGATCATTATCAGAGATTACAAACCAGCAAATTAAGTTTGTCACTAAAGCATTCACTGGTACCAGAGGCATCTACTGTGTTATTTTATGCTCTCTGAATAACCTGTAACACAAATAGTATCCATAGACTTTTCTCACCTCAAAGATAAATTTTATTTTCACAAAAACTAAATTTCAGTTCATCGCACAAATCCAACTGAATTCCCAACATTTCTCATGTAATTTAATTCAACAGTACTTCAGAAAAGCTAATTGCTGGTTTATGCTTGAAGCTTGCACTGTTTCAGAAAGTATTTGAACTTGGCTTACATATGTTTTCCTACAGTTGCAAATCATAACAACTCATGCTTCTCTATTCTTCTTTTCTCAAATTATTTGACCTTCATATAGTCACTACAGTATACAAACATATAATTTCTTATTTCTTAGAGATTCTACCTTTTCAGTACCTTCCATAATGTTTCAACCTACTTATAAGGTGTTTCTCCATTCAGCAATTCTACTACTACAGCTTATTTAAGTCTTGTTATCAATAAAACAAGTTTAACTTCTGTAGTAGCTGTCCATTATTTTTAAACAAAATCAGGTTTTTATCAAAATTAGTTGGGGTACCTCACATAACATTCACCCTGCAAACCTTACAAAATCTTCGAAAAGACCTTATGTCTTATATACATTGCTGCTTCACTTGAAGTTTATTCTCTCTGCCTCACATGTTACATGCTGCAAAAAACTCTAGTTATTTACCATATTTCTATAACAACTGCAGTAAATGTTATGAAATACAAATGACTTACATTGGAGAGATCTTTCTAACATGGCTCTGCATCCTCCTCAGTGAGCTCTACATTCCCTATATTAGATGTCTGTTCTTCATTCTGGATTTGTCCACTACAATTTTTTTTTCATTGGCAAAAGTGCATGTATTCCATGCATTAGTCTGTTTTCATGCACTAATTACTAAGTCATTATCTAATGTCTTGATTCCTCCCCTTCACTTCTCACACACTGTACTATTATTTGATTAGGAATGTAGATGTTGCAGATAAAGACGCAAATGTTTGCACTTAGTTGATCTAACAATTGTAAGGCATCCTCTGCTATTTTTCAACATTTACTATATGAGGTCATTTAAACAAATTGGACTTCCAGATCTCATCCACAAAGCATTCAGTTCCAATTTTCACAATCAATACCAAAACCACTGTATATCAATGTCGAATGTAACACCTTATCTACAACAAATAGTTGATGTGAACATGACAACATTTTAGAAAATTCAAGCAAGATGCAGAGAAAAATTTGAACAACCCAACGTTAATAAAAAATGCTGTGTTCAAATGAAGGCTAACATAAATTATGAAAAGCCTCAAAGAAAATTTTATGGACTGTTGTAGTAAGGCAAAATGTGACACACAAAATGGCATTTACACAGCCTGCAAGAAAACTAGCATCCATCAGAGGATAAGTACCATATGCCACAACACTTTATATTTCCATATATTTCTTATACTGTAGTCTGTAACAAACATATTTCAAATCTGTATGTAACTTTACTTTTTGGAAATTTACATTAAAGCACACATGGCAATCACACTCTTGACATGGATAGAAACTAGTAACTTTAAGTGGACGGAATATGTTTACTATTATCTGTGCTACACTCCTTTTTTAATGCCTTTAAAGACAACATAATGCTTTCGCTGAAAATTGTCCATGTTTTAATGACAATACCATTCATTTCCTACTTACAAATGTTATTTTAGGAACACTAACATAGAACTCTGAAGTACAATTGCCTTCTAATGCCTGATGTGAGCTATCTCCAGCTCCTTCCCAACTACAGCAATTACACAAATTAAAAGATCAAACCAAACAGATTCTTGTATAATGCACACACAAGGAACCACTCACAATTAAGGCTCCATTCCAAGTTGAAAATGGGTTTCAGTGTCATTGGCTATCAACAAATTAAGGTATTCGAATAAAAAAGAATGTTCTTTACAATTCAATCCTCATTTGCTTACTCAGTAACATTCTACATAAACTGTGCAAATATTTGTGCCAGGCCAATTTTCAAGAAAAATGCAGAAAATATCTCCATCATTTCTCAGAAGCATAAAACATTAACATAATTCCTAGGACAGTACCTGTCAACAACAACAGTAATAAATACTATTCCCAAAAAATGTAACTCATTCCCATCACATTCTCCAACATAATTTATTTGATTACATGTGTATCTGGATGGCAAGGCAAATTACCAGTAGTTTTAACTGTGTGTATAAATTAAACTTTGCCAATAAGGCAGCATTACTGGCATTAACTTAAATCAACTTAAATGTGACACTAGACATGTAACTGCAGTCTCAATTAATGCTTAAATTAATTTGTGAGAAAGGATTAATACATCACGATGTGGTCCTGTCATGATAGGTAAGTGTTGTATTCTTATATACACGCACTTCATGAGTTCTTTTTTTTTATTAAAATAATTATGTGTACATTATTTTAAATTACACAGCCAATATATCATAATGTCTAGCTTATAGAAAATCCTTATAATCTCTTATTATTGGTATTATTTTCTAGATTCTTTTTCAATATAATATGAAAATAGTATTTTTGGCAAACATTTATTTAAACATATTCCTTCTGTAACTATGGATATAATTTCAAAATTCAGAACGTGCTACTAATTTGTAGTACAGAAAGAAAGGGTGTACCAGTATTGTACTACATCCAAGATAAATTGTTCTTAAACTATGGAAACATTTCATCAAAGGTTTTTCCTATGCTGTGCTGAATTCTGATGTCATTACACACACTGTCATCTACACACAATTTGTAAAATTAAATACAAACCAGCCTTTCCATTTTCTGAAAGAGATTGATTTATTTGATGTTCAAAATAGCTATCATTTCCTCCATGTCTTCCATTCACCTCACCAAGACTACTGGTAATCTGTCCTGCCTGAAACTGTGTAAGCTCTGTAAAACATTTATGTCTCTATCATATTACACTTGACTCAACACATATATTCTCACAAGTGGAAAGCAAACAGTTTTTTGGGAGTATGGCTTTCTCTTATCACAGTCTTGCAGTTATATTACAAGCTGATCAAAGACTCATTATGAAATGTATGTAAATAATTCAGTCATGCAAAAACATTGATTGCTCTGGACAGTATAACAGGCTGTAAACATACTATCAGCATAAATAGCTATGTGGCCTTTCCATAACAACAAACTAGAGCCCATTTATCAATAGAGATTTATCACAAAATCTACATTTTATAATAATATAAACATTACATAAATTCATTAAACATAAACATTCCAACTATTGCTTTCCTTGATATGTAACTAGAGCCATCAAGTTCTGCTGGATGGATCTCTAAAGTAATAAGGCACTTTTAACTTTGAAAATTTTTTTGATAGATAAATATACAACCAAAAGATTTCAGAATTAGTGGCATTTTCTCAAATAATCCTTAGCTTGCAACTTAACTTGCTACGGCATTAACTGTGCTTAGCAAAAAATCATTAATATAAAATAATAGAATTCCAATATAATTTAAAATACATAACCTACACTTCAAACCACATATGTGTAAGTGCGGTAATTTCTGTGTTTATATTTACTATGTACTACACAGAACAAACATATATTTTGATCCTGTGCTGATTTTTTCAATATTACTGAAAAATAGTGCTTCAAACTACTGTCTCTAAAATGAAGAATAGCAACATACATTTTGGTCTACAGTGTAGTAATTATTTACATTTGTGAAAATTGAAAATGTACTCAATTAGTATGATGGCACAATGACAAAAAATTTATAAATAAAAATCAAGATCTGCAAAATTATAAGTTCAAATTTATAATCAATTAATTACCATACACAAATATCACCTACAGTTAATGTGGCATTATTAGCAGCAATGATGCTCCAAATTTCCTTGAAGGATAGCTCAGCATAATAACAGGGCAAAAATCACAGCTGCATTAATTGTACAATGTCCTTGACACACAATTCCATTCTTTACCATCGAAGCAAAAAAGAAATGTCAAACACTGGGCAACAACAGGAAATAAACAACTTGGGTTTCAAATAGGAAGTATTTCATTACTTTATATGACATTAAACATTTAACTTAAATTGTCAGAAAAATATCTGTATGCAGAAGCTTTACATTCAGAACCATCTCATTCAACGTTCACTGTTGTGGGACTGCAGCAGTATTGTTTGATTAAAATAAAGTTGTTGTACATGTGTTTTTTGTGGGGAAGAGAGGGGCAGACTA
Source organism: Schistocerca cancellata (assembly GCF_023864275.1). Lineage (NCBI taxonomy): Eukaryota > Metazoa > Arthropoda > Insecta > Orthoptera > Acrididae > Schistocerca > Schistocerca cancellata. Next base: position 384,872,489 of record NC_064626.1, on the reverse strand, counting down.
GTGGAGAGGGGGTGATAATATTACTTATATGCAAAATAACTCAATTTATATGTTATAATACAGAATTATGAGCACAAAATTTAACTATGAAATAATATATTAATTAAATATAATGATGAACAAAATGTGTTTTCACCTATATAAATTCCAGAAAAATCTCTCTAATTGGCACAAAGTTAACACTTAATAACTACAGATACAGTAAAAGAAAGAGAAAACCGTTGAAGTGAGTTGACACACATATAATGGGATTTGTAAGCTCTTCTTATCTGTATGGTAATCAGTGAATTGTTCATTGTGTACTTGAAGTACACACTAATTTTTGCTATGGGTACCTGAATTATGAACAAAACCAAATAAAAAGGCTATGTGTAACCCATAGAAGAAAATGTAAATACGCAGAGTCAATACGCAATGTGAAATGTTTGTACAAAACAATTTTTCTCTTTGTCCAACTTCAGTATGCTATTTTATATGAACTAAAATCTGATGAGTGCTACAACATAATGACTTCAAAATATACATTAGCTTCAGAAAAGGAAAAAGAGTATTTTGTGTTTGAGTACGTTGCACACCCGTTAATGAAATAGCAGAGGGGGACAAATTACACAAATATGTACACATTTCACAGTCACATGGCTTTATAAAATGTTTTATCTGAATTCTGCTTCTCTCTATTATTTAATATATGAATTATTGTCTCTATAAAAACAGTCATATAAATATATAACACAGTCACAAAATGTGTCACTCCGTATGTACCAAAAAGCATTCTAGTATTCATTTAGGCTTGTATGATGTAAATTATGAGTATTTATTGCTGCTCATAACACTGTCTGCTAAATTGTATCAAAATATAATACCTTGTGTAAATCATGTCAATATCTAAGAATGTGATGTCATGTTCCAAATTAGCAAAAATACTGATTTCTTATTTCACTCTCCTGTAAATTTGAGGTGGATGTACACTGATTTTCTACAAAAAGGTAATACATAGCCCGAGATATCTTCATCCTTCTTGTTAAGATGTCTGATGCTTATATAAAATATTGATGTAGTCATGGTATGGCAAAACAAGTTCCACATTTCAACATCTTGAAGGCTCAAGCAGAAGGAGTACTACGATTCCCCAAATTAGGAATGGCAAGGAGGCACTCTCTTGCTACAGATCAGTTACTGGACCTGACATTGTCACCTGTGGTGACTGTAGAGAAGAAGAACGACCAGTTGAGCTACTTCCAACACTAACAAGTGACTCACTGGTATTCTCCAAGGAACTTGGACTCTGTTCCATTAGGGTCACTTCTTGCAATATTTGTTGCTGTTTCTCTTCTTGAACTACACCGTTTATCTTCTTTCGAAGAACATCAACAAGTCGTTCCATTCTGTTAGGAGTGAGACAGTTTTAAATCATAAATGTGCATTCACTAAAAATAAAATCTCAAAGTGTGTGTATATATACATACACACACACACACACACACACACACACACACACACACACACACCCCTACCTTTCCAACAGTGTCACAGGGGAGGATAAAATTTGTGTTTAACCTGTGTCCAAATTTACATGTAATTCAGAAAGAGAAAATGGAAACAGAATGGAGAGCAGTCACTAAAAAATACAATTAAGATTTACTCACAAAGCTGATTTCTGTTATATGTACAAGAAAGGAGTACTCCTTGTTTCCAATAGGCATGTGATCACAGGTAACACAAATAATTATATTGGAGCCATGATCTCAGACTCATGTTTGCAAAATACAATAATTGGGGTAATATCATAAACATGATATTTGGACAATATTTCATAAGCCACAATACTAGGATGCATTGAAGGGGGGAACAAAATGAAACACATTTTCAATAGTATTGAATGTCACACAAATCATCATTTGAAGACTTTGTCTATGGCTCCAACGTAACAAAATGTTCACTTTATGTCAGTACAAGATTCAGAGTAACTATTCAATCATAGGGCCAATATCTGTCCATATATGAACAATTAATTTCAACAATATCTGCAAGACTACTTTTAGCAAAGCTTAGAGTTGCCTCACAAGTTGCAGTTTGCTAATAAAATGTGCACGAGAGTGCCAGAGCAGTTGATTTATATAGCAGGCATTCGGAAGGGCATAGCCCACTCACGACAGTACAGAGATGAACTCATTGACTGCAGATTCAGCAACATCCTACTTGATTTCACAGCATGCTTTTCCTTGCACAGTCACATGGCAATAAAGTAGTTTCCATTATATCCATGTGAACATCTTTTAATGAGGCAAGTTTGCTGGTAGTGTAGTCTTAGCGTTGGGAAACACCATGCTAACTAGGCATAGTTGTGAGGCAAGCCTTTAAGGGCACTTCTCACACATGGTTCTTCCACTGATCAATGATCAATGTGAAATTTGCATTATAATCAGAGTAAAAATTGAAAAAAAGTTTGTGAATATATTTATTTATGTAGTTCCACATTAATTTTGTGAGATTCCATGGTATTCATGCATGTTTTGAATAATACATGCAAATACAAACATGTAGGAATGTTTTATCCATGACAACTGGTAGCAACTAAATCTCCTGGATGCCAAGTCGCTTATTTGAACCATTTCTGCCCACACAGATGCACTGTTATTAGAACTGTACATTTCTGGGTTCAAGGATTCCATGCAATTCAGTGTTAAGTGTCAGAATGATACCATAAAGAATCAACAAAGAGATCATTACAGAAATAGTCACTAATAAATTGGAAACTGGTATTGGCATGCATATTCAAATACAGAGATATGTAAATATGCAGCATACGGCACTGTGGTCGGCATTGCCTATATAAACAACAAGTGTCAGGTGCAGTTGTTAGAATGGTTACTGCTGCTACAATGGAAGGTTATCAAGATTTAAGTGAGTTTGAATGTGATGTTATAGTCAGCACATGAGCGATGGGACACAGCATCTCTGAGGTGGCGATGAAGTGGGGATTTTCTGGTATGACCATTTCACAGGTGTACCGTGAACATCAGGAATCCGGTAAAACATGAATTCTCCGACATCGCTACAGCTGGAAAAAAATCCTGCAAGAACGGGACCAACAACGACTGAAGAGAATCGTTCAGTGTGACAGAAATGCAACCTTTCTGCAAATTGCTGAAGATTTCAATGCTGGGCCATCAACAAGTGTCAGCGCATGAACCGTTCAATGAATCATCAATATGGGCTTTTGGAGTTGAAGGCCCACTCATGTACCCTTGATGACTGCACGACACAAAGCTTTACACCTCGCCTTGACCCGTCAACACCGACATTAGATTATTGATGACAGGAAACATGTTGCCTGGTCGGACAAGTCTTGTTTCAAATTGTATCGAGCAGATGGATGTGTATCGATATGGAGACAGCCTCATGAATGCATGGATCCTGCATCTCAGCAGGGGACTGTTCAAGCTGGTGGAGGCTCTATAATGGTGTTGGGTGTGTGCAGTTGGAGCAATGTGGGACCCCTGATATGTCTAGATATGACTCTGACAGGTGACATGTACATAAGCATCCTGTCTGATCACCTGCATCCATTCATGTCCATTGTGCATTCTGATGGACTTGGGCAATTACAGCAGGATAATACGACACCCCACACATATAGAATTGCTACAGAATGACTCCAGGAACACTCTTCTGAGTTTAAACACTTCCACTGACTACCAAACTTCCCAGACATTAACATTATTGAGCATATCTGAAATGCAATGCAACATGCTGTTCAGAAGAGATCTCCATCCCCACATACTCTTATGGATTTATGGGCAGCCCTGCAGGATTCATGGTGTCAATTCCCTTCAGCAGTACTTCAGACATTAGTCAAGTCCATGCCATGTCATGTTGCAGCACTGCTGCTTGCTTGTGGGGGACATGTACAATATTAGGCAGGTGTACCTGCTTCTTTGGCTCTTATGTGTATATACCACATAAACTAATCTTTTGTATCAAATTAAAGCCTTAAAGTTGATCTTATTACAATACACCACACCAAGTCTCCTATCTCTGTATAGTCCACCATTATTGATGACAAACTTTTCCACAAAAATATTTCTGGAATGATGTCCTTGATGATTCTTTATGGCACCATTCTGACATTTAATACTGAATACTTTAAATTTCATGGAAATCTTGTACATAAAAATATACAGTTCTTATAGGACAGCATTTGTGTGGGAAAATATGATGGTGTTACATTAACAGAAATGACAACAGTTGGAGTAAATTTCCGAGCAAAGAAGATTTGGTCAACTTAGAAAGATGAATGATAACACCTTGGCACACAGAGCTCTACATCATCATTGTTGCTTGGAGAAATACTGCTATCACAACAATATCAAGAACTGAAATATTGCAACCATATGTGACTTTTCAGCAGCACAGTTGGACAGAACTTCCTCTTCTCAGGAACTTCAATGCCAATAATTTCTTGAACCACTTTTTGGAGATTACAGCCAGTTACAGGCAAGCACATGCAATAGTTAGATGTAACCATGCCCCCATAAGAGAGGTCTCAATATAAATATAGGTTTTTGAAAGTATTGTACATCACTTGTGCTGTGGTTGAAGTTTACCTTGACTATAACCATTGGGATACAGTTCTCATTTCTTGATTATGCTTAACTTTCTGACACAAGTGCTGTGCTACCTATTAGAACCAAACCTCATGAATAATCTGAAAAATTTACGGTAACATTATGAAACATCACTTCATAAACAACATTATAGTGAAAGTTTGACTTTTTATGTTGTTTATTAATTCTTCCTCTCGTAACCCCATTTTTCTCTAGTGGCTTTATTGGGGAAATGCAAACTATCTTTGAAAATTCGAAAAGACTTTTAACAACATATTTTACACTTACAGCAAAGTAAAACTTTTTGAATTTTTTTTAAATTATCACATGATAATGTTGCAATCAGTCAAAATGAATATCTCTTAAAAATAATGTTACAATTTTGTGACAAACTTATTATTCAAGCAAAGCACAAACTTACACTTGTTTCTAGGTCTTATTGACCTATGTACAGGAATATTTTTAGATTTTCTATGCCATGTCCTCACACACAATCAATAATTAATTACAAAGGAGTGCTCCCATCACCACCCAATAGCATCCTAGACTGGAAAAAATGAACCATGTCCTTCACCAGAGCTTTGATTATCTCTCATCCTGCCCTGAAATGAGGGACATCCTATACAAGATCCTTCCCACCCAACCTACACAACTTCCTACTCCATCTGTATGCCGCTCCCACTCCCAGCTGCTTCCCACATATCGATGTGGCAGACCAAGAAGCAAGGCATGCCCAATCCACTCACTCAGCACCACCTACTCCAGTCCTGTCACAGGCTTATCCTACCCCATCCGAGGCCAGGCAACCTGCAAAAGCAGCCATGTCATATACCAACCCTGCTGCAAAGACTGCACAGTTTTGTAAGCCAATACAACTAGCAACCAACTGTCCACTAGGATGAATGGTCACCACTGAATCACCATTAAACTGTAGCCAAGAACAAAGTTGACCACCCTGTGGTACAACCAGCAGCTGAGTATAATGTGCTCAATTTCAACAGCTGCTTCATGACCCACACCATCTGGATCCTCCCCTCCACCACCAGCTTCTCCAAACCAAGCAGATGGGAGTTATCCTTACAACACGTACTCCACTCCTATAGTTATCCTGGCTTCAATCTCAGGTAACCCAGTGTCCCCCTAATCTCCACCCAATAGTTTCCCCTTCCTCTGTCCAGTCACCCCCCCCCCCCCCCAATTCATGTCAATTTCAACTTGTGCCACTTCCCACCAACCACTACAATCATGTCTGTCCATATGTGTGCCACCCCTCCCTCCCGCATTCCTAGCTGACAAATCGATGGAGAGGGACCAGGGTCAGGTTCCCTCCGAGCCACTAGCCACCTGACCCTAGCCCCTTTCCCTCAACTCAACCCACCTGGCACTACTCTCACCACTACCAGTCTGCCAGCCAAAAAATAGATTGGCACTGTTTGTCCAATCAGCATCATGTAGGGCATAGGCACACACGCACGCTCATGGATTTTTGTGTGTGTGTGTGAGTGTGTGTGTGTGTGTGTGGTGTGTGGTGTGTGTGTGTGTGTGTGTGTGTGTGTGTGTTTTACTCTAGCTCATCAAAGGAAAATACACAGTTTTTAAAAAACTACAAAAAAAGGATATCACTCATTGCCCAAAGGTACTAAGATTAATTCCAACATTTTTAATGAGGTAGTGTTGAAATGCTTTTTAACAAAGTAAAAATACTTGGGCATCAGTATCTTTTTAACCATTCATAAGCAACAGGAAAAACTGATCCCTATATAGTGCAACTAAAAGCAGCTGAAATATTGTGTTTCACATTTTACTGGAACACGTGTACCGAACTTTCAATCATTTGTTATTATTGCCGAATATTTGCTGAGGCCATTACTAAAGATATCACTGGTAAACATCAGGCTGAAATCAAATACTGCAAATGTCTTCAATATACTTTGCAACTGTCAAATATTTTACAAGATGATGTACCATTTTTAATATACATTGTTACTTTAAAAAAAATACTCCCTTAAGCCTACACTCACAGTATGAAGTAAGAAAGTGAGACTTCCCATTTAATTTTAATGCTGTCTTGTGATTACCAGTTTGGAATGTATATGCAGGAGATTAATTACTTTTTTGGAAATGAATAGCTGTATCAGAGATTTTTGTTTACTCTTATTAAGAGTTGCTTGTAAAACACTTAAATACTGACAATATGAATCTGAATTAGTACTTCAAATAGTCAACAAATGCAGCGAAGTAGTGGCAGTAGTACCCAAACCCCACTGCACATATATGAAACACTGTGTGATGTCAGTGTATATCACTGTGATGTTACTGATTTCTGAAGTATCTTCCTCCTCTGGATTTAATGGAAACAAATTCCAGTGATTGCTTTCTCATAACTGATAAGTGAGTTTCAGCACAATATTTTACTTACTTTTCAGCGTTTTCTTCTGCAGTTTTACGTGTAGCCAAAGCTTCTTCAAGTTCACATGTTAATTTGAATTTATCACATTTGAGTTGCTGTAGTTCTTGCCTAAGGACCCTATCACGTCCACTATCACCTGTAAGATACAACTATGCTTGCATTTGCACAATAAATTCTATTATTCATCATACAATCTCCAAAGAGACAAATACTAGTCACATTAGCACCAAAGAGAACTTACCCATTCCAGTGTTCGCTTCCAGGACAACTTGGGTTTCGTCACAAACACTGAAAATTGAAAATTACTGTCATAATCATACAATGACCTAACAAGATAATAAAAAAAGTGGAAATCAAAAGAACCTTATTGTTCAGTTAAAGTGACCCATAGGTGTAAGACAAAAGAATATTATAGTTCAATTAAAACACCTAAGATGCTGACAACTTTGAATATGGGGAAGCAGCGTTTACACATGGTCCACAGTACACTAATAAGGCCAAATACACTCCTGGAAATTGAAATAAGAACACCGTGAATTCATTGTCCCAGGAAGGGGAAACTTTATTGACACATTCCTGGGGTCAGATACATCACATGATCACACTGACAGAACCACAGGCACATAGACACAGGCAACAGAGCATGCACAATGTCGGCACTAGTACAGTGTATATCCACCTTTCGCAGCAATGCAGGCTGCTATTCTCCCATGGAGACAATCATAGAGATGCTGGATGTAGTCCTGTGGAACGGCTTGCCATGCCATTTCCACCTGGTGCCTCAGTTGGACCAGCGTTCGTGCTGGACGTGCAGACCGCGTGAGACGACGCTTCATCCAGTCCCAAACATGCTCAATGGCGGACAGATCCGGAGATCTTGCTGGCCAGGGTAGTTGACTTACACCTTCTAGAGCACTTTGGGTGGCACGGGATACATGCGGACGTGCATTGTCCTGTTGGAACAGCAAGTTCCCTTGCCGGTCTAGGAATGGTAGAACGATGGCTTCGATGACGGTTTGGATGTACCGTGCACTATTCAGTGTCCCCTCGACGATCACCAGTGGTGTACGGCCAGTGTAGGAGATCGCTCCCCACACCATGATGCCGGGTGTTGGCCCTGTGTGCCTCGGTCGTATGCAGTCCTGATTGTGGCGCTCACCTGCACGGCGCCAAACACGCATACGACCATCATTGGCACCAAGGCAGAAGCGACTCTCATCGCTGAAGACGACACGTCTCCATTCGTCCCTCCATTCACGCCTGTCGCGACACCCCTGGAGGCGGGCTGCACGATGTTGGGGCGTGAGCGGAAGACGGCCTAACGGTGTGCGGGACCGTAGCCCAGCTTCATGGAGACGGTTGCGAATGGTCCTCGCCGATACCCCAGGAGCAACAGTGTCCCTAATTTGCTGGGAAGTGGCGGTGCGGTCCCCTACGGCACTGCGTAGGATCCTACGGTCTTGGCGTGCATCCGTGCGTCACTGCGGTCCGGTCCCAGGTCGACGGGCACGTGCACCTTCCGCCGACCACTGGCGACAACATCGATGTGCTGTGGAGACCTCACGCCCCACGTGTTGAGCAATTCGGCGGTACGTCCACCCGGCCTCCCGCATGCCCACTATACGCCCTCGCTCCAAGTCCGTCAACTGCACATACGGTTCACGTCCACGCTGTCGCGGCATGCTACCAGTGTTAAAGACTGTGATGGAGCTCTGTATGCCACGGCAAACTGGCTGACACTGACGGCGGCTGTGCACAAATGCTGCGCAGCTAGCGCCATTCGGCGGCCAACACCGCGGTTCCTGGTGTGTCCGCTGTGCCGTGCGTGTGATCATTGCTTGTACAGCCCTCTCGCAGTGTCCGGAGCAAGTATGGTGGGTCTGACACACCGGTGTCAATGTGTTCTTTTTTCCATTTCCAGGAGTGTACATTTCTTTACAGCATACGCAAAAAGCACACCTTTGTGATTCAACAAAGATCAAATCCTGGACAATAGCTCCTCCCTGCATGCTTAACTTATTAAACTGTCAGTCATCTAAACAGTGTGCAGTACAAATTAAATGGTCACACATAGCATATATAGGAATGGCAAAAGATTAATATAATGAAATAAATGTAAATATAGGAGCTAGATTTCCAGAACATCATAAATGAGTTAGAATTGGGAATAATCCGTTATCAAGCTAGAACTGGGAGTAATCTATTATCAAGCTGGAATTGGGAATAATCTATTATCAGCTGTTCTGTATAAGAACAGTGTAAAATGGACAATCAAACTGATGAAATGAAATAGCTGAAACTTAAATACCTCTCAAACTAAACAATTCAATTATTTATCGCAGGCTTGGTTTCTGTTACTATATTTTCTCACAAAATAATTATTCTCATTCTTGAATTTCATTTGTTACATTACACAGATGTTCCTTATACTGACAGCCTCTATTAGACACCTTTAAATTTCTTTCTCTTTTTCCTTCTCTTCTTCACTCTGATGCCCTTATTATTTAGTAATATAGTATTCTGATGAATCTATCCTGACCCCATTTTCAATGACAACAGTTTGTCAACTATTTCTAATGTAACTCAAGTTCTCAAAAAAAATGCTCACAGGTTCATGAAAATGACTGACTACTGAATGGTCTAGAAATGGATGAATATGACTAAAACAATATAACACTACTAGCAAGGCCATTTTAAGACTGAAAGCAACACAGTTGCCGCTTGGAGCACCAATTAGAAAGGGACACCAGAGCCGCCACAGCTGTAAGATTTCAATACAGGACACATCACAATTATTACCGGCTTATTGGGGTGCCAAGCTTAGAGGGGCACTCATGTGAAAGATTTGTATACGATGCATAGCACAGTAGTGAAAACTGACACGTATGAAACAATATGAGAGAAAAGGAGGGCAGTGAGTGCAAACAATAAGTCACTTGTGTGCGAGAAATGTTCTCGAACTGGCTCTGACAATTAGTTTCAACAGAAATGAAGATAAATTTCTTTATTTTTCTAGCAAGAACAGCAGCTGCTTTCTACAACATAAAACTAGTACAACAAAAGAATGCATTGCTCTAAGGACATGATATATTAAGTAGCATGACATATTAATATCTTAGTGGAAATTAATGAAAATGCAGGAGCATACTGCCAGACATCTCCCGGTCATCTACAGAAATCTGGACACTACACAGCATGAGATCAGTGTGACTAAAGTGCCAAATGGAGCTGGTCCCACAACATGAAGCAGTTGAAAGAATGGGAAAATGCAGTGTGTGTCAATCAGTCAGCAGTTACAGTGCGTTTTGGTGGTGTTCATCTTACAACATGCCCCAGAGACAACATTTACCTGGCTTGACATGAGAAAGAACCATCAGGAAAGTGGAAAAAGGAAGTGTGACGAGTGCAGCCCAGGAGTTTGGTATTCCTCCAATAATTTATCCAATGTGTAAGGGGAGCATTCCAAACCACAGGCACTGCTGCCTGAACAAGAGCATGTAGCCTACCAGGGACCACTAAAGCAGCAGACGATCACTGCATTGTGTAACAGGCGAGAAGGGAGCCAGGGCAAACAGTGAGTACAAGTGCAACAATATTTAACGGAACTGCAAGCCACGCAATCTCACGCTTCACAGTGGCTCAGTGACTGCAAGGGTGTGGTATACAGAGGGGTACAGAAAAATGTACACACCCTTTGATAGTCAATATTAGTGGAAGAAAATTACATATCATTACAATTCTTGCACAGGGAGAAGGTTATTTTATGTGACCTCCATTAGCACCCAAACAATATAAATGCCGCAGAACTGTTGCCGAACTACGGCTGTCAGTGTTGCGGTTTTGATAGCTGCACATGACGCCTTGACGGTTTCTTACAGCTTATTCAGTGTAGCTGGCTCCTGTTGATGAACTTCATCTTTCAAGGGCCCCCATAGGTAGAAGTCAAGATGTGTAGGGTCTGGGGACCATGGTGCATACTCAACAGCTTCTTTTCGACCTATCTATTGTCCAGGTAGATTTTCATCCAAATAGGCTCTGACGCCTTTGTGGTAGTGTGGTGGAGCGCCATCTTGTTGTAGCTACAATCTTCCGTTCCCGAACATCTCTCAGGTGGCAGGTAAAATTGATCTTTGTAGCATATGAAGATACATCACACCAGTTACGGTACCTTCAAAGAAGAGCAGACCAATCAAACTGTGCAATGACAGACAACACCACACATTAACAACTGCCAGCTTAACATGTTTGTCCACGAGAATATGAGGATTTTCCGGTGCCCAGTACACACAATTGTGGCAGTTTACAGTACCGTTCAGTTTGAATTGCGCCTTGTCACACTAGATCAACATTCCTGCAAACTGTTCCTCCTCACAAAGCATGCCTTCGTACCACTCACAGTACTCCACCCTTCGATCCAGGTTGTCCTCGTTCATAGCTTGCAGCAATCCTGGAATGTACACTTTCCACTTTGTAGCCTTCAGAATTCATCGTACACAAAATTGGTTTACCCTGCTTTCACGTGCATCCTGCTACACAGATTTCTGAGGTGGCCTAGTAAAATGTTGCAACACAACATTATCCCAAATACGATCAGCTGTTGTAAATGTTGGTGGCTGAGCTCCTGTACACATTACACCATTGCCACTGTACACCATCATGTTTTCGTACTTCCAGTACCACTACACCTTCCTATGGGGAGAGGTGGGAATATGCAATGCACCAGGAAAATTTTCAAATATGATCATTTTTGTGGTCCAGCTGTTACAGTGTGAGGAAGTATAATGTTGCATGGGTGTACTGACCTCCAAATCTTTGTACACATTATAGTCATTGGTCAACATTATTGTGACACTGTAATCCTTCCAAATGTGCGTTTCTTCATGGGTGACTTCATTTTTGGATGACAATGCATGCTCACATCAAACAGTACTGGTGGAGGAGCTTCAGCAAATGGACTAGCCTGCTCACTCCCCCCCCCCCCCCCTATTTAAATCCCATCGAGCAAATAGGTGCTGTGATGGAGAGACATATTCCAGCACATCCACTTACACCCATACACCAATTATCATCCAGCAATTGTCAACTGTGCTGGTGAGCAACAGAATATCCTTTGACAAGAACTCCTTATTAACCTTGTGATCAGCAAGGGACCACACGGCAGGGAATACACTGCTGTCCATGGTGGTCACACATAGTATTAAGAACCATGTCCCATCTTTTGTAATGTCCAGGGCACCATCATAAATAGCAGTAACTTCCATGTAATTATTGTTTCTCAATAAAAGTGTAATTTCTGTCCATATCACTGTGTATTTCTTTCAGTTACCCTAATAGTCTGGACTTTCTCAAAGCTGGAATTTTGATACTGTGCGGACTAGATTTTTATTTGGAATATGGACTTAAGTTAGCTTGCACTGTTTCCGAGGAGCAATCTGTACGTATCTCTTGTTGTAAATAAACCAAAGTGAGTCCTCACTAGGTCATTTGTAATTCACTTTTACAAAAATAGTGATGACTCAGGACCTACGATGCATGGAAATCACATTTTGGATGTTTTTGTAATTAGCAAGAGTGTGGTCTTTCACCTATGAAACATTTATAACAAATACTAACACAAACTGTGCAGGCTATATTGTGCACAGCTATACTATGAATAGTGAAAGTGTTAGTGAATGTAGCAGGAACATCTCCCGCACCACTCATATTTACAGATTTTCCACAATTTAACAAACAAATTGAAGAATAGGACACTTACCACTGCCAACTGCAGTTATACAGGGTGAGTATACAGTACATGCAACATTTAAAAAAAAACAGTATAGATAAATGGCTAAACATATTTAACAAGTAATACAGTATGTGAAAGACAAGCTCTCAAAGTTTTTTTTAGCACAGTGCTGACAAGTTAGTTGGAAAACCAGTGACAGGGCCAGCACCAATTGTAGCTGTTAAAAATGACAGTGAATCAAGCAGAGAAAGCAATTTGTGGGCTAGATTTTGGCCATTGCCAATCAGATTAGTGAGTATGCAAAGAGCTTTCTGTGGCAAGCTTCACAAGACACCGCCAGTAAAGTGAGGCAGTACAAGAAACTCAAGGAAACAGTTGTTTGTGTAAAGCCGACCAGGGATATCGGAAGAGACAGAGGACTGTGCAAGGGAGATGACATTGCACTACTACTTATTGAGCTAGTGCAAAACTAAAAATCCCTCTGCTAACTATGTGGAAAATCTTTTGTAAGCCATTAAATGTGACACCACAAAAATTGCAGTTTCTGCAAGCCACAGGCCATGGTGATGAGTTATACAGTCAGCAGTTCAGCACTGATATGCAGAACCATCATGGAAATGACAACTATGTAAGAAAATTAATCTCCAATGCTGAAGCATCTTTTCATCTTTCAGGAAAGGTCAAATGACAATGCACATGCATATGGGAGAGAAAGAATTCACCTGCAGTTGTCACACACATCTCGGATTTTGAGAAAGTTAATGTGTTGTGCGCTGTGTCCAACAAGACATTCTCTGGACTCATCCTCTTTGCCGAGAGAACTATCAATGGTCCCAGCTACCTCGAAATGCTGCAACTTGAAACTCAAAGCAAGGATTTCATCTTTCAACAAGGCCAGAGGCCTACCATCACTTCTGCACAATTGTGTACAAGCTTACCTAAATGAGACATTGCCATTTCATGGCTAGGCTGTGTCATGGCCACTGACCTGACTACTTGGGTGGTCACTACCACATAGTATGAATCGACACATCACGATTTTTTCTTGCAGAGTTGCATCAAGGATAGCATTTAGGTTTCAGCTCCACCACAGAACCCCAAAGACTTGTGACACTGCATCACAGCAGCTTTTCTGATTGTAACTCCTCATATAATGAGCCAGTTAGGGGTTGAAGTGTACTACTGATTGACGTGTGCCGCATGATGAAGTGTGGACACATAGCACATTTATAAACATTGTAAAACTTTGAGAGTTTATCTTTTACATATTCTATCATTTATTATGTCCTTTTAGGCCACTTACAGTAAATGTATCTTTTTTTAATGTTTCATGGGCTTTATTATTATACTGTATTTTACAACTTGCCAAATTTCAATACCGAGAAGGCCACGTTCTTGTTGAGAAAGGTGACATCTAATACAGAAACTAGACACTATTTTCTTTACTGCAAGAACATTTTTCAATGAAGAAACATGTTACTGTAACCAGGTTAGAAGTTCGTGAGCAGAAAAAGGGAGCCAATCAATCTGATGGATGTTGGGCTATCAATCTACATGGATTAAGTACAAAATGCAATTTCAAATGATTTGTGGACAGAATTATGCGGACACCAATCAGGGGCATTATAGAGTGTCTTAATACCAGCTCAGAAGTAAATAACTACACACTGAGGTTATCAAATCCATCTCTGATGGAAGTAGTGTGAATAGCTCAAGCCTTTGAAACTGCCCACATGCCCCACAGTTTGTTTGTGATAGAAGAAGACGTCACAGCAGTCAGCTCCCTGTCACTAATCATGAGGAATGTCGTGCCACCTACAGCAAGGGTCTTCACCTGCTCCGTGGCCCAGTGATGTATTAAATAACCACACTTGTAGCCACAGGTAAGGGTAACGGCAGTGTCATTATCCAGCTGTAAACACTGTTTCCTTCACCACACATGCAGCAAAAAAGGGCATATTCAAGAGATTTGTTCTAACAGTTATGATACATATATGATGGAGGATATGATAGAAGAGTACTAAGTGAGTGATAAATCTACCGAAGTGCAGATTCTCTGGACACAATCCAGCAAATGTACTTAAGTGTTCACTGGCAAACACCCTATGAGTGAATCTTGAATCCTGGGGTTCTGTGACCTTCCTAAATAATCTACTAGGGTTGCTGCCTCTGCAGGCATCCAAGACAAATCCTTTGGCCTACGGGTATAACCAGATACCCTGATAGGAAAACTTCCAGTTTTACTGACTTACAAGCAAGTCAATCACCCAGTAAGACTTCTTGTGGTAACTCACCTTAGGTTGGACAATGTTTTTAGAATGGATTCTTTCCCCACCTTTAGATTTAAGGATCATGAAACAGGGCACCCCATGCAACCTGAAGGGCCTTAAACCACTTTACAAACTCTCTTTAATAGATATGCTCAAATCACCTGTTCAGGATTGGGGTAGGCAGCTGATTTTGAAACTCACATCACTTTTAAATGGCTGCTGCCCCACATTTCTTAAAGACTGCCTGGTGCCCAGGCTCTAAAAGTAAGATCCTAAAATAGAATTGGAAATGCTCCCTAATGAATGCTCCCATAATCAATGAGCCATTCCACTGGTACAGTACACAAACCCAATGGCACCTTTAGACATTGTAGTGACTTCAAAGTGTGGGATAAACACACAACCTGAAGTGGACACTTTTCTTCAACTGATCCCCAATGAACTCTGCAAAATTAGGCCACAGCACCTGAGTCACTACAATCAAATGAACTTGTAGAGGTGTACCTTCACATTTCTTTGGATGCACGTAGAGGTGTACCTTCACATTTCTTTGGATGTACCATCACAAGCTTAACTACTGCTCAATACAACATATAGCCTCTACTGTTATAATTGGTTGCCTTCAAAACCTCTTCAGCCCTTTCCATACTCCAGAGTTTTATTGCCTATGGTAATCCAAACTGTGCTGCATACCTTGCTGATATTTTGGTTAACAGCTTCGACTCAAAAGGAGGACCTTCACAATCTCGAGCTTTTACTGTAGAAGTTGGCAAAGAAAGGACTCATATATAAATGAACAAGTGTTTTTTCATGCAATAATTCTTGACATATTTATCACTGACACCTTTGTCAAATTAACTTGCATCAATGAAGGACTATGTCAGTGCCATCATGTGTAAATAAATGTTCTCCGACACTGCACTTTTCTAGAAAATGCCTGAAGGCTGAAGCCCGATGCAGTGGCTTCACAACCACACAACAATGCACCTCGTCCAACATGCTGCAACTGTGACTGTGCATGTCATCACTGATGCTTCTCCTTACTGAGTGAGCAACCTGGCATCAGCCTAGGCCACAAGGTCAAACAACCTAATTGGGATTGGTGGGATGATCTTAACCCACCATTACCCCATGATGTATACTGTGGCCTCTGTCCATAGAGGTCGGAGGTGCTGACAAAATCAACTTCATTTTTGCCCACCTGGTCAACAGCCACTGGTTTCTGTGCCTGTGGCAGACTATTTGGTCCTATGTGGATTCACAAAACTTTCATCAATCCTCAACCTTCTGCGGCAACACCAGTGGAACTTGACCCACTATCTTTCTTGGTAGTGGCTGCTCCAGACCATGCACCACTTGCATCTTTTCCCACGGAAGGAGTCAGATGTGACGCAATCTGGAATGCATAGCGAGTGTGCTAATGGTTTGGCTTAGGTACTGATATCACACGGACTCTTTCGTTTGTCATAGGTGGAATTTTGGTGTGGACTGGATTTCGCTTTGGAATACAGACTTAAGTAGCTCACACTGTTTTTGAGAAGCTTTCAGTATATATTTCTTGCCTGTGTGGGTCGCTACTAGTTTGTGTGTAACTCACTTTTACAAAACTTCTCAGATGTTTGAAACTGTAACAACAATCTTAGGCACTGCTTTAAAAATCAATAAGCTTGCAAGACACATACCTCATCATTCTGTGTGTACAATGTCCCTGATTTCCACGGAGATATTATGGACGTATCCAATTGCTAATCTGAGTGAAAGTCAAAACTATGTAGGAATTAGTGAAAGATCTGAGTCATACAATGACCATTTTTCTGAACCCTGGAAAGGCTTATTTTTATTTTATTATCCTACAAGGTGATAAATGTTTTAACCTTATGAGTAATTACTGAAAAACACTGAATGGCAAAAAGACATTTTTATTGCTAATGTCTTCATGCCCACAGGTTGGTTGTGTCTAGCTGTTTCCATCATGACTTTAATTGTGCATTAAATGTACTGCTTTTATTCTACAGTGAAGAATCTACTAAGGCAACACTATGTAAAACATATAACCATGTCAATTCTCCATATGCAAACTTCTCCAGTGCAACAACACACTAGGCAGCTACCTCAGTTCGAACAGATGTAAAACCTGTGTCACTGGTAGAAATCATAATTATACATGATTTGCTGTCTTATATACCGTACCTTCTACACTACAACAACAATAGTTTAAAATACAATCAGCATTAGGATAGCTAAATGTACACTGGAAGTACCCAGTTCTCTTGTCAGTACCTATCAATACTTCGTTAATGCGCCAAAGTTGTGGCTTTTATTGATCTGTATGAAATCTGTCTCACCAGTAATATCTACAGCCTACAAGCATGACAATTTTGTAGCTGTAATCTTCTCCTATGTGGCAACATGTTACTCATCTACTTCAGTTCTAACAGAGGTGGTATCTGTCTTATTGTGAGAAAGTCATACATGAAATCACATGTAAAATTTGCCATCTAACATACATTCCTCCACCTTCTACGGTACTATCAGTCCGCTGCAAAATTAGGAGGGGCAGAATAGCTGGGCAGTACTTACCTGAAGGAGGCAAAAATTCCAGAACTGATGACACATTTAAAACAAAAAAGCTATTCCTACATTTCATAATCATTAGTTCCCTTCTCAGGGAGGAAAGAGGAATAGGTTTGTTATGGTTGGAAAGGAGTGGCAGGTCCTTGAGACCACAGGTTGAGGGTACCTACCTGTAGTGAGGACTGACAAAGTTAAAATGTGAGGGGTCAGAGAGAGTACGATGTTAAAAGAACAAACAAGATACAAAATTCAAGAAACGTAATTAAAAATTGTCTCATAATTGTTTATGTTCCTACTGACTTTGGAATTCTTTGCCATCACTGTATTTAAGAAGTGCAATTTCTGATTTTACTGTGCAAATGTTAAACTTTTCTTCCATCGAGACAACCAGGCTTCATTATCACCAAAGAATGCTAATTAATTTAAAACAATGATCAAACAAATTCAAATGTAATATCTTTCGACATCTGGAAGGGGTATACCTTTAAAAGACAAACTTGACATCTAGAAGGGGTATATCTTTAAAAGACAAACTTACTTATCTTTCAGCCGCAAGTTTTGTAATTGAGCTTCAACCTTCAACAGTCTTTCTTCTGTGTGTTTTTTATCCACAAGAGCTTCCTTTAGTTGAGCCTAAAACATAGATATAAAATATATAAGTTCAATAATGTCTATAATAATAAAATTCACAATATATCATACATATGTGGGATAACTTTTCAATCTATGTGCAAAAGGCACCAGCTGCAAGTACAAATAATTTGGGAAAATTCCTCTTCAATTTTCTTCACCAACAATTATGTGAATAATCATGTAAGTTCTTTATAAGAATGATATCTGGACACCTCCTGGAGCCTCAACAGGCAGCCACACACGGATGTTGGAACATGAGCACATGGGAGACTTACTAATTCTTGTATAAGATAGGCACCAGATGTGTATAAGGGATACTAGGCCACATTCACTTGACAGCAATCACCAAGTAGCAAGCCCAGAAACAGTATTGTGTTTCTTAAGTTATAACTCCTTTCTGAGATGTTCAGTACTGAAACTTCAGCATTTTGTGACCAAAGTGTTCTTTAAATGGTGGTCATTTTATCCAAAAGTGGTTAGTTTTGTATTCTTCCAACAGCTCCATAAATATTGGTTTGCATGAAGAATGGCATGCAACTTTTTGATTCCTTTCAGTGTTATCTGTACGTCATTTGCTTTTAAATAAATATCAAAAAGACACCTTGTATAATGGCAGCAAAGATCTGGAAAATATCTCGTTTTGTTCTGATTACAACAGTTGCAACAAAGATTATGGACAAACATTTCTTTCACTCAATATGGGAAAGCTTATTCACATCAAGATGGTTACAAGAATATCTACTGAGAACTTAGTTACATGTAATGATTTGAGGTTCAGTCACTGGCCAACTAGACGTTTGCAACTGGATACTGGAACTGGATACTGGAACACCTCACAATCAAGTCATCATAAAGGAGGAGGATAACAGTCTTAAGATACATTGGTAGAACTGCAACTGGCCAGTTGTGAATACGGAGTTGGTGTCCAACACATCTGGTTCACATATGGTGAATTTGGTGGCCATGACATTCACATGAGTTCACTATCACACTCCTCCAACCACTGTAGCACTATTCTGGCCTTTGACATGACGGATTATCCTTCTGGATAACGCCATCACCACTAAGGAAAATATCAAGTATGAAGGGATGCAAGTGGTCTACAATAATGTTCACACAGGCCACAGCTGTTATTAAGCCTTCGATTACTAACACACATCCATGGAATCCTAGGTGAATGTCCTCCATGGGCTTGTATACATGGCAAACTGCATGTTTGAAGTCGTCATTCACCTGGATAACGATTTATCCAATCAATTTGGACAAGACCACTGATTGGTTTAATAAGATAGGTCACTCATTCAACCACCAGATAAGTCTTTATTGATCCACAGTCCAGTATCAATGATCCCACGACAATTGCAATCATAATTGATGATGTTCTGCGTCAATATGGCAACATGTATGGTTCATCTGCAGCAGAGCCCCATGTTCAACAATGTGCACTGAATGGTGAACTCTGAAACACTTACCCCTGCATCAACACTGTACTCTGTCATCACATTTGCCTCTATCCTGCCTTACATAGCAGGCAAGTCTTCAACCTCTGCATACTATGATGATGTGAGACACACATCCAATACCTAGTCACCTATTCACAGATTCATCATCTTTCAACTACTTTCCAGAGATGCTCACAACAGTAGTATCTGTGTAGCTAAGCAGTTTCAGCATTTCCAAGATTCCCATTCCCAGATGCCAGGCCATAACAATCTGCCTTTGTCAAAGTCATTCATAACAATGGATTTCCCCATTTGCCACCTGTATCATTACTACAATGATTGCCCAGTTGTATCTGCTCTGTTTGTGAACAAATAAAATATTTCATTCAAATAAGACTTCAACGAAAGAACCATAATGCCTTTTAACTGATTCAGCGTAACCTAAATTATGTTCAACAAATGATGTTTTGAACATTATTCTTCCATAAACTGAGTCTAGTATTTACAAATAGTGCCACCTACCAGAAAAACAGCTGTCAATATTTGGTGGTAGCAGAAAGTAAGACTTCAAATCATAACTTCCTTCACTTGATGGCTTACCTTCCCCATATGCGACAAATTAGAGAAATACATAATTCTGTTTATCCTACTGTTACTTGTAGATGAATATGTTTGCGAAATAAGAAGGTTTCCAGAAACTGTTTCTTCTTTTAAAAAAAGCCGCGCTGTGATGGAATTTGCTCTTAGCACCAAGAATCTAGATAGTGGTCTATATCGATTTTTTAGTGTATATGCTGAATCCTAAGTCATCACTAGGCATAGGGCGAGTGAGAATGCTGTAGAAGAAAAGTACCTCATTTTTCTCTACCTTCAGTGTACAATATATATCTTGGTCTACAGTATTTAAGGTAAATTGTCAGAATATCTCTTCCACTGAGGAATACAACAAAACTGTCGTCAAGGTATCATAAGATACTTTGGTTTTTGGAGGCCATGCCCAGATGTTGGTTTTCATGGTGTACTGCCAATGCTGGTATTACTGTGAGGTGGAGAGTAGCTCTCCGATTTATAAAACAACCAAAATTAATTATAAATGCTTCTTTTTTTTCAATGTATAATACACTGCACAATAAAATCATGCATGCTTACAAATGACCACTTATTGCAGTCGTTAGTTAGTTCTTGAGATAAATTCTTGACAAAAGTGCCAGAATATTTCACATATTTGCCATACTGTGTACTAGTTTTCCTCATCTGTCATCATACAAAAGACTTCCTCGCCCAGCTCTAACGATCTACAACCCCTCGTTTGTGTATAAATGCTGCCATCATGGCCATTTCGAACGACACAATTCAGCCCCACTATGACTGTTGTTCCCGGATACAGGATGAGTTAGTTGGCATATGCAAGCAACTGGAAATAACACTGACTAATGTCCAACAATTGGAAGTTGGTGCACGTGTTTGTATAGGGCAAGCTTCCTAGTGTTGTTAGCGATATCACACTGTGGATCCTGTCTCCTCTACAGGAGGTATAGTGCCTAGCACTACTTGACTTCTTGACTGTGAGCAGCATGTCAGTGGCTGGATTAGGCATCCTGTACAAAGGAGACAGGGAGCATCACTCTAATCAACAAGTTACAGATGCTGTCTTTCAGTGAGCCAGTGGAACTCACTTCACCTGTTGCTGCTATGTACTGTGTCAAAAGGGGACAAACACAAAGAGGTAGGGATATAGTAACTGTCGGCAGTTCAAACATATAGCGAACAGAGGTAACCCTTAGGGATATAGCAGGAAGGGAGGGGAAGGAACACCAGGTGCACTCACATGTGTATGCCTGGACACCTCATTCAACATGCTGAAGAGGGAAGACGGTGCAACCAACTTCAGTCTGTGGTGCACAATGGATTCCAAAGTCATGCTTGAATCACGCCACTGCTTGACAGAGAAAGTTGAGAAGACCAGCCTGGCACACACAGTGTCAACAGAGATCACAATTTTTAGCATCGTTCTCAGAGCTAATCGTGATCCCTGGCCCAGGGTTGAGTTGAGGGATGAGACCACATACTTCGAAGGCTCTGTGAGAAGCTAGGCTGTGACTTTCTGGGATTGTGTCATAAATTGATCAAGTGTGCACTACACACAATGATGTACCCTCTGAAAAAAGCTGCACAAGTATTCAGTCAGATCTTGACAAGCTTTCAAAATGGTGCAAACTTTGGCAACTTGCTTAAATGTTCAAAAATATAAAATTGTGCACTTTGCAAAATGAAAAAATGTAATATCCTGCGACTACAGTATCAAAGAGCCACAACTGGAACCAGTCAAATGTAGAAATATCTGGGTATTTGTAGGGCTATGAAATAGGATGCTCACACAGCCTCAGTCGTAGGTAAAGCAGGAGGCGACTTCAATTTATTGGTAGCTTAGTAGGAAAATGCTATCAGTCTACAAGGGAAACTGATTACAAATTATTCACGAATACTGCTCACGTGTGTAGGACCAGTACCAAATAGGACTAACGCGGGGTACTGGACTTACACAGAGAAGGCTAGTACAAATGGTCACAGGTTTGTCTTACCCATAGGAGAGTGCCACAGAGATGCTGAAGGAACTCAAGTGGTAAACACTTGAAGATAGATGCAAACTACTTTTCTTTTCCACAAAGAACAGTAATTCCAACATTAAGATCGTCAAGAAATTTTATTTATTTACTTTTGTCTTATGTGCAAATGCCTGCTTTCATTCGTGTATCGGTCATTGATTTTTTCACCTGTCTTCTTCTCATAGTGGAACTTCTCTTTTTCTGATGTTGGAAAGTCAGAGAGGGATTTTGATATTTGACGGGCGTTTGAAATCTCTTTAGTAATGATTTCTTAACGTCATTTGTTGATATAGCAATACAGCTCAAAAATGTGCAATAATTGACATTTTCTTTCTTCTGAGTATGGCTGTGCCCTGTGCTTCATCTACATCTATCTCTATCCATACTCCGCAAGCCACCTGACGGTTTGTGGCAGAGGGTACCTTGAGTACCTCTAATGGTTCTCCCTTCTATTCCTCAAACAAAAAATTACAGATTAATGTTTCAGGCCATACGTCTCACCTTACTGATGTAGATGGTATGAACTTTTTCTTGCTGTGGGTGAAGTACGCAATGCTGATGAACTACAATAGTTTGACATTTTACAGGGCCCAAGACAAGCATTGCGGATGGCATACAGCACACCACCTTCAGGAGGCAGTTTTTCCATGGGTGACAGGATGACTGCCAGAACTGAGACCAATGGGGTGAGTAGGTTCCTGGTTTGGCACTCCTCTGGCCAATCTGATAAGCCTGGACACCAGTAGAATATAGTTACATAATGGGATAAGGTGGCAGGGGAAGCCGTCTACCTCTGCATAACATCTCTCTTGCAGCGCCTGGAGTCGGACATGCACCTCCGTAACGTTTCCACGCTTAATAAACATACCCATGGAGAAATGCACTATTATTCTTCTTCTTCTTCGGATATTCTGTATTTCCTGTATCAGTCTTATCTGGTAATTGTCCCAGAATAAGGAACAATACTCAATTACTGCTCGAACAAGAGTTTTATAAGCTTCCACCTTCATGGATCGATTACATCACCTGAAGATTCTTTCAATTAATCTCAATCTGCTACTTGATTTTTCCTACAATTAGGTTTATTTGGTAATTTCACTTAAATCATTCTGTACATATACCTCCAAACATTTGATGGATGTAACTGTTTCCCCCCATGAACCATGGACCTTCCCGTTGGTGGGGAGGTTTGCGTGCCTCAACGATACAGATACCCGTACCGTACGTGCAACCACAATGGAGGGGTATCTGTTGAGAAGCCAGACAAACGTGTGGTATCCTGAAGAGGGGCAGCAGCCTTTTCAGTAGTTGCAGGGGCAACAGTCTGGATGATTGACTGAGCTGGCCTTGTAACACTAACCAAAATGGCCTTGCTGTTCTGGTACTGCGAACGGCTGAAAGCAAGGGGAAACTACAGCCGTAATTTTTCCCAAGGGCATGCAGCTGTATGATTAAATGATGATGGCGTCCTTTTGGATAAAATATTCCGGAGGTAAAATAGTCCCCCATTCGGATCTCCGGGCGGGGACTACTCAAGAGGACATCATTATCAGGAGAAAGAATACTGGCGTTCTACGGATCAGAGCGTGGAATGTCAGATCCTTTAATCGCGCAGGTAGGTTAGAAAATTTAAAAGGGAAATGGATAGGTTAAAGTTAGATATAGTGGGAATTAGTGAAGCTCGGTGGCAGGAGGAACAAGACTTTTGGTCAGGTGAATACAGGGTTATAAATACAAAATCAAATAGGGGTAATGCAGGAGTAGGTTTAATAATGAATAAAAAAAATAGGAGTGCAGGTAAGATACTACAAACAGCATAGTGAACGCTTTATTGTGGCCAAGATAGACACGAAGCCCACACCTACTACAGCAGTACAAGTTTATATGCCAACTAGCTCTGCAGATGATGAAGAAATTTATGAAATGTATGATGATATAAAAGAAATTATTCAGGTAGTGAAGGGAGATGAAAATTTAATAGTCATGGGTGACTGGAATTCGGGAGTAGGAAAAGGGAGAGAAGGAAACATAGTAGGTGAATATGGATTGGGGCTAAGAAATGAAAGAGGATGCCGTCTCTTAGAATTTTGCACAGAGCATAACTTAATCATAGCTAACACTTGGTTCAAGAATCATGAAAGAAGATTGTATACATGGAAGAACCCTGGAGATACTAAAAGGTATCAGATAGATTATATAATGGTAAGACAGAGATTTAGGAACCAGGTTTTAAATTGTAAGACATTTCCAGGGGCAGATGTGGACTCTGACCATAATCTATTGGTTATGAGCTGTAGATTAAAACTGAGGAAACTGCAAAAAGGTCGGAATTTAAGGAGATGGGACCTGGATAAACTGAAAGAACCAGAGGTTGTACAGAGTTTCAGGGAGAACATAAGGGAACAATTGACAGGAATGGGGGAAAGAAATACAGTAGAAGAAGAATGGGTAGCTTTGAGGGATGCAATAGTGAAGGCAGCAGAGGATCAAATAAGTAAAAAAGACGAGGGCTAGTAGAAATCCTTGGGTAACAGAAGAAATATTGAATTTAATTGATGAAAGGAGAAAATATAAAAATGTAGTAAATGAAGCAGGCAAAAAGGAATACAAACGTCTCAGAAATGAGATCAACAGGAAGTGCAAAATGGCTAAGCAGGCATGACTAGAGGACAAATGTAAGGATGTAGAGGCTTATCTCACTAGGGGTAAGATAGATACTGCCTACAGGAAAATTAGAGAGACCTTTGGAGAAAGGAGAACCACTTGCATGAATATCAAGAGCTTTGATGGAAACCCAGTTCTAAGCAAAGAAGGGAAAGCAGAAAGGTGGAAGGAGTTATAGAGGGTTTATACAAGGGCGATGTACTTGAGGACAATATTACGGAAATGGATGAGAATGTAGATGAAGATGAAATGGGAGATATGATAGTGCGTGAAGAGTTTGACAAAGAACTGAAAGACCTGAGTCGAAGCAAGGGCCCCGGAGTAGACAACATTCCATTAGAACAACTGACAGCCTTGGGAGAGCCAGTCTTGACAAAACTCTACCATCTGGTGAGCAAGATGTATGAGACAGGCGAAATACCCTCAGACTTTAAGAAGAATATAATAATTCCAATCCCACAGAAAGCAGGTGTTGACAGATGTGAAAATTACCGAACTATCAGTTTAATAAGCCACAGCTGTAAAATACTACCGTGAATTCTTTACAGACAAATGGAAAAATTGATAGAAGCCAACCTCGGGAAAATCAGTTTGGATTCTGTAGAAATGTTGGAACACGTGGGGCAATACTGACCCTACGACTTATCTTAGAAGAAAGAATCAGGAAAGGCAAACCTATGTTTCTAGCATTTGTAGACAGAGAAAGCTTTTGACAATGTTGATTGGAATACTCTCTTTCAAATTCTGAAGGTGGCAGGGGTAAAATACAGGGAGCGAAAGGCTATTTACAATTTGTTCAGAAACCAGATAGCAGTCATACGAGTCGAGGGGTATGAAAAGGAAGCAGTGGTTGGGAAGGGAGGGAGACAGGGTTGTAGCCTCTCCCCGATGTTATTCAATCTGTATATTGAGCAAGCAATAAAGGAAACAAAGGAAAAGTTCGGAGTAGGTATTAAAATCCATGGAGAAGAAATAAAAATTTTGAGGTTCACCAATGACATTTTAATTCTGTCAGAGACATCAAAGGACTTGGAAGAGCAGTTGAATGGAATGGACAGTGTCTTGACAAGAAGATGTAAGATGAACATCAACAAAAGGAAAACGAGGATAATGGAATGTAGTCGAATTAAGTCAGGTGATGTTGAGGGAATTAGATTAGGAAATGAGACACTTAAAGTAGTAAAGGAGTTTTGCTATTTGGGGAGCAAAATAACTGATGACGGTCGAAGTAGAGAGGATATAAAATGTAGATTGGCAATGGCAAGGAAAGCGTTTCTGAAGAAGAAAAATTTGTTAACATCGAGTATAGATTTAAGTGTCAGGAAGTCACTTCTGAAAGTATTTGTATGGAGTGTAGCCATGTATGGAAGTGAAACGTGGACGATAAATAGTTTAGACAAGAAGAGAATAGAAGCTTTCGAAATGTGGTGCTACAGAAGAATGCTGAAGATTAAATGGGTAGATCATATAACTAATGAGGAGGTATTGAATAGAATTGGGGAGAAGAGGAGCTTGTGGCACAACGTGTCTTGAAGAAGGGATCGGTTGGTAGGACATGTTCTGAGACATCGAGGGATCACCAATTTGGTGTTGGAGGGGAACGTGGAGGGTAAAAATCGTAGAGGGAGACCAAGAGATGAATACACTAACCAGATTCAGAAGGACGTAGGCTGCAGTAGGTACTGGGAGATGAAGAGGCTTGCACAGGATAGAGTATCATGGAGAGCTGTATCAAACCAGTCAAAGGACTGAAGACCACAACAACAACAACAACAACAACAACAACAACAACTGTTTCCAGTGATTATTCCCCAATAGTGTAAGCAGATAGTAAAGGGTTGCTATGATTATTTATGCGCAATAGGTTCATTTGTTTATGTCAAGGGACAAATGCCAATCCTTGCCCGTTTTCCCACAATTTTATAGTGATGCAAATTCTCTATACACAACAGCATCCATGAATAGCCTCATCTTTTGACCATTTGGTCATTTTCTGCATAATAACGGTCCTATAATATTCCCTTGAGGTATGCCCAAACCTCTGTTTGCGTCTGAGACTTTCTCACCGTGAAAAACGACATTCAGTGTTCTATTTGCTAGCAACCTGCGTCACCTGCACATTATTCCACTCACAAAGTTAGTCTGCTATTCTGGACATTCATATTTTGTTTACTATGCAACACTATCGAACGTCTTCCGCAAGTCGAAGGAACAAGGCTTCAACTTGTGTGACAGGATCTGCTTCCTTCCGAATCTCGTGGACGAACGTAGTAATGTGGGTTTGACAAAATCGTTGATAGCGGAATCCATGTTGATTCCTACTGAGGAGATTTTTCCGTCTTCAGAAAGGCCGTAACATGTGAGGTTAAATGTGTCCCAAAATTCTACAACAGATTGACGTCAGCGTAAGCGTGAAGTTTCCTGCAGTAGACACGAATTAATTTCACTTAAATCATTCTGTACATATGCCTCCAAACATTTGATGGATGTAACTGTTTCCAGTGATTATTCCCCCACCGTGTACGCAGATAGTAAAGGGTTGCTATGCTGATTTATGCGCAATAGGTTCATGTCAAGGGACAACTGCCAATCCTTGCCCGTTTTCCCACAATTTTATAGTGATGCAATTTCTCTATACACAACAGCATCGATGAATGGCCTCATCTTTTAACCATTTGGTCATTTTCTGCATACTAACGATCCTAATGCTATCAACTCGGAATATGTCCGTGTCGCCAGCATCAAAGGATCAACCGCGGACTGAAACGGAGCCGCAATAGTTTGTTTAATTTTTTACATCGTGTTTCCTTTGTGAAGGCTACTGGACGTTACAAAAGTAAGTATCTAGCTAGCGTTGTGGAAGCAGGCTAAATAACTGATGATAAATTCGCGTAGCCTAATGCGCCGAAAACATCGCTACAAATGTTTGTAACACTGATATAAGAAGGAAGAGAAAGATCGAAAATCATTTTATAGTGATACATGCCGTGTGTGCGTGGGGGCAGTCACTATGTGCACGCATA
Source organism: Schistocerca cancellata (assembly GCF_023864275.1). Classification (NCBI taxonomy): domain Eukaryota; kingdom Metazoa; phylum Arthropoda; class Insecta; order Orthoptera; family Acrididae; genus Schistocerca; species Schistocerca cancellata. The sequence goes on along the minus strand of NC_064626.1, from coordinate 384,844,532 downwards.
TGTTGTTTCGGTTTTACGAATAAATCGATGTTTGGTGACATTCCGGCAAAGAGGGCAGTATTTAAAACTTCCTCCATGGTTTCACACAACTTAACGATGAACGATCTAACGCTACCATAGAGAATAAGTTGTCCAGCGTTGAGCAACTGAGATCTAGCACCTCGAGCATAGTGCATAATTTACGCTCTCTCTCTCTCTCTCTCTCTCTCTCTCTCTCTCTCTCTCTAAGCGGGTGGGAGTCGCAGTCTTAGCATAAAATTAGAGACTGAAAGATCCCCTTGTACTGTCTTTGACCAACCCACCCTGCAACACCGTTATCGATTTAATCTGCAGTTGACCTGAAGTAGACCGCTACATTCCGCATCTCGTGAATGAATGGAGCTTGCCGAGTCCTCGCTAAAGTGCACAAGATTTCTCCAGATACGCCCATGTGGATGAGGTTAACACGCCTTATCAGCGTATAGTAACAGATCTGAAAGTGTTTTAATAGCAGACGATTAAGAAGAACAAGAAACGGGTGGTTTTTATGCTTGATGGAGTTCTAGACGGATGGAGTTCGAAGCATTTTACTTAAATCGACCACGCTACCAATTTTAAAGTATTGTTCTAGTGTCTGGGATCAGTACCAGGAGAGTACTGTTGAGAGAGAAACATAAACAGATGCATTCCTAAGGCTATATGGTTCTGCACTTAAAACAGGCTATAATGTTAGATCCCTTCAGTTTCTGACCTATCAGTTGTGTGGAATGCAGAGCTGTTAATATCCCAATGTAAGAAATATATTTCCAGCGCATGAAATAATCCTTCTTGCAGGTTTCTCTACGGTAAACTATGGTAACAAACTGTAAAATTAAAAAACTACTTCCTTAAAACATCGGGTCTGTGCGATACATGCGCAATATAGCTTTCCAGAGATGTATACCGTCCACTGCACACATCCGATAATGGTTCACAAATTATACTATGCCCATATCAGTCCTATGTAAAATGATCGTTAGTAACGACATACCCCTTACAAGGAAACAAATAGCAGCGGCGTCTGACATGTGAAATAACACATTATGCCGCCACTAACTCTGTAAACAGCACATCTGTCAAGCTGATGTATACATGGGGATTGCTGTGTCTCACAAATATCTATCAGTAACTTAGAATCATCTTAGTTATGAAACTGAATTCTAGATTTTATACCCAAGATGCGACAGGGAAATGGAGTACATCGCATAAATCTTCGTTTGTTTAGAGAAATGTTTCGAAACAGGATGGTCACGTTTCATCACACATGAAATGGAAGTCCTCTAATAACCGAGAGGTTTGCTGTTATCGATCGCAAGTAGACAGTGCTCTAAGTCACAATATACAAAACATGTGGTTGTATACAAGTCAAACACAGGCTATGTCAGGTGACTGATGCATCCTGACATACCAGCAGAAAAAAATGGTCAAATGACCTGCAGCAACATATCCCTCTCTAGAACATCATCAGTCTGCCATTAAATCGTACCTCGCTACAGCTCCATCTCAATCAATCACCCCTTCCACTCTCTGTTATCCTTTAACCCAGATGCATGTAGGTTTAGAGGCAGATGGTTCTCTGTTTTCCTGAAAAGCATCAAATACAAAGTCAACTCGCATGTATCACTGTTACCTCAATAGACATACAGTAGAATGCTGCCTCGATGGGAAAAAAGTGACTGTTTCCCTGTTGCCCTCCGCTTCCATGTCGATGTTTTCTCGGATTCCTCTTGCCATCACATACTTCTCCCCATGTACAAGAATTGTTCTACGCCAACCAGAAGACACGCAATTACTTCCTCAATTTCCCCACATTTAGTGTATTTTGCCTCAATTAATACGTATTTTGCGCTATTTTTCGCAATTCTATCGACTTTTTTATGTCACTTCTACCCAAGCGATCATGTCATAGCATCTCATTCCATCTTCTAAAATTCCTTGTAAATGTAGTACAGCTGCCAACACCTAGCAAAATGCACTGTTTTTCTGATCGGGAGGCGTGGTATAGCACTGTACTCGATCGCATCAAGTCGCCTCCACCCACAGATTCCACATTTGCAGTGCACTTGCTCTGTTTTCTGTGTGTCTGTGTATGTGTATGTGCATGTGTCGCATCTTGGGTATAAAATCGAGAATTCAGTTTCATAACTGAGATGATTCTAAGTTAGCGATAGGTCTTTGTGAGACACTGAAATCCCCGTGTATACATCTGCTTGACAGATGTGCTGTTTACAGAGTTAGTGGCGGCATGATGTGTTATTTCACATGTCAGACGCCGCTGCTATGTGTTTCCTGTAAGGGGTATGTCGTTACTTACGATCATTTTACAGAGGACTGATATGGGCATAGTATAATTTGTGAACCACTATCGGATGTGTGCAGTGGACGGTATACATCTCTGGAAAGCTATATTGCGCATGTATCACACAGACACGATGTTTTAAGGAAGTAGTTTTTTAATTTTACAGTTTGTTACCATAGTTTATAGTAAACAAACCTGCAAGAAGGATGTATGACATGCGCTGGAAATATATTTCTTACATTGGGATATTAACAGCGCTGCATTCCACACAACTGACAGGTCAGAAACTGAAGGGATCTAACATTATAGCCTGTTTTTTAAGTGCAGAACCGTGTAGCCTTTTAACATTACCCTCCTGGTACTGATCCCAGACACTTGAACAATACTTTAAAATTGATAGCGTGGTCGATTTAAGTAAAATGCTTCGAACTCCATCTGTCTGGAGCTCCATCAAGTACAAAAACCACCCGTTTCTTGTTCTTCTTAATCGTCTGCTATTAAAACACTTTCAGATCTGTTACTGTACACCAATAAGGGGTGTTAACCTCGTCCACATGGGCGTATCTGGAGAAATCTTGTGCACTTTGGCGAGAACTCGACAAGCTCCATTCATTCACGAGATGCGGAATGTAGCGCTGGTCAGCTGCAGATTAAATTGGTAATGGTGCTGCAGGGAGGGTTGGTCAAAGATAGTACAAGGGGATCTTTCAGTCTCTAAATTTATCCTAAGACTGGAGAATGCTTTGAGACTCCCTTCTGCATAGGGATAAATCATAAATTATGCACTATGCTCGAGGTGCTAGAAATATGTAGAGTGCTGTCTGGTATACTTCGATGATGTATATGTTCGAGAATTAACAATGATTGGGCATACTGTACAGTCATCTATCCATGGTCGAGGTGTTAGAAATATGCAGAGCGCTGTCTGGTATACTTTGATGATGTATATGTTCGAGAATTAACAACAAATGGATGTACTGCACAGTCATCTATCTACGTTTGTAATGGTACTCGCAAAGTAGAGCATGGGCGGTTTAGCGATGATACTGAAACTGGGAAACATGCTGTCGCATCATTGGTCAGTGTTGAAATTACTGTAAAATTGCTAAAATTGTTCGCACTATCAACTGAGATGCTTATTGTTACAGTACATCGACGGTGTCTTTCCATCCCATCCGTCCACTGGTACGCTGTTGGTTACCGCATAATGATTGACTGACATTGTTTGTTTGAGACTGAGAAAGAGTTATGGTGGAGGGGCAACACCTTCTGGGGATGGCTAGCACCGAAACAGTGATCGCGTACATGGCTGCAATATGAGGAATCAGTCAAAATGGAATGCAGAGCCATCAGCTATTCCGCACTGTGACAGATAACTTTAAATGTAGAGCTCGTCAATCACCTTAGGACTGCAGTTTGGAAACGCTCCACGATGCTGCCAAACTCTTCCAGTTTCCTTATGTTGTAGCTGTCTTTTATTTAAAACCATCCAATGTGTGTGGTGTGTTATGGTAGCAGCAGTAACAAAATTATTTACACCATGCGACGCCTAGTTTTCTGCAAGAGGCAGTGTATCAGAACGCGTTAATATCAGTTTAGAACCCAAAGCAGACCTCGAAGTCGTGGTGGAAAGACAAAATGCACGGCAGTGCACAAAGCGTGTTACAGTAGGGAAAAAAAGAAATGTTTCAAACAACGACAGAAGGCCACAGGGATCGTCTCTTGCAACTTACAGTATGGTATGTGGGATATGGCCATCCTCCTATAGCACAGGTGATGCAACTTTAAACTGATCTGTGCAGCGGATCAATACCTGTATATTTAATAGGATTTCACAAGTGCTCGGTGCCAGCAAGCATACAGAGACTCGGTAAAAATCTTATTAAGTTCTTTATCGGATGAAGTTGGTGCACCTTTAATAGTTCGTAATTCTTCTCTGTTGATTGGTACAGCATAACAATGATAGCATGTTGGTGTGAGAGACGTGAATGGGTCCTGAGGGACACAGATCTGCTTCGGACAGCAGTCCCTGTATGTAGTTTGGGGATGCACCACAAATGCAGTAGCAATATCCTCATCCTTCTCCCGGTTCCCGTACTGTCTTTATACTACCTCGTGTTGCAGGAGCAGGCTCCATTTGGCGCTGACCTTACAGATTGTACACGGTTGGCGGAGCTATGACAACATGTTCCCATTTCCACCGAATGATCAAAACACGGTCCTGTCGCACTAACTCAGGTCACTCTGTTTCTACATGGGTTGCAGAAGGTGGTAGATACAGCTGTCTCCGACTTCTACTCAGTTCTGACTTAAATTAAAATGGTCACATGCAAAAAACTGCACAAATGGCAGAGGTTCCAAGAGGCATACAGACTATCTAAAATTTTACTATAGCAGACAGGTTCGAGAAAGGTGACTCGTTTCGAGATATGAGTGTACCAGAAATATAATTGACTTGCGGCTGTAGTCATTAAACGACTTCTCCATCAGATACAACATAGGTATGTGGTTGAATGGAAAGACTTGATTCCAAATCATAGACATCACTTCTACTGCAAAGCGCAGCACTAGAGATCTGAAAAGCTAGTGTACATTTCTTACGACCTCAATCAGCACACCATCTACTATTAGTGATCGTTTTCAATCAGCCATTGCCTATAACTCAGTGGATATATCAAGGAACCTCTGACGTGACATCGAGAGACAGTGACGGGATAAGTTTCTAGTTACTCAGTGGTTTACAGCACGTGCCACCTCGCTAAAGTTTCTAGTTTCTAGAGAAATAATTTCGAGTCTATATCTTTGGAATTACACTTCACAAGCAATACTGCTACGCAAGCGATATTGTTGTGTGCTTGATATCGAGAAGTATCGCGTAAATGGTATAATATTTTGACAAACCATGTGAAAATACATGTGATCTTGTAATCCCGGGGTCTGGAGATGGGTGTAGAAAATAAGCAAGGAAGCAAATAGGTCGAGGCCAGAAACAGTGGTGCCTTTGTGCCAAGGGGAACCGACCCATCCTTTGCACCACAGTCTTCGCGGTATATGCACAGATGTCTGGTGGTCGCTACTGCGTGTCCTATCACGAGGGAGGTATAGATTCAGCACATCGATAGTTGTAAGGGGAATGAAAGTTTTTTTTGCGTGAAAATTATGAGCACTATAGATACTGAAATTCGTTCCAGAACGACAGTCGTAAAGAGGAGACATATCCAGTACATTGCTCTGTGTCAGACTGCGGCAACAATCCTAATATTTAACTGCAGTTACACTGACAAATATGTGTCTGGTTCCCAATATTCTTGTGAGTCAGGAGATTGCCATAGAAAGCACAACAGCAAGCAAGCAGGTTGGGGCCGGAAACAGCATCTCAGCGGCCTCCTTCGTTCCGAGACGGGGCTTGCCCTTCCTTGGTACAACAGTTCACAGACTCTGAGAAAGATTCTGGCTAAAAATGTTTTGGCTCGTGGCTCCCCTTGTCGGACGAATAGTGAACTAATACCCAGTTTGCACTGAGTCACCTTGGAGACCACATGTGTCGTGTGTATACTATGTGGAAATTTGAGAAGATTCAATAAGAGGAGTGTTTGCGCTGGGAGTATTGATAGTGTTCGAACTCCTACCACTCAGGTCCTCCTGGGATGTGGGGTCGTCCATGACCGGCTGGTCTCTCTCTGGTTGACTTGCTCTTCCACAGCTGTGGTCATGGCCTGCATTTATGGCGGCAGTTTCCTCTATCGGCGCTGCACAGCGGCACGGTGAGTACTGGGATGTATTTGGCGATCTGAAGACCACTTTTGCAGGGTTTAGCGGTCAGTGCAATATGGCGATCTGTACAAAATAGTTTTGTTGCTGAAAGTCTCGTCTGCAAAAAAAGAGGCAGGCAGTGCTTCCTCACCAGCAGCATCAGTAATTTGGCGGGTAAATTCAGTAAGAGCCAATTAGAATGCTCCATTCATTCACAAGACATCGTTTTTGCTGGGACATAGGAGCCTCTACAGACTGGTTCTATCAAGATGGAGGCAAGTTATCTACAGAAAGTTGTGAGTGTAAGGTGATGTATTCTTTGTTCAGATGTTCAAAGACAAGTTGAAGCAGACCACCCTTCTCTGGAGTGATGCTGTCCCTCATCCAATATTGTGGTATTAGGGCATCTCCAGACCAGTACCTGTAGGGCACCGGAAATTCCAGTCATGCTACGCACACATCTCATGGCGACGCATCAGCCTCCCTGGGCAGGTAAACACTTGCGCGTGGCCGATGCGTCTCGCGTGTCCCCTTAGGAACGCTAGGAACAATGCACCCTGTGCTATTCTGGGAAGCATTGCAACACATTTCTCTATAGCGCATTCAGAGAGGGGGGCTTGGCTGTTATTTACATAGATCTGCGACGTCATTACATCATCGAGAACCTTTTAGCTGCGTCTGCGAGGCTGAGTCGCTATGCAAACATTTCTCTCGGCTCTGGCCCGGCAGGTACGCCTCAGCCACAGTGGTTAGGTGAACACACGCGCGCCCAGAGTGTGACTTGGCTCTTCTTTACATAGACATGTGACGTCAATGTAACAATCAAAGAACTCTAACTGTATACCTGAAAATAGACGCGACTTTCACTTACTGGCTGTGGGCGGTAGCGGCCTGAGAGCAATGGCTCGCACCCCTGCGTTCGTCTCTCTGGCAGTGGCTTGTGTCCGGCTCGCCCTGCAAAGCGCCTGTGCAGCGTCGGCGGTGTCAGCATGTGCGCGCATTGGAACAGTTCGCTGATACGTCGTGGTTGACAATAGTTCGAAAACGTTTCTTATGTGCACTGAGTGTTTGTGCACTGTATTATTTTCGGCTGTTTAAGCGTTGTGAGTGTGTTTGCAGAGCCTTTTACATGCATCATTTTACCAATTTTACGCATAGTGAACGTGTCTGTTGCATTACTTTGTGAACACGTCTTTAGGCTGTGCAATGCATTATTTCGACATTGGGCGTGTTTTCAGAGTCTTTTACATGTGTTATTTTGGTAATTTACGAGCTGTTTTCGTGTCTGCACAGCAGTGTGTTGCAATGTTTCGGTGATTTACGAGTAGTTTGCAGGTCTGTAGGCTCTGTATTGTGACCCCAAGCATGTCAGAGCGAGTGCTTTGTATCTGTGTAATAAATGTACTACGTGAAATCCGTCCCTATAAATTGTTCCAAAATAAATAAAGTACATTCCTTCCTCTCTGCAGAAGCCCAGGACAGGCTGAGTCCTTTTCCCGCCATTTTTGCCCAGGCTGCCATGGGATGATAGCGCCCTCTGGTGGCATACTGTGTACTAGGACAGTTGGACTCCAGACCTCATTGTGGACACACTGGATGAGCTACTGTCTCAAATTGTTTAAATAAAGATTCCCTGCAAAATAAAGACTTACGTCCATCCTATCCAGCGGCCCAGCACAGGCTGAGTCCTTTCCCCGCCAATTCCTAGGAAGAGGTGGTGGTCGGATGACTTAGGTTAGTGAAGATAGCCCAAGTGACGCTTTTGCCCGCCACTTTCTTAGGTTACTGGAGGTAGCCTAAGTGACCTTTTTTCTGCCATAATTTGAACTTTCTTCTGGGGGAGGGGAGGGGATGGGGTTAGGTTAGTGGAGGTAGCCTAATTGACCTATTTTCCCACCAAAATTTGAACTTCCCACCATGATGTCATTTCGACGTTGCCATATCTATCGCCGCCATGTTGAATAAATTTGGCAACAATGCAGAGTGGGGTGACGCCGCCCTTGCCCACTACTTGTAAATGCAAACTAGGTGAAGATGGTCTGCAATGGACTAGTTTCTTACTGGATGTTACAATTCTAGCTACTGTCTTCTGAAGGCGCTCTTACAGTCTGCTGAATGGCGCCACAGGTATAATCCACAACTAATCTGGATGTGAAAGAGTACACGGTACCTTGTTAAAAGATGCTGTGTTGTTATGATATGTCTTAACTCGTGAAAGCTTCAACATGCAGGCGCAATGTGTCCTTGTCATGTAAGCTTGCTGTCAATTGGAAAACCAAGAAGTTTCAAGCACCTACAGTATTCAAGAACGTGGTGTCATCAACACTACATAATAGCAATTGTGTTCTTCTTCATTTATTTTTATCGTGTTTATTGTGAACCACTCTTTAGCCATAATGATTATAAAATCTACTTCTTGAATTGACAGATTGAGACCTTGCACTTACATAGATTAGATTAGATTAATACTAGTTCCATGGATCATGAATACGATATTTCGTAATGATGTGGAACGAGTCAAATTTTCCAATACATGACATAATTAAGTTAATTTAACAACATACTTAAGTTAATATAACAACTTTTTCATTTTTTGTGTTTTTTTATTTTTGTGTTTATTTTTTATTTTTGTTTTTTTATTTTTTATTAATATTTTTTTTTTAATTTATATCTAAAAATTCCTCAATGGAGTAGAAGGTGTTGTCATTCAGAAATTCTTTTAATTTCTTCTTAAATACTTGTTGGTTATCTATCAGACTTTTGATACTATTTGGTAAGTGACCAAAGACTTTAGTGCCAGTATAATTCACCCCTTTCTGTGCCAAAGTTAGATTTAATCTTGAATAGTGAAGATCATCCTTTCTCCTAGTATTGTAGTTATGCACACTGCTATTACTTTTGAATTGGGTTTGGTTGTTAATAACAATTTCATAAGAGAGTATATATACTGAGAAGCTACTGTGAATATCCCTAGATCCTTAAATAAATGTCTGCAGGATGATCTTGGGTGGACTCCAGCTATTATTCTGATTACACGCTTTTGTGCAATAAATACTTTATTCCTCAGTGATGAATTACCCCAAATTATGATGCCATATGCAAGCAACGAGTGAAAATAGGCGTAGTAAGCTAATTTACTAAGATGTTTGTCACCAAAATTTGCAATGACCCTTATTGCATAAGTAGCTGAATTCAAACGTTTCAGCAGATCATCAATGTGTTTCTTCCAATTTAATCTCTCATCAATGGATACACCTAAAAATTTGGAATATTCTACCTTAGCTATATGCTTCTGATTAAGGTCTATATTTATTAATTCACTGTACGGAACTGTATGTACTGTGTCTTATCAAAATTCAGTGAGAGTCCGTTTACAAGGAACCACTTAGTAATTTTCTGAAAGACAGTTTTGACAATTTCATCAGTTAAGTCTTGTTTGTCAGGTGTGATTACTATACTTGTATCATCAGCAAAGAGAACTAACTTTGCCTCTTCATGAATATAGAATGGCAAGTCATTAATTAACGTCATAATAAAGTTGTATCGTCTGCGAACTCAACTTTTAACCCCTAGTCATTTACAACTATTAATAGAGGCCCAAACAAAGATCGCTGGGGCATCCCACATTCAAGTTTCTGTTCAAATGACATTGCTCCTGAGTGGGCACCGTCTTTTGAAGACTCCCGCTTGCTCAGCAGAGCTTTGTGTGATATGCAGCCTACTGCTTTCATAATATCTCAGTATTAACTGAATGAATTTCTTTTCATGTGCCTTCACTGTCTTTCTGACAAGAACAGTCACTTCTGTAGCAACGGACATTCCTTCTACACCTATGTCTACATGATTACTCTGCAGTTCAGAATTAAGTGCATGGCACCTTCAAGCTTTTTCTCTAACGTCCTGCTCTAGAATGGCGCGCTAGAGAAACGAACATTCAAATCTTTCCAGCGAACTCCGATTTCTCTTATTTTTTTATGATGATCATTTCTCCCTGAGTAGGTGGGCGCCAACAAAATATTTTCGCATTCTGAGGAGAAAGTTGGTTATTGAAATTTCATGATAAGATCCTACCGCAACGAAAAACGTCTCTGCTTTAATGATACCCACCCCAATTTTCGTATCATATCCGAGGCACTCTCTCCCCTATTTCGCGATAATACAAACGAGCTCCCATTCTTTGGACTATTTCGATGTTCTCTGTCAATGCGGATCCCACACGGCACAGCACTACACTACACCAGAAGAGGGCAAACAAACGTGGTGCTAGCGATGTCTTCAGTAGACCTGGTGCACTTCTCAAGTGCTCTACCAATACATCGCAGTCTTTGTTTCGATTTCCCCACATTATCTATGTGATCGTTTCAGTTAAGGTTTTTGTAAGTGTAATCCTCCAGTATTTAGCTACATCGACAGCCTTTAGATTTGCGTGATTTATGATGTAACCGAAGTTTAGCGGATGTCTTTTAGTACTCGAGTGGATGACTTCACAGTTTCCATTATTTAGAGTCAACTGCCACATTTCGCACCACACAGATATCTTGTCTAAATCATTTTGCAATTGGTTTTGATTACGTGATGACTTTACAAGATTTTAAATGACACCACCATTTGCAAACAATCTAAGTGGGCTGCCCATATTGTCTCCTAAATCGTTTATGTAGATCAGGAACAGCAGAGGGCCTGTAACACTTACTCGTGGAACACTAGATATTACTTCTAGTTTACTCGACGACTTTCCGTGAATTACTGCGAACAACTGCGACCTTTCAACCAGGAAATCACAACTGAGATGATACTCCACAGGCACGCAGTTGGATTAGAAGTTGCTTGTCAGGAACGGTGTCAAGAGCTACCCGAAAATCCAAAAATATGGAATCAATCTTATACCCCCAAACGATAGCACTCGTTGCTTCGTGATAATAAAGTTATGTGGGGCGCTCAACTGCGCGGTCATCAGCGCCCGCCTGATGATGATAAAGTGCTGGTTGTGTTTCACAAGAACGATGTTTTCTGAATCCGTGTTGGCTGTTTGCCAATAAATCGTTTTCTTCGAGGAAATTCATAATGTCCGAGTACAGTATACGTTCCAAAATTCATACTGCGCACCATGGAATAGGCTGTTACTTTCAAAGTAACTGAGAAGTTTCCAGAATGAAATTTTCACTCTACAGCGGAGTGTACAATGAACCGATATTTACTGCAGATTAAAACTGTGAGCCGGGCCGAGACCCGAACTCTGGACCTGTGCCTTTCGCGGGCAACTGCTGTACCAACAGAGCTACCCAAGCACGACTCACGGCCCGTCCTCACAGCTTCAATGCCAGTACCCCGTCTCCTACCTTCCAAACTTCACAGAAGCTCTCCTGCTAACCTTGCAGAACTAGCACTCCTGGAGGAAAGGATATTGCGGAGACATGGCTTAGCCACAGCCTGGGCAATGTTTCCAGAATGAAATTTTCACTCTGCAGCGGATTGTCCGCTCAAATGAAACTTACTGTCAGATTTATCTGCCAGTAAGGTTCCATTAAGAAGTTGATTTTTCATTACAGATTCCCTCACTCTAGCCAGTAAACGAATGACTGATGTTAGCCTGTTGCTTGACAGATCAGGTGGACCACCTCCTTTGTAGACTGGTAATAGGACTGTCGCTAGTGGTCCTTTACCTGCGACTGTGCTTTGTTGGACGGTGATTGTTATAATTATCTTAACTTATTTTGTAATTCCTGCTTACGGTGTCGCAAGTGACAAAATGTAACAGAACCCTGTATTACCAAAACTCACAAGATAAGGAGAACAATGGTCAACGCCACCATATTCGTTCCAGTTTTTAAATGCGTTACTGCCTAGGAAAGAACGGAAAATGTTAAAATTGGTAACATCAATTCCTCGAAAATACAGAAATTTCTAGCGCAATTGTTATGTCTGCGACTGTCGTTCTTCAGAGGAGCTTGCCGTACACGCAGGAGTATTTATCACAAATGATGCATAAGTTACTATTCTATAGAAAAAATTGTGCTTAAAAGTAGGTGCTATTCCTCATTTAACACCGGTTTACCAAAATACCCATCCAAGACATTATGCAAAAGGAAGCGTCAGCAGAGGCACAAACGAAAAAGAAAAGTCATTAAGGAGAAAACAATAGGCCAGACTAAATTGCGAAAGCGGTGTTTTTTAACGCAGCTCATTAATTAACACTGATATTTACACAGATCCACAAACAAATTGAGAAAAAAATATGCCGGAGAACGTCAAAAACAGCTTAGAAAACGACTGCTTTGTTTATCACCTGAGAGGGTGCATGACGCTTTGTTCAAGGTGAAAATCTGATCTAAATTTTCGTAGCTTTAGAGTCAAAATTCTGATATGCCCGACTCCTTCATTGCTTTCACTAGATATTATGGTTGTACTGCAGGACAGACACTGTTCACATCCTGCTCAAAAGTAATATTCTATATTTTTATATATGTAGATAGAGTCGCCGCGGAAAACTATTTTCGGCAGTTTATTGGTCAAAGGTTTTATGAATCATTGTCATCCGTACAAACTTCAAAGTTTTTCTTTCTTCTCCCTGAACTTCATTTCTAAATTTCTCCTTGGTTTCCGTTACTTCTTTCTTAATAAACAGACTGAATGACATGGGGTTAGTGTACAACCCCGTCTCACTTCATTCTCAACAGCTGCTTCACTTTTATATCTTTCGACTCTTGGAATTGCAGTTTCGTTTCTGTACAAGTTGTAGATAACCTTTCGTTCCCTGTACTTTATCCCTGCAACCTTTAAAATTTCAAAGAGTGTATTGAAATCAACTTTGTCAAAAGCTTTCTAAATCTACATGTCTACAAACGTACGAGGGGCGTTTAATAACTAATCAACATATTTTTTGTGATGTTTAAAGCTTTCCCGGCGTACTGATTTTTCCATAAAAACACGGGAGAGCTGCCGGCTGTCAGTAACGTCCTGCCACGATATTTCGGCGCAGAGCCTTCTGGCCATCTTCAGGTGTGTACCACTGTAGCAGTACTGGCGAGTACGCGCTGAGATCTGCTATTTAAAGCCATACTGAGGTGACTTTGCGCATGCGCTGCTCAGCGTGCGCTTTCAAAAACAGCTCAGTGCGCTGCGCCTCGCGCCCTCAACTGTGAAAGCTTGGCGTATCGATATCAGGTCGATTTTCATCTTAATGCAGATAACTACGTCGACTACAAAGTTTCGCTGCTAACCCCTATCTCGATTGATGAGAGTCTCGTTGTCAGATAATCTTATTTCCACAGGTTCATTGATAATCCAGCTCCAAAAAGTTTGATGTAAGGGCCAAAATTTTTGTGTCGTCGTAATTCATGGAGTGGTCTGTGGAAATACAATGTTCGGCGATTGCGGACTTGGTGGGTTGGAGAAGGCGAGTATGCCGTTGGTGTTCCACAATGCGTTCCTGCACAGTTCGTGTTGTTTGCCCTATATATGATTTGCCGCATTCACACGGAATTTTGTAAACACCTGTTTTACGGATCCCACCAGTGATGAAATTTTGGAAGGAGGGCGAAAGATGACTCTCAGTTGATACTTTCTCAATATTCTGCCTATCTGTGAAGAAATATTCCCAATAAATGGGCGTTCTCAAAACCTTAATCCACCGTGCCCATACCATCTCTAACGCTGACAAGTCTTCAAGCGGAACTGGACGACTTGCAAAAAGTATTTCTGAAGAATGGCTTTTCAACTAGGCAAGTGAACAGAGTGATGCAGACCGATAAACGACGGAACAAGGAAGAGGAAGAGGCCTTCAGGTCGACTGCTTATCTACCATTTATTGGGAATATTTCTTCACAGATAGGCAGAATATTGAGAAAGTATCAGGTGAGAGTCATCTTTCGCCCTCCTTCCAAAATTTCATCACTGGTGGGATCCGTTAAAGACGACCTGGGCCTGCGTAAATCAGGTTTTTACAAAATTCCGTGTGAATGCGGCAAATCATATATAGGGCAAACAACACGGACTGTGCAGGAACGTATCGTAGAACATCAACGACATACTCGCCTTCTCCAACGCACCAAGTCCGCAATTGCCGAACACTGTATTTCCACAGACCACTCCATGAATTACGACAACACAAAAATTTTGGCCCATACATCAAACTTTTGGAGCTCGATTATCAATGAACCTGTGGAAATCTCATCAATCGAGATAGCGGTTATCAGCTAAACTCTGCTTGGAATCCTGTTATAGAGAAACTTCGTAGTCGACGTAGTTATCTGCATAAAGATGAGAATCGATCTGATATCGATACGCCAAGCTTTCACCGTGGAGGGCGCGAGGCGTAGCGCACGGATTTGTTATGAACGCGCACGCTGAACAGCGCATGCGCAATATCACCTCAGTATGGCTTTAAATAGCAGAGCTCAGTGCGTACTCGCCCCCCCCCCCCCCCTCATCGGCCTTTGGCTCGGGAGTGTCATCTTTGTGCCGCCACTTTCGTGCAGTGTTCTACAGTGAGTGTTCCGTGTTGTGTTTTTTGGGAAGTGTTACGAACGGCCATCAAACTGTCGCTGGGTGTGCCTTTTATCTCTTGCGAACAGAAACCAGACTGTCGCCGTGATTTTTTAATTGTGTGTGTACTATGTTACTTGTCTGATTCCTGTGTCTTTTATTAACGTTGCCAACCCCTTTTGCTTTCTGTTTTAACTTTCCACATTTTTCCGCCATTTTACACTTGAGGTCACCGTTTTATCGCCTGTTTTTCTTGTTTCTTTTCTTCTTCCGTTTTTTTAAAAATAAGTCTGTAGGCTGTAGAGCAGCGTACTAAGCTGCTGCCAGCCCGCCCCCTTGGGGGGGGGGGGGGGGGAATTGAAAATCAACAAAGGGAAAAAAAGGCGTACTCGCCAGTACTGCTGCAGTGGTACTCACCTGAAGATGGCCAGAAGACTCAGCGCCGAAATATAGTGGCAGGACGTTACTGACCTCCGGCAGTTCTCCCGTGTTTTTATGGAACAACATATTTTTTCTCGGTCTGTTTCGGTTGACAAAATGCGGAATTTTTTGTGAGGCATTGTAGAACATTCTCGCTTCAGCCCCTATAGATTCGTGATTTCCGATAGGTGGCGACGCTATAATAGCCTTCAAAGTGGCGTCTGTAACGGAGGTACGTGCCAAGCATACAGCTGTCACTGAGTTTCTTTTGGAGGAAATCCAGAGCATGGCGGATATTCATAGGAGCTTGCACAGTGTCTACGGAGATCTGGCAATTAACAAAAGCACGGTGAGTCATTATATCGCAATAACGTCGCGCAGCCCTATCCGATCTCCCGTGTGTCAGCAGGCCCTATGACTCCTACAATGTGATCGTCGCCACAAAAATTCAAACAAACTATTCCTTCTCCATGGCAACGCAACGCCTTACAGAAGTCTGCGCATCCGAGAGAAGCTCTCAAAACTTCATTGGACTGTTCTTCCTGGCGGCCGCTGTGGCCGAGCGGTTCTAGCCGCTTCAGTCTGGAATCGCGCGACCGCTAGGGTCGCAGGTTCGAATCCTGCCTCGGGCATGGATGTGTGTGTGATGTCCTTAGGTTAGTTAGGTTTACGTAGTTCTAATTTCTGGGCGACTGATGACCTTCTAGGGGACTGATGACCTCAGATGTTAAGTCCCATAGTGCTTAGAGCCATTTGAACCATTTTGAACTGTTCTTCCTCATCCACTCTACAGCCCGGATCTCGCACCTTCCGCCTTCCATCCGTTTGGTCCAATGAAGGATGCACACTCCGCGGGAAGCAGTACGTCGATGATGGGAAGGTCACTGATGCAACAAGACATTGGCTCCGGCGTCAACCAGTAGACTGGTACAATACGGGCACACAGGCCCTCTCATAATGGTGGCGTAAGTCAGTCGCATGGAACGAAGAATACGTTGAAAAATACGATTTTGTATCCAAGACTGGTGAAAAATATGTAGTATCGGAATCCTGAATAACCAATCTGGTTTCAGAAAAAATTGTGTTGCATTACTTACTGAACGACGCTCGTAAGTTTTGCTCTCTTCAGTCCATCTTCTAAGACCTCTGGTCTTCCTACTTTTCTCTAGAACGCAAATTGCCCCCCCCCCTTCCCCCCCCCCCCCCAACGTCAGCTTGTACGTTTTTCCATTCTTCTGCAAATAATTCGAGACAGTATTTTGCAGCCCTGACTTAATAAACTAGTTACGTTACACACTACCCATCCCTGGTAGCGCATTTCCTCTTGTACTCGCTAAGCCTTCAGTGTCGCTTAATCATCTAATCAGCATTGTTGTCAACCTACGCACCGTTTATGGAAAGACTCTCGTAGAGCGGGAGTTAACCGTGGCTGCAACCTGCGGCCGGCGCGTCGCTATAAGAGGTGAAGCGTCGCGAGCAAACAGAGCAGGGCCAGTGGCAGCGGCGCCGGCAGGAGCAGGGCACGGCGCCCTATCTGTTTGCAACAATTACGCGCGCCGACTAACAGCGTTTTCCGGCGAGTTATTCGGCCGTCGCGCCGTCCGCAGGAGCCGGCCGATCCGGTTAGCGAACAATTGCGTGGTGTTTGCGCGCAAACTGGACCCTGATTGCGCTAACCGCGCGCCGAGTGTCCCGCCTCGGCTCGTTACTGCGATGACCGCCGCGTCGGGCCGGACGCGGCCGCTTCTCGTTACGAGACCGCCTCACGCGTCCAAACTGACCAGTCAATACGGCCGGCGCATCGACATCAAAGACTCATCAGCTGCCGAGCCATTCTGTTCCCACAGTACAAACGTGGGCCCAGTGGGCTGGCAGGTTTGTCGCTGGTCAATACTCAAACGCTACAAATTTCTCTTAACTACCGCACTGTCGGACTACATTATTATGACTACTTTCCAGATCTGATGATTACGGCTCCTAGCCCGTCAGGTCCATCTCGTGGCGCGAATTTGCGATGCATGTACGTATGTGGATGATCGCCGTCTGTCTCGCCAGGTAAATCTGTGACGCCTAACTTAGCGTCCATCTGTCGAAGAATTGACGGCCAAAGTGACGGGAAAGCTTCGCCAATTGTACCCACGGCTACACCCGATGACAAGACTCCTACGGGATGTTGGATTCTTTCTGTACAAGAGGCTGCTGCTTCTAGTTTTGGAGTATGCGCCATTTGTCGGTGAAAACATGATCGTTTGCCTACTGCAGATACAAAGTCCAGCTGTCCAACTTGCATTGATTTTCCCTCACGATTTCCTGATGGCGGAACTCAATCAACTAGACGGAATACCTCACCTCCGAGAGACGTTTAAATGCATGGTCAATCACTTCGATGAAAACCAACCTTCGCTACAGAGTTCAGCGTCACGACATTCTTTGCCACATCTACTGCCGAAACAATAATGTTCCTTCCGGCGTATTAAAGTACATTTTTCGTGTGTTGCTGGTCAATACCAGAATCGACCGCCAAGAGAAAAGCCATATAATACACTTCGTTCACCATAAGAACAAACCTGATGCCAACAAACGCAAACACGATGACTGGTCGCCAGCCGTAGGTCTCGTACACTGGTGTTGTTCCGCTCTTGGAAGTAGGTCCAACTTATGTATTAGATATTTTATTACTATATCAATGTAAATGAAACTTTGAGATATTCTGTTGTATTAACAGGCATCAACGATTTTCTTGATCATACTTTAGCTACGTAGTATTTATTTCAAAAATCGTGTACAGTCACAGTCTCCGTAAACGCTACTTGTGCTCCGATTGTCTCGCTGTTCATACGTACCGTGAAAATGGGTGATACAGCTTCCTACTTCGTAATGAAACATGCGGGCGGAACACCGTTAATGGCGAGAAACAAGTTTTTCTTATTGTTTTTCACAAGATTACAGAAAAAAAATCAGCTTTGACGTTGTTTGAGAAACACTATGTCCTAAATATAAGGGTGGGTATTTTCATTATACAGGGTGTACATAAAGTCCGGGAATACTTTCAATTATTTATTGCACAAGAACTAAATACTGTACATATGTCAGTCGGCCGCGGTGGCCGAGCGGTTCTAGGCGCTTCAGTTCGGAACCACGCGACTGCTACGGTTGCAGGTTCGAATCCTGCCTCGGGCATGCATGTGTGTGATGTCCTTAGGTTAGTTAGGTTTAAGTAGTTCTGAGTTCTAGGGGACTGATGACCTCAGATGTTGAGTCCCATAGTGCTCAGAGCCATTTTGTACATATGTCATACATACTGCATTTTGAAGAGAAACTCTGAAAGTTTATTTTACGAACATTCGATATGCGAACCATGTTCCGGCAGACGTCAATACGGTAATCGAATTCTTGCGATACCCGTGCTAGCATGGCATCGTCGACTGTGGCAGTCGCTTCCCGTATTCTCTCCCTGAGCTCTGCTGCATCACGTGGTAGAGGCGGTACATACACCAGATCCTTAATGTGTCCCCAGAGAAAAAGTCACACGGAGTGAGATCTGGTGATCGGGTAGGCCATATCATGAAACAGCTGTCCCCTTCTGTAGCACGGCCGAGACATAAATGCGGCAGCTCCGTGTTCAGGGACCCACGAACTTCACGATGAAAATGGGGTGGAGCGCCATCCTGCTGAAAGAGGAACGGATAGTCCGATTGCATTTGAGGCATCAGACATTGCCGCAACACTGCTGTAGCACACTTGTTTTTGTCGAACTCCAACAGACAGAAATCTCACTCAGCACCTGAACTCCAATGTTTGCGACTAGCGCTATCGGCAAATTACCAAAGTACGCTGTGGCGGTATACGTGGAACAAAAAAGCTTTCACGGTTCCTCTTCAAAATGTCATATGTTTGATATCTGTACAATGTTTGGTTTTTGTGCAATAAATAATTGAAAGTGTTCCCGGACTTTATGTATTGCGTAATAGATAGCGTCACAGAGAGATAAACGAGTGTACTAGCTGGTGGCTGTTCCAAACCCGTTGTGGTCTACAATTTCTTTTTTTTCGGTTTGAACACCTAAATCGTTTAAATATGGAATTCTTTAAATATATGGCAATTAACTCACACATAAGTATCATTTTTTCAAGAAAAATGCACGTCTACTGGTTTCTAATTACCTTCATTCACATGCCAATTCTGGGTTGGGGTTGTTTGGGGGAAGAGACCAAACTGCGAGGTCATCGGTCTCATTGGATTAGGAAGGACTGGGAAGGAAGTCGGCCGTGCCCTTTCAAAGGAACCATCTCGGCATTTGCCTGGAGCGATTTTAGGTAAATCACGGAAAACCTAAATCAGGATAGCCGGACGCGGGATTGAACCGTCGTCCTCCCGAATGCGAGTCCAGTGTGCTAACCACTGCGCCACCCAAATTCTGGTTTTCATTGCAAATACACATTCTTAATTATCGACATTTTATAAAAGATTGTCGAAGTTAAGGAAACATTATACAATTAAACGTTTTGGAGAAAAATGAAAAATCAAATACTCTTTGTTTGAATATATCCATTGTTTTACAGGACAGACGTGATCTCACGCGCCAGAGTTATAAGCGTCGTTGAAACATGGAAGACAATAATTTTCGCGGCACACTGTAAAAATGCTGCATTTTTATAGTTGTCACCTTAATACTGCAATCTGAACCCAACACAATTTATATGGAGCCAAGTTAAGGGATTAGTTGCGGGAAATAACTAATGTACGAAGCTTTGTGACAAGTCACTGCCGAACGATGGCGAAATGCAGCACAGCACGTCATGAATGGAAAGGAGGAAATGTGAACTTTTTGGTGGCTTGGGATTCTGTTGCTGATCTTCTCGTTATCAACGTAGCAGTATTGAAATGTATTCCTCGGAGTCCAATCTGGAAGAGTTCAGAGATTCCCACACAACTGACCACAATACACTCAGTGCCTTCAATATTCACCTACATGTGAAATCTCAGCAGTGCGCATTAACGCCGCACCTAGCTCGTGCAGAAAAATCATCCTACAATACTATGTTAGCTAATTATCGAGAGCGTGTTATGTTTTCCGCCAGATCACCTACGAAGTGTATCGCCTGGGTTTTACATATATTATTTCCTTCTGTCTAAAATTAAAGACATTGAAAGCTGTATTGTTGTCTGCTCGTCTCTTTTTATGTCTTCACTGCAACTGTTCACATCACTGCAGGTTAGTTGGACCATGTGGCTGGCCAGTGCTGTCACAGTTAAATACGCCGGTAAAGCTGATGTTCCGTATTATCGCGGAGTCGATGTACGTGTAACGCACAGCATAAAACGTATCCTCATTATTGTATTTGACTGTACTCGAAACAGCTTGGCTTTCGCTCCACGTGAAACGAAAAACAATGAGGTTCCAAATGGTTCAAATGTCTCTAAGCAGAATGGGACTTAACATCTGAGGTCATCAGTCCCCTGGAACTTAGAACTACTTAAACCTATCTAAGGACATCACACACAGCCATGCCCGAGGCAGGATTCGTGCGGTTCCAGACTGAAGCGCCTAGAACCACCCGGCCACCACAATGAGGTTCCAGCAAACGCGGAAGAATACATGCTGTAATATTTACACGAGGTTTATTCTTATGATGAACGGAATGTAGTATCCACGGCAATGTCTGAAGGAAAATCCGAGAGGGCTAAGCCTCCAAGGGAGACCAAAAACGAAAATTTTCACCAAAATAAAATTCTCTCTCTCTCTCTCTCTCCCCCCCTCTCTCTCTCTCGCCCTCCTCCCCCCCTCCCCCCCAAAAAAGTCTTACACATATTCTCCCTATCCACAAATAAATGGAACCCAAACAGAAAACCTAAGCTAGGGCTGAAATTATCATAAGCTCTCTCATCAGTCCACTCTCTCCCTTCAAGAACGAGACGGAGGGGTGGGGGGAAATTGCATGTGACATTAGTACACTGTACATCTCGAGCAAGTCATCGCACGCAGTAGAATCATAAACATATGAATTTATACATACACTAAGCTTTGATATCGTTTGTCTGGTACTTATCGCCCCCCGCACTTGCCCGGGTCCAGACCAACGTTTCCAACAGGTTCTCCTTACTTGTGAGGCAAATGCTGGAACTGGTACTATTCTCCCAAATGTTCCGAATTGTGACTCCCTTAGCTCCGCTATCAGCTTGTCCGGTATTAAGCTGCAAAGTGGAGATCATGAATGTGTTCTGTATACTTGCTTTAAACCCGTCTGTGGGTCCTACGACGTCATCTCTGAACTCCCTGTCTCCGTGCTTTTAGAGAGGCGACTCGCCCGTTTAATTGAAAACTCGTCGCTTGAGTCTGTTCCGTGGTACAAGTGTGCTGTAAAGCGTAGAGGAGAATGACGATGCATGTTCGGAAGTGTAACAATGGGCTCGCGACATTGCTGGCACATACGCAACCGTTGGACATGACGTTCATTATACAGAAGTATAACGACTGATCGATTAGCGGTGAATATTGTTCTGTCTTATATATATATATATATATATATATGTGTGTGTGTGTGTGTGTGTGTGTGTGTGTGTGTGTGTGTGTAAAATTTTTTTCCAAGACTGCTGTAAATCTACTTCAATATCTGAGAATATTTAACAACTACAATTTGACACAATTTGACATACACATACTTCCGACAAGCAACCGAGTCTGCGATGACAGAACAAGAAAGCAGGACATGACATTGAAGTGTATTCTTTAAATCATGATTATTTACCAAAATAAATTTACAGCAGTCATCGAAAAAATTACAGTAATGAATGATAAGCTATGCAACTTGCTGTTAGTCCATAAACACAAGTTACCATAATCAGAAGTATTAGTGACTTTTTGTCCCGGGGCATAAAGGTACCTTTGCTCTGTATCCTGTTTTTGGTTGATGGAGCACACTGGTTTCCTCTTAGTGGAGTGGAATATAAACGTATACTACCATTTTGTTTGCATTGGGGCGAACTTTGTATATTTCTCATCTGAAGCGTGTATTACAAAAAAAAAAATGTTTCAAATGGCTCTGAGCACTATGGGACTTAACTTCTGAGGTCATCAGTCCCCTACAACTTAGAACTACTTAAACCTAACTAACCTACGGACATCACACAAATCCATGCCCGAGGGAGGATTCGAACCTGCGACCGTAGCGGTCGTGCGGCTCCAGACTGTAGCGCCTAGAACCGCTCGGACACCCCGGGCGGCCGTGTATTACAGCATCGAACTTATTTCAGATCTCACTCTTCCTCTAATGAAATAAATTTGTAACTGTAAACACAACATCACTTAATTTGCGTCTGATACCCTCCCAAGTCTCAGCCTGGTTAGAAGACATTTGATTTCGAGAATCAAGTCATTTTCACGACTACCACTCCTGTGCGCTTCAGTAGGAGAGACGTAACAACGTGTGGGGAAGTACCGCAGCGCCATACTCGTGAAACTGTGAAGGGAGGGAAGGGGCTACCGTAGCACTGCCGTAAGAGCGGCGCCTGGATTTTTAATGTAAGCAACCCTCAACAACTGGACTCGTACTCGCTCCGTTTCTGATCTCTACTGCAACGTCCGGCTCTCCAATGGATCTTTACTCCAACACCTGCACAAGTTAGAGCTTCGTCTTCTAATGCAGCTTCAACACATTCGTAATCTCTGAAAATGGAACCCAACGCACATGTTTCGTTCATATCAGATATAACCCACTTCTCTTCATCCATTCTCACAATAACACTTCTGTGTCTCTTCTCTTCTTTCATCTTTACAATACTGGTTTGACCTCCATTCTAATCACACATACCCCAAATAATAACCTGTTTTCCTGTCCACTATTTTCCTGTACTCTACGAGGTCTGTCTATATCTAAAAAGTATCCGACCTTTGATTTTCTCGCACAAAACAGAGACGATAGCGCGGTGCCACTGTACACAATAAAGGAAGAGACCTTTATGCGCATGCGTGAATTTTGTTCCCGCCTTTCGGCGCTTCAGTCGCTGCCTGTCGGTCTCTGAGTCAAGATAACTGAACATGTTGAGCAAAGATACTGCATCAAATTTTGTCAATAGCTGTGATTCTCAAAGCGAAACAATTCGTAAGATTCAGCAGGTGTTTGGAGAAGATGCGATGGGTGTAACACGATTCAAAAATGGCCGCACATCAGCGGAGAGTGACCAGCGTTCTGGCAGGCCCCAAACTGCTCGGAATGCAGCTTATTTTGAGATGGTGCAAAATTTGGTGAGGGCATATCGCCGTTTGACCGTGAGGGAGATTGCCCAAGAGGTTGGACTGAGTAAAAATTCTGCACATGCAATTTTGCGTGATGATTTGAACATGCATCGAGTGGCTGCGAAATTCGTGGCCAAGTCGTTGTCGCCGGGCGAGGAAAAAAAAAAAAAAAAAAAAAAACACCTCCGTTTTGACGTTGCACAGGACCTTCTGGACACCACCAACACTGATCCTGGGTTTCTGAACACCATGATAACTGAACATGAGTAATGGGTGCACGAGTACGACCCAGAAAGAAAAAGATAGTCGTCGAAATGGAAGCATCCAAGGCCGAAGAAAGTGCGGCAGGTGCGAAGCAAATGAAGGTGATGCTGACAGTCTTCTCTGATGGCCGTGGAACTGTGTATCACGAATACGCACCGGAAGGACAAACAGTGACAAAGGAGTACTATCAAGATGTTCTCCGGCGACTCCGTGACGCAGTTCGGCGCAAAAGACCAGACATTTGAACGGCGAAAAACTGGCAACTGCATCACGACAACGCCCCCGCACATTCATCCCACTTGATCCCAAAATTTCTTGACCAAACATGGAATTAGAGTCGTTCGCCAACCTCCTTACTCTCCAGATATGGCTCCTTGCGACTTCTGGTTGTTTTCAAAATTGAAGACGCCACTGAAAGGACCCCGTTTTGAGAGTAGAGAAGGGATAATGAGGAACACGACGACGCAGCTGAACACCATTCCAAAAGAAGACTTCCACAGGTGTTTCCGGCAGTGAAGGATCGTGGGCTAAATGTATGCAAGCACAAGGGGCCTGCTTTGAAGGGGATTAGGGTCCCAACTTCGTCAGGAATTCGAAATATTTTTTCTGGCCAAAGATCGGATACTTTTTAGACAGGCCTCGTACTCATCCCCCAATATACCGATCCACTCACTCCATTGCTATCATACACCTTGCTCTAGCACTGCTCCTTCTCTCAATTTACCCTCTGTAGGTGTGGGTTCTTCCTTCTCAGTGCTTCACTCGTTGTTTTTAGTTTGTCAGCATTGTTTTAAAGGAATCTCTAATAATTTTAAAATGCTTAAAACAGCTAACAGATACAATGTTTAAAATTATCACTGCTTGTTAAAATTAGCTAGATTTAATAGCACCAAACAGCACAGCTGAATATCTGTGAGAGCTGGGGAGGTGAAATTCCAGTTCAACAACCCTGTAACTCACGACAGTCAGTGTGTGAGAAATGATTTGTAAAAAAGAGGACAGTTTCAGTTCAAAGCCCTATCACGTTGACAGATAAGTCACTACAGATGGAAATCAAGCACATAATGGAAAATAATGAGAAAGTAAATTGACCATTTCCTTTTCAAAGGAACCTTCCCGAAGTTGGCCTTCATCGTCTGAGGGAACCGCGGATGAGGATTTTGAATCTCACTCAAGGCAATGCGAACTGTGTATGCCAGGGTACAAGTGTAGATGTTGGCTCAGTAATAAACAGATAAATGAACTTCATAAAAAGCAGCTGCAAACTGAAATGTTGCTCCAATGAATATAATCGAAAAAGTTATTTCTATCTTCATGTTAGCTGGTATATTGTACTGTTACTGGGTCGCTAATTAGAAAATGCTGTGGTCCAATGTATGCTTTAGTGGAACCCCATTTCTTCTGATCTCTCTTGGTAAAGCATATACCTTTTCACCTACGCCCCAACGATTGCGCCTGTGGCTCGCTTTGGCCAGTCTTCACCTTGACACACGATGTGATCAGCTCACAGCCTCGCAAGGGCTGATTTAGCCAGTATGTGAGTAATAATGCTTCTGCCAGGCAAAAACGCACGTTCTACATTCGTCTCATACTGATTATCAGATCAACTTCCCGACCTTAAAGGTCTGGAAGAAAGAAGGAAGAACGGAAGGAAAAACGAAAGGGAAGACTGAGATTTCAACTTTCATCGGTCTCTGGCAGTTGGTATTATTAACAAGGCCCAAAATTAATTCTCTGAGATCACACTACAGCATAGGAGCCAAAAAACAAAAAAAATGTCTTCTCTGAGAATTCAACTTTCGGCGATAACGGACAGCTGGTAGGTAATATCAACAAGACTGAAAGGTAATTTTCCGAGAGCTGGTAACAATAGAAAAGCCGAAACAACAAAACCGATCTAATGAGTTTATCTATTATAAGCGTTTAATATTAAATGGCCGCAACCTTCTTTCAGCTTCTCTTGTGTACAATCTATGATGGAACTTCTTATCTCGTACAGTATTTTTAAATGTGTTAACGTTTTCTATGAGTGCCTCTTTTTTTCTAAATTGGGCAACTTACACGAGTCTAAATTTAAATGTACGCGAGGATAAATTTCGGCCTGATTTATTCGGGAAAGGAATCACAGTATAATCGGCTGTTCGACGATAGAAAATAGGCTCGCTAATGCGCTGACACTTGACCACTATCAGAAATCATCCAGCAGCTGGCACAATTTATTGTGATCGCTACTGTACTTAGAGATAATGCCTCTCTTAGCGGCGCTACAGTTGAAGCGGTTTGCAATTAGTATATCTTCTCCGACCTGTGTAACTGCACAGCGTGGCATGCACTGCTGATGAACGACGTCGCGTTGTGGTCAGCGATGAATCGCGGTCCTGTATTACCCTGGATGATCGGCGTTGGTGGGTATAGCGGCGTCATGGGCTAAGGTCCCATTCTCCACGTTTTGGAGAGGCACGTCGTAACTGCCGTCTGCTTCACGTCTGCTGTGCAGCGAGCTACCTTAATTTAAGTATTAACTGTATTTTTCTTACTTGTCACTTCTTCCGTGTGTAATTGCTTTTAGGAAGCTTTAATTGTCTGGTGCTATTAATAGTGTTCCATAGATTTCGTGTTTGTTTTGAATAGTCAGGGAGAGTCCCTTTAGTCAACCACAGTGCCAGTAGCGCTAGTGTATGTTTTCAATACAGTCCAGAGACTGGTAGTGCAATTTTCATTGTTTTCTACAAGAAGTGGCTAGCAACCCCAGTTTAGTGAATAAACAGCCGCCTTTAGTGAATTAGCAGTCTAGTTAAAGGTTGAACAACTCTCTTCAGTAAATTGATTCCTTAGGATGGATAGGATGTGTGACTGCTGTGTACGGACGCAGGAGGAGCTGGCCACTGTTCGCGAACAGCTGAGCGTGTTGATGGCCGCGGTCAGCCGTCTTCAGGCTGCTGCCTCGGAGTGTAGCGGCAGTGGGGAGTCTGGTGCGGCGCAGGGTACACCCCAGGTGTTACATGCTTCACACACTGTCCCTGCTGTCGAGACATCTTCGCGGGTACCGGGCGCGGTTGGGCCACCCTCTCCCCAAGGGGAGTGGCGGGTTCAGCGGCGTTCGCGGCGCACGAGGCGGAGGGTCAATGTGGAGGCTGGCCGTGTGGCATCGCCCGCTCTGCCTGTGAGTGGACATGTGGCTGCTCCTTCAGCAAGGTCCGAGCAGGCACACGGGGGGAGGGGTTTATTAGTTATTGGGAGCTCCAACGTTAGGCGGATGATGGAGCCCCTTAGGGAAATAGCGGGAAGGTCGGGGAAGAAGGCCAGTGTTCACTCTGTCTGCTTGCCGGGGGGTCTCATCCGAGATGTGGAGGAGGCCCTACCGGCGGCGATAGAGAGCACTGGGTGCACCCGACTGCAAATTGTTGCTCATGTCGGCACCAATGACTCCTGCCGTCTGGGTTCAGAGGTCATCCTCAGTTCGTACAGGCGGTTGGCGGAATTGGTGAAGGCGGAAAGCCTCGCTCGCGGGGTGGAATCAGAGCTAACAATTTGTAGTATCGTTCCCAGAACCGATCGCGGTCCTCTGGTTTGGAGCCGAGTGGAAGGCTTAAACCAGAGGCTCAGACGATTCTGTGGAGATCTGGGGTGCAAATTTCTCGACCTCCGCTATCGGGTGGAGAAATGTAGGGTCCCCCTGAATAGGTCAGGCGTGCACTACACGCCGGAAGCGGCTACAAGGGTAGCGGAGTACGTGTGGAGTGCACATGGGGGTTTTTTAGGTTAGAGAATCCCCTCCCTAGGCCCGACAAGACTCCTCCTGAGACGCGGCAAGGTAGGAGTAGGCAAAATGCAACAGGGAATAACAATATTAATGTGCTAATAGTAAACTGCAGGAGCGTCTATAGAAAGGTCCCAGAACTTCTCTCATTAATAAACGGTCACAATGCCCATATAGTACTAGGGACAGAAAGTTGGCTGAAACCAGACGTAAACAGTAATGAAATCCTAAACTCAGATTGGAATGTATACCGTAGAGAGAGGCTGAACAGTGAAGGGGGAGGCGTGTTTATAGCGATAAGAAGTGCAATAGTATCGAAGGAAATTGACGGAGATCCGAAATGTGAAATGATTTGGGTGAAGGTCACGGTTAAAGCAGGCTCAGACATGGTAATTGGATGTCTCTATAGGCCCCCTGGCTCAACAGCTGTTGTGGCTGAGCACCTGAAGGATAATTTGGAAAATATTTCGAGTAGATTTCCCCACCATGTTATAGTTCTGGGTGGAGATTTTAATTTGCCAGATATAGACTGGGAGACTCAAACGTTCATAACGGGTGGCAGGGACAAAGAATCCTGTGAAATTTTTTTAAGTGCTTTATCTGAAAACCACCTTGAGCAGTTAAACAGAGAACCGACTCGTGGGGATAACATATTAGACCTTCTGGTGACAAACAGACCCGAACTATTTGAAAAAGTTAACGCAGAACAGGGAATCAGCGATCATAAAGCGGTTACGGCATCGATGATTTCAGCCGTAAATAGGAATATTAAAAAGGGTAGGAAGATTTTTCTGTTTAGAAGAAGTGACAAAAAGCAGATTTCAGAGTACCTGTTGGCTCAACACAAAAGTTTTGTCTCAAGTACAGATAGTGTTGAGGATCAGTGGACAAAGTTCAAAACCGTCGTACATTATGCGTTAGATGAGTATGTGCCAAGCAAGATCGTAAGAGATGGAAAAGAGCCACAGTGGTACAACAACCGAGTTAGAAAACTGCTGCGGAAGCAAAGGGAACTTCACAGCAAACATAAACATAGCCAAAGCCTTGCAGACAAACAAAAATTACGCGAAGCGAAATGTAGTATGAGGAGGGCTATGCGAGAGGCGTTCAATGAATTCGAAAGTAAAGTTCTATGTACTGACTTGGCAGAAAATCCTAAGAAATTTTGGTCTTATGTCAAAGCGGTAGGTGGATCAAAACAAAATGTCCAGACACTCTGTGACCAAAATGGTACTGAAACAGAGGATGACAGAATAAAGGCCGAAATACTAAATGTCTTTTTCCAAAGTTGTTTCACAGAGGAAGATTGCACTGTAGTTCCTTCTCTAGATTGTCGCACAGATGACAAAATGGTAGATATCGAAATAGACGACAGAGGGATAGAGGAACAATTAAAATCGCTCAAAAGAGGAAAGGCCTCTGGACCTGATGGGATACCAGTTCAATTTTACACAGAGTACGCGAAGGAACTTGCCCCCCTTCTTGCAGCGGTGTACCGTAGGTCTCTAGAAGAGCGTAGCATTCCAAAGGATTGGAAAAGGTCACAGGTCATCCCCGTTTTCAAGAAGGGACGTCGAACTGATGTGCAGAACTATAGACCTATATCTCTAACGTCGATCAGTTGCAGAATTTTGGAACACGTATTATGTTCGAGTATAATGACTTTTCTGGAGACTAGAAATCTACTCTGTAGGAAGCAGCATGGGTTTCAAAAAAGACGGTCATGTGAAACCCAGCTCGCGCTATTCGTCCACGAGACTCAGAGGGCCATAGACACGGGTTCACAGGTAGATGCCGTGTTTCTTGACTTCCGCAAGGCGTTCGATACAGTTCCCCACAGTCGTTTAATGAACAAAGTAAGAGCATATGGACTATCAGACCAATTGTGTGATTGGATTGAGGAGTTCCTAGATAACAGGACGCAGCATGTTATTCTCAATGGAGAGAAGTCTTCCGAAGTAAGAGTGATTTCAGGTGTGCCGCAGGGGAGTGTCATAGGACCGTTGCTATTCACAATATACATAAATGACCTGGTGGATGACATCGGAAGTTCACTGAGGCTTTTTGCAGATGATGCTGTGGTGTACCGAGAGGTTGTAACAATGGAAAATTGTACTGAAATGCAGGAGGATCTGCAGCGAATTGACGCATGGTGCAGGGAATGGCAATTGAATCTCAATGTAGACAAGTGTAATGTGCTGCGAATATACAGAAAGATAGATCCTTTATCATTTAGCTACAAAATAGCAGGTCAGCAACTGGAAGCAGTTAATACCATAAATTATCTGGGAGTACGCATTAGGAGTGATTTAAAATGGAATGATCATATAATGTTGATCGTCGGTAAAGCAGATGCCAGACTGAGATTCATTGGAAGAATCCTAAGGAAATGCAATCCGAAAACAAAGGAAGTAGGTTACAGTACGCTTGTTCGCCCACTGCTTGAATACTGCTCAGCAGTGTGGGATCCGTACGAGATAGGGTTGATACAAGACATAGAGAAGATCCAACGGAGAGCAGTGCGCTTCGTTACAGGATCATTTAGTAATCGCGAAAGCGTTACGGAGATGATAGATAAACTCCAGTGGAAGACTCTGCAGGAGAGACGCTCAGTAGCTCGGTACGGGCTTTTATTGAAGTTTCGAGAACATACCTTCACCGAAGAGTCAAGCAGTATATTGCTCCCTCCTACGTATATCTCGCGAAGAGACCATGAGGATAAACTCAGAGAAATTAGAGCCCACACAGAGGCATACCGACAATCCTTCTTTCCACGAACAATACGAGACTGGAATAGAAGGGAGAACCGATAGAGGTACTGAAAGTACCCTCCGCCACACACCGTCAGGTGGCTTGCGGAGTATGGATGTAGATGTAGATGTAGATGTAATTCCTTACGTCTCGGTGTGGGGAGCTATCGGATATGACTTCAGGCTGGCTGGTTGTGATTCAGTGAACTCTGCTAGCACAACGGTCAGTCATGCACAACCTACGTCCTCATGTGTTACCTTTCATGTGACAAGATTGTGAAGCCAATTTTCAGCAGGACATTGCTCGGCAGGACATGGCGCGTGTGTCTCGGAACTGTGTGCTTGTTGTTGGGATGTTCCAGCAAGATACCCAGATCTGTCCTCAACATGTGTGGGACCAGCAAGGATGTCAATTCCGACCCAATGCCAGTATCCAGGATATTAACGAACTGTTACAACAGTTGTAAGCCAGTTTGGCACAGCCACGGCTTTATGACAACCTTCCCAACCGAATCAGTGCATACATTCAGGCCAGAGGGCATACAACGCCATAGTGGTAAGTAGGCTCATACTATCGAGTTCTTTGTAATTTTAGCTCGATTTTCTAATCAGCGCAACAACACGTTAAGTTTATTTCATTTTCTCTTGGCCTGTTGAATGCTTCACTTTTTTGTCAGACAGTGTACTTTGGCACAGGGCACCTAACGATAAACTTGCATCTGATCAGTTGTAGAATTTTGGAACACTTATTATGTTCGAGTATAATGACTTTTCTGGAGACTAGAAATCTACTCTGTAGGAATCAGCATGGGTTTCGAAAAAGACGATCGTATGAAACCCAGCTCGCGCTATTCGTCCACGAGACTCAGAGGGCCATAGACACGGGTTCACAGGTAGATGCCGTGTTTCTTGACTTCCGCAAGGCGTTAGATACAGTTCCCCACAGTCGTTTGATGAACAAAGTAAGAGCATATGGACTATCAGACCAATTGTGTGATTGGATTGAAGAGTTCCTAGATAACAGAATGCAACACGTCATTCTCAATGGAGAGAAGTCTTCCGAAGTAAGAGTGATTTCAGGTGTGCCGCAGGGGAGTGTCGTAGGACAGTTGCTATTCACAGTATACATAAATGACCTTGTGAATGACATCGGAAGTGCACTGAGGCTTTTTGCGGATGATGCTGTGGTATATCGAGAAGTTGTAACAATGGAAAATTGTACTGAAATGCAGGAGAATCTGCAGCAAATTGACGCATGGTGCAGGCTATGGCAATTGAATCTCAATGTAGACAAGTGTAATGTGCTGCGAATACACAGAAAGAAAGATCCCTTATCATTTAGCTACAATATAGCAGGTCAGCAACTGGAAGCAGTTAATTCCATAAATTATCTGGGAGTACGCAGTAGGAGTGATTTAAAATGGAATGATCATATAAAGTTGATCGTCGGTAAAACAGATGCCAGACTCAGATTCATTGGAAGAATCCTAAGGAAATGCAATCCGAAAACAAAGGAAGTAGGTTACAGTACACTTGTTCGCCCACTGCTTGAATACTGCTCAGCAGTGTGGGATCCGTATCAGATAGGGTTGATAGAAGAAATAGAGAAGATCCAACGGAGAGCAGCGCGCTTCGTTACAGGATCATTTAGTAATCGCGAAAGCGTTACGGAGTGGAAGACTCTGCAGGAGAGACGCTCAGTAGCTCGGTACGGGCTTTTGTTGAAGTTTCAAGAACATACCTTCAGCGAGGAGTCAAGCAGTATATTGCTCCCTCCTACGTATATCTCGCGAAGAGACCATGAGGATAAAATCAGAGAGATTAGAACCCACACAGAGGCATACCGACAATCCTTCTTTCCACGAACAATACAAGACTGGAATAGAAGGGAGAACCGATAGTGCTACTCAAGGTACCCTCCGCCACACACCGTCAGGTGGCTTGTGGAGTATGGATGTAGATGTAGATGTAGATGTAGATGAGCACTTGCAGTCGACAACAACGTGCTGTGTCTTCGACCCACTCACATATCCAGTAACATATTCCATACGTTTGTACCTTCGTTAACAGTCTGCAGGGGGCACCGTGTCAAATGCTCTTCTGAAATCTAGAAATATGGAATCTGCCTGTTACCCCTCATCCATACGCATTGTATCATCTGAGAAAGACGTCTGACAATTAGTTAACTCATTTCCGCTACTGGGTTGTTAAGCAGGTCGTAATGGGGCAAAGCAATGCTCAACCCCAAACTGTTGTACGGGGTGCTCATTTTAACTGAAGACATTGAAATACCTCGAAAACTACACATCGGATCAAAAACCGTTATAATTCCAATTTGTTTGTCTCGGAGGGGACATCCAATGACCGTACGCAGTGCAGAAACATATCTTCGAGAATGAAATGATAATTAAATCAAGACCCTAACCTGTCGACAGGCGTTGATATACATCAACGGGGACAGTTGAAAATGTGAGCCGACCGGGACTCGAACCCGGGATCTCCTGCTTACATGGCAGACGCTCCATCCATCTGAGCCACCGAGGGCACAGACGACAGTGCGACTGCAGGGATTTATCCCTTGCACGCTCCCCGTGCGACCCACATTCCCAACTTAATTTCCACACATTACATTCGTAGTGCCCCTGCCCACTACACTCATTACTCGCGGCAGACAATCTTACCGAGTCCCGTAAGAGTTCAGGAAATGCGTGTGCATCTAGCACAGTAGAAGATGGTCAATGGCCGGTTAGCCTTAACTATATGAAGATGGGTGATCAAGAAGTCAGTATAAATTTGAAAACTTAATAAACCACGGAATAATGTAGATAGAGAGGTAAAAATTGACACACATGCTTGGAATGACAAGGGGTTTTATTAGAACCAAAAAGAAAAACAAAGTTCACAAAATGTCTGACAGACGCGTGAAAGATCTCTTGCGCGTGTCGTTTGGTGATGATCGTGTGCTCAACCGCCACTTTCGTCATGCTTGGCCACCCAGGTCCCCAGACCTCAGTCCGTGCGATTATTGGCTTTGGGGTTACCTGAAGTCGCAAGTGTATCGTGATCGACCGACATCTCTAGGGATGCTGAAAGACAACATCCGACGCCAATGCCTCACCATAACTCCGGACATGCTTTACAGTGCTGTTCACAACATTATTCCTCGACTACAGCTATTGTTGAGGAATGTTGGTGGACATATTGAGCATTTCCTGTAAAGAACATCATCTTTGGTTTGTCTTACTTTGTTATGCTAATTATTGCTATTCTGATCAGATGAAGCGCCATCTGTCGGACATTTTTTGATGCGGTCGACCAGTCTTCACGGCCTGTTGGCACTTGCGGGTATTTGCTGGTACATCTTATTTTTAAATAACCCCACAGGCAGAAATGGGCGACCTAGCGGGCTAATTAACAGGGCCACCTCTGTCGATGCACCGACCAGTGTTAATACGATCTAATACCTCCCGTGCTTCAATTGCGTAATCCGCAGGGGGGTCGAGTGTAGTATCGTTGGATGTCCTCTTACGAGATAAACAAATTGGCATTATAACATTTTTTGATCCGATTTGTAGTTTCCGAGATACTTCAATGCCTTTCAGTTAAAATAAACACCCTGTGTATAACTTTGTACGTGTTTAACAAATGACGCTTGACCAGGTCTCCGCGTGTCAAGTAAACTCGGTCATGCGTGTTTTTTATGTTACCTGCATTGTAACGGACCGGCCTGATGGTCAGTCACTCTTAGCAGCGACCTGTCATGCGTGTCTTTTGTGTTGAGTAAGCCGCGAGACGTTAACTAAAAAGTTCCCGATTCGAATGTGTTACCAGCGTTTTCCAAGACCTCTTGTTTTACAATGCGGCTCCGCTAGTGTAAGCAGCTCTCGTGATCAGAATGATAACAGTTGTAATCTGTTCTCACTAAACTCCTCGGTTCTCATGGATGTATTCGTTTCCGTTGGACTCCAGCTGCGTCTTAATACGGGAATCGTGGCAACAGCTTTCACTTGTTCATTTTTTATACAAATAAAGGACTTTGCACTGAAATAAGTACTTACAAAATCAATATTGGTTTATGCATACTATATATTTGCTTTAACATGGCACCACTGAATTTCACTAGGAATTGTTTCATTAATTCCATCGTAATAACTATGACTAATAACAAAAAGATAGTCAGCGGTACTGTGAGGCTATAATAAGCGAAGGAAACCCTTATTGTACCGAATAATTGACTTAGAATCGCATGCGAAACGCTGCATCGCAAAGAAAAATCGCAAATTCAGAAACATTTCTTTATCTTTTTTTTAAAGTGGAAAGTGAAATTTTATCATAAAACAAACTTTAGGAGTAAATGTAGCTTTACTTCATTTACATGAAGCTATTTTCCTTAGAAGTCCAACAGATGACATGGAATCTGATATAATGGATGTAGGCACTATAGGTACACATCCAAGAACCGGTAACTTGACTAGAGAACAGCCGGGCAGCGTAGCTGGCACGTACAGTGGATGCCCCTCCCAGTTAGGCCGCACGCAATAACTACTTCGCATCTCAGAATCGAAGGTATGCGAGTAACTTTACGAAATACAGCCACTTATTATGCAGTTTTATTTCTGCCACGACATGTTTAGGGCTTTCAACCATCTTCAGTTGGCGTAATACATTTATATCTTCACTAACACATTTCGTCAACTCGATTTTGTGAACACTGTACACTCTGGACAAAACAAATTCTTATTTGAAACAGGGCAGCTGAAATGTTTACAATGCAGTCGGCAGAAACGCTGTATTGATGAATAGATAAATGTATGATACCATATGAAGATGCACGCTTCTAAGCTATACAAAAAGTTTCTGGTTGCTGTATTCC
Source organism: Schistocerca cancellata (assembly GCF_023864275.1). Classification (NCBI taxonomy): domain Eukaryota; kingdom Metazoa; phylum Arthropoda; class Insecta; order Orthoptera; family Acrididae; genus Schistocerca; species Schistocerca cancellata. Next base: position 384,809,675 of record NC_064626.1, on the reverse strand, counting down.
TTCGAGTAACTCAATCCACAGACACAGAGCTCAGCCATAATTGATGTGGATAAATTAAACTCGGAGGTATAATGGATTCCTCCTGCTTCTTGAGAATTGAGCTGTCGCGGTTCTGTTCATCACTAAGTGGCTTATCCAGAATTATGCAGAGACGTTTATTTTTCTTATTTTTCGCCAAAACAGATATAAATCACTTTGTCACCTACACAACTGTTCCCCTGACCCTTGTGATCCTGCCGTTATTAGCGTTTCTACTTACGTCGTGAACTAGAGATCAGAAATGGGATCTGTGCTCTCGCTCTAAACTCGCCACTGCGTTCTATATTACTCGCTGTCTCCATGTGCTCGGGGACTCCACTCGCTCATCTCCGCCGCTGTCCATTTAACGGGAAATTTGTCACTCGTGTCTGCTGTCTGGTACAAGAGGATTATATCAGTGTAGAAAGAAGAGAGAGAACGAGACCTCACAAGTATAACAGAGGACTTGCAGCTTCGCCATTTCTTACATACTGATATATATATATTCGAACACCATTGTAAATTATTACCTTTGTTGCACTGGACGAATTTTGCATGTGTTCTGTCTGAAGTGCGGACTGTAGGAGCGAGCGGAAATTTTTCGAGGCATCGCTCTTCATCTTATGGAGCACATCTGCAATAGTATACACTGCATCACCTAACTTCCGGTCCCCCCCCCCTCCCCCTCAGAGTCTACCAAATCAAAGCTTTCTTGGAGGCCAACCGGAAAGCCAGCGTAGCACAGACAAAGTTAAACTCTAACACAGATGGAAAATATCGAACAAGCCATTCCAGCATTCGCTGCAAGTGATTTGTGGATACCTGCACCAGGATAACGTGACAGTGCTCTCTAACTTTCTCTGTCCCCAAAGACGTGCGCAACGCTTACGCCGTCTCCTAGGTATGCAGCCTGTCTCTGAAGTCGCCTAACAAACTCCTATGGCGTATAGAGGGCGCCGGGAGGATAAAGCGAATAGAAACCGATGCACGAAGATGCACCATTTCCGCGCGCTACGGGAAAAAGCACGTTAAACAATATGTTCCACTCTAGCTCGTCCGCTGGGCGAAAGGCTGATTATAATGTATCGTGCCTCTAGTAATTACCACATCTGTGGTGAGACAAATATGTCCGTTGATTAGGTACGTGATAAAAGTACAGTATTCCATGTCACATTGTACACTCGGTGTCTTCTCCCACTGATGACCTGCTTTCCTGCTCCATTACAATAGCAACCGACATTTGGAAAAAGCCTTTATCATTCCGTCAAGAGGACCTGTAGCTTTGCGCTGTTTAACGACCTCGGACAGTAATGACCTACAATATCTAAGACTTTATTTCTTTTATTTGGTATGAGTTTTTAAATAGTATCTATGGATTCACATGAGCTCAGTAGCATCAATTTCAGTTCTGACTAATACAGATTTCATAATTTAAACTTGAGGATCCCAATGATGGGTGGTTTTGTCTCGGGTTTCAAGGCATATTCCCAATTTCATACATATACTGTAATACCGTTATGTAAGTCACTTCCGAGAGAAAACTGCAGTTGCCAAATTATGAAACCATTTCAAAAACCGCCGTGGGCTGTCAGTGGTACTAAGCAAGATGTCTTTATTGCATCAAGTATATATTATACCCTACTACTGGCCAGTTTGAAAATGTCTGCGAATACAGTATCAAAAGAACCGTAAACAAGTAAGATCCATTTGTGAACATTATTATGCTTGCGTATTACAATTTATTGTTGTTACATTCCCTACACACCGTCGGTGACGTAGTGTCACATTTTATCTGATTCGTGCTATTTGGGGACAGACAATTGTTCCAATACACTCCAATGAATATTTACATATAGGCCCTATAGTCTTGCGCACCACAACCTGCTTCCAAGCACACGTTATACAATACGTCAACTGACTTCCTGGACCTTTCGACTTCATTCAACGGCACAACGTGTCCTTTTGCTTCCTCATATTTAAAAATATCTGTCACAAAACTCGAAAAAATATGTATCATTTAAAGACTATATTTAGACATGTCATTTTGCAGCGAGTCAAAGTTAATCGACAGAGGGAGTTGCAATCTTGCAAACACAGCATTGCATACTTGCCGTTAATCCTTAACCATTAGTCGTATAAGTATTCGTTACAGTTACATATATGCTTCCAGATGTTATTAAATCTTTTCTTTTTTTAATTTTAGTTTTTGTTACATGTGGTAGTAGTAGTAGTAGTAGTAGTAGTAGTAGTAGAAGTAGTAGCAGCAGTTTCACAAGGATGTAGGACATGTCAAAGTATTTACAAGTTTAGACCAATTTAAAATAAGCTAATTCGTATACACATACATTTACAGACTTCTAGTTAGAGACAATCATTAGATTTACTCCTAGTATACAATACTTCTATTACAAATAACTTATTAAATAATGTAATGCCACCCTATTCACTCATATCTCACTATCAGTCACTGCACACACTATACACTCATTGTTTCATAACACTTCACTCACTACACACAAACAAGTAAACAAACACACACACACACACACACACACACACACACACACACACACACACACACACACACACACTATGGTGATTTCTGGGCCATTTTCTGTACCGCAACATCCCATTTTCTATCCTGAAAAACTGAGTCAGCATCCCTCCATACTGAGAGAGATGTTGAGCTCAGAAAGAGGATGAGATGTTAGTATTGTGCTATGCATAGCTTGGGGATAAGTCTTTCTAGAAAGGAAAAAAACAAAGTGAAGGTGTTATGTGGAATGCTGGATGTTTTATAATCATTATTATTATTTATTTGTATAACATTTTTTATCGCATCCCTACTCTGTTTTATCTAAGTAACCCTTCAATGTATAAAATGTATTGCATAACAGGTACTTTTTAGCTGGCTTTTTAAATAAGTGTATTTTTGCAATTTCTTTAATCTCTTTTCGTAATTTATTGTACAGTTTTATTCCTTGGTAGAAGATGCTGTTTAGAGTTTTATGTTTATTTTTTCTTGGTAAATGTAAGTTGAGTCTATCTCTTGCTGCATGGTCATGGACAGAACTGTTTGTGCAGTAATTACCAATGTTATTTTGATGTGTACAACTGACTGGTAAATGTATTCCCTCTCTTGTTGCAAGGTCATGGACAGAACTGTTTGTGCAGTAATTACCAATGTTATTTTTGATGTGTACAACTGACTGGTAAATGTATTCACATGGAGCAGTTAAAATCCCCAGTGTTTTGAACAGATCTTTACAATGAGCTCGTCTAGTATTTTTGGTTATTATTCTTACGGCTCTTTTCTGCAGTTTGAAAATTGTGTTCATATTTTGTGCGTTTTTTCCCAAAAAAGAATGCCATAACTAAGAATTGAGTTTACATATGAATAATATGCAACTAAAAGACACTGCATGGTACACACTGATGATGGGATTCTAAGGGCATAACATGCTGATGACATTCTGTTTGCGAGTACCTTTGTGTGTTCACACCACTTCAACTGAAAATCAATGTTCACTCCTAGAAATTTTGCATTTGTTACACAGTCTATAGAGCTGCCATCCAAATTTAATTTAACGTTTTCATTTTTCCTATTCAAACTGAAATACATGGCACTAGTTTTCTTTATGTTCAATGTCAATTTATTGCTTATTGACCAACCATAAACTTCATTGAAAGTTTCATTTGCTTTCTCTGTAAGGAGCTCTCTTGTTTTCTCAGTGACTATGTTATTGCTGTCATCAGCGAAGACAATTTTTTAACCATGAGTAACACTACTGGGAAAGTCATTTATGTATATCAGGAATAGTATTGGTCCTAATTTGCTACCTTCCGGAACCCCTATATTAATGTATTTTGGTTCTGATAACTGTTTCACTAAATGTTTACATCTATTTGAAGTATGTGTTATCTCTACTCTTTGTACCCTATCTATGTAGGTGTGATCGAAACCAGTCATTAGCTACCCCTCTTATTCCTAATGCTTCTAATTTATTTAATGGAATCTTGGGGTCGGCTGTATCAAACACCTTGGAAAAATCCAAAACTATGCCTCTGACACACTCATCTTTATCAAGAGCATCAAATACAAAATGGTTCAAATGACTCTGAGCACTATGGGACTTAACTTCTGAGGTCATCAGTCCCCTAGAACTTAGAACAACTTAAACTTATCTAACATAAGGACATCACACACGTCCATGCCCGAGGCAGGATTCGAACCCGCGACCGTAGCGATCGCGCGGTTCCAAACTGTAGCGCCTACAACCGCTCTGCCACTGCTGCCGGCATCATCAAACACAACTTTTGTTAATTCTACTATGGCTGACTCCGTATTTTTGCCACGTCGGAAACCAAGCTGTGATTCGCTGAAAAGATTGTATTCATTCAGGTAATTCATAAGACCGTCTTTCATAATTGCTTCTATTATTTTCGAGAACGGTGACAGTACGGAAATGGGCTGGTAATCTTCTATATCTTCTGCATTACCTTTGTTAAGCAAAGGTACAACTTTTGCCTGTTTTAACTGCTCTGGAAATGTCCCTGATGGTGAAGGATTCATTTATTATATTTTTAAGGGGCCCTGTATAATCCCTATGCATTGTATCAGTACACACTCTGGTACTTCATCTAAGCCTACTGACTTTTTATTTCTTGGTTTTTGAACAGTTTTATGGACTTCATTCTCTGTGGTTGGAAGTAACATAATTGTATTTAGTCCAACATTATTTACAGGTCTAATATTCGTTTTGGGGAATTTTTGCTGTAACTTCTCCGTAATACTCCAAAAATGCTCGTTTACATAGTTTGCAGAGTGTTGTGGATCATTTATTACCTTACTCCCTCCCTTAGCAGTATGTTATTCTGCTTTTGTTTGCCTCACCCCGTTTCCTTTTTTATAACATCCCGGACTGCTTTGCTTTTAGTCTCAGCGTTATATATTATTTTGTCATTAAATGACTTTTTTGTTATTGTTAAAAATGGTTTCTAAACTCGTTTCCACAACAAAAACCATAAAGTGGAACAATATCACTGGCTCTCGCCACTGTAGTAAAAGACAGTCCATCAGAAGAGTCTTACCAAACTGTTTATTTATTTTTACAATAACGAATGTGAATTATTTTACGAGTCGATAACAGCGTAAACAATTTGAACAGTTCACAGATTTGTGTGGAATTTTTCTTCTTCTTCAGTGTCGATAAGCTTTGACTCGGTGCAAAATGGCAAGTGTAAGCATATTCTTTGGATGATACATGTTTGCCCAGTTTTTGTAACAGATATGTACACGTATGGAAGCAAAAGGGCACGTTGCGCCTGTAAATGAAGTTGCAAGGACCAGGAAGCTAGCTGATAGTAGTATTTTTACTTACATGATGCGTTGTGTAATGTGTGCTAGGAACTAGGTTGCAATGTGTAAGACACACACACACACACACACACACACACACACACATACGATGAATATGTTTGGGAACAAGTGTCTGTCCCCATATAGCACGTAACAGGTTTTAAATGTGACGCCACATTACCAACGCTGTGTAGGTAATTTAACAACAATAAACTGTAATATGCAAACATGTTCACCAATGTGTCTTACCTGTTTATGGTTCTTTTGGTATTGTATTTGCAGGCATTTCAAGTGGCCAAAGGCCGAAACTGGCCTGTCAGGTGATGAGTAGGTGCAATAAAGGCATCTTGCTTAGTAAAACTCTGACAGCCTACGGTTGCTTTTAAATTTGCTTTCATCATTTAGAAGTTCCATTGAGGCTGTGAGCCCTTACATGAAGAATCTGAAGAGTGTATTTCGTTTTCTTAAGATACTGGAAGGGAGACAACTTGTAGAATGCATATCAAGAGAGCTACTATTTTACTTTCTGTATACAACAAAGTCGTGACAGACAAAAGAAAGAGAGGGAGGGAGGGGGTCGGACTGTAGCGTCTCGTCAACGTCAAGCTCATTACAAACAGCTCTCACCCAGCTGAAGAGGAAAGGGCCTGTGCTCTTATTTAAAAAATCGATGTCGAATGCAACGGCAGTGGTTTTGGGAAACCACTGAATAAATAAATCACTGAGAAAGGACCGGGACATTAACCCGTCTCCATCCGAAAACACTGGACGTCACATCACGTCAAAATTTCCACACAATGTATTTCCCATCACAGCAACCGTCGACGGTACGCATCGGCGTCAGGTCACGTCAACGGATCTCTGGGTGACACTGATGGACAGTGACGCAAACGACCATCTGAGTCACAACAGCACGGCTCTCTGTCACGGTTTAATCTTCAATCTCTTCTCGCCACGCTTATTTACGTTCGTGGATTTTATCCTTCTATTGCTTGTAATACTTTATTGCTTCTGTGTCTCGTGAAAGATTGCAATAACTGTACGAGTTTATATCTTTCTCTATCGAATGAGTGACAACGTGTGAAAGAGTACTATCACTTAGATTTTTGCAACACATGGATACCGAAAATTTGGACACTGCGCTTAAGCAATTACGTAAGTGGACGTCCTGAAAATATTTTTTTGGAAATTTGATCACGGAAGTAATCATCGTTCATAGACTGGAGGGATATTTTCACCTTTATAACTAAATTAGAAAGAAAGTGAGGCGCAAAGTATATTGGAGACGGAGATTTTCTTCCCACGGAGTAAGAATATCTTTGGAGTGCGCTCAGCGTACAACAAACCGAAATAGTCACTTGGCGGTGGTATGACGTTTTTTACACTTTCTGTTAAGACAAACTTTAATATTAAACGTGTTTACTTCTTTTTCGCATATTTTGTTTATTAGTTACAATGATGGTGCTGAATTGTTGCTGGTTCAAATGCAAATTGAAACTAGTTATACCGAGCGAGGTGGCGCAGTGGTTAGCACACTGGACTCGCATTCGGGAGGACGACGGTTCAATCCCGCGTCCGGCCATCCTGATTTAGGTTTTCCGTGACTTCCCTCAATCGCTCCAGGCAAATGCCGGGATGTTTTCTTTGAAAGGGCACGGCCGACTTCCTTCCCCGTCCTTCCCTAATCCGATGAGACCGATGACCGCGCAGTTTGGTCTCTTCCCCTAAACAAACCAACCAAACTAGTCACATGAGGGAAAGCTACTTTTTATTGATAAGTATCACTAAGGTCTAATTGTAGTTATCATACTCGTTTTATGAGATAACATTGATTCGGTAGTGTGGAAGCGTGCTGGCAGCGAATTCGCATTTCGACTAATGCAGTCTAGATAATTTCCCTGGATTTTACTCATTTTCAAAATATTGTGCTTATTTTAAAGTAATCACAATAGGAAGTATGCTACCAGCACCTATTATGTAGAAAATTATTATGTGCGATTAATGTTATAGTTACTTTCAGCACGATGAAGATTAAAAATATGCTACTAGAAACTAAACACTGAATAATTTAATCCCTAAAATATTTCAAAGCGTAATAAACAGCAAATTTGGCGCATGTCGTAGTTCCAAATTTGTTGTTGCACTATGAAACCATTACGCGATGCCCTCGCAGCCTTCTTTATTGAACGTTTTCGTTCAGTAGAAAACCTGAAAACAGTAGAGATTATCCTTTCTTTGTCTATTGAAAAAAATAACGCAATACAAATTGTGAGACTTGTCGCACACAAGCGAAATACCCTTGCATTTATCTCTTCAAAGTTTAAAGCCAAATTCATTCAAAACAAAGAATACAAATTATTATTATACTTACGAAAGACATGTATTTTTAAATGGTATATTTCTGTGTAGCGATGTAACGTCGTGTATAACCTGCAGAGCGCCTACTGTTAAAAGTTACGCGGCCCCACAGCCACGTGAATTCTGAATCGATGTAAATAGGCGACGGAATTTCCATTCTCTGCAACTGAATGCTCCCACTTACATATTCCTATGCTATGCTTGCTCCTAACGATATCACCTCATATACGAGGTCTTAGAGTCATTAAATACATTTTGCTATCTGTTATCAGCAAGCGACAGTGGAAGGACCTCAAGCAATACAGATCACGGCGACTTAATTACAGTAGAGCTATGTGGAAACAATTTTTTTTATTTTTTGCCTAGCAAGACACTACGGAGTACAAATAAATGCAATATGGGTATATATACGCCGATCTTGCGGCTGTTGTTTGAAGGACCACCTGGAAGCTCAGTCCAAACTCTGAAAACTTAACTTGCACTGCCGAGTCACTGGACATGTGACGTTCACTTTTACCAGAATGAGATGCGGCATCACTCAACGACAAAGGTGTCCCAGAATGAGTGTAGTTCCGCTGCACTTCACGCAAGTCCTTCGGTCAACACGCAACTAAAATGGCTCTGAGCACAATGGGACTTAACTTCTGAGGTCGCCAGTCCCCTAGGACTTAGAACTATTTAAACCTAACTACCTAAGGACATCACACACATCCATGCCCGAGGCAGGATTCGAACCTGCGACCATAGCGGTCGCGCGGTTCTAGACTGTGGCGCCTAGAACCGCTCGGCCACCCCGGCCGGCGCAACACGCAACTAACAACGTCTCTCTTCTCTGGGTGGTGCACGTTTCCGCCGGCAGTGGCGTAAATGTCACCTGCAACTTGCCTCGACGGCACAAGTTCCGTGGACACTACCGCAGCTTCCAGATAGAGCAATTCAAATTGTCGTAAGAACAGCAACAAAGTCCTAACATTCAATGTACTTTTTCTACTTCAGCTCTTGTGAGGCCTCTGTGCATAAAAGAAACAGGTTGGTAACATAAACGACACGGAATGTTTGGTTCGGCCCTGGAGGGATGATCGGATGGCCTAATTTGTTACGGTGACTGCACGCAACAAGCATCAGATTCGGTTTCCACTACTGGTAGGCCACAACTTTCCATTCATCTACCAAAAAAACAACGAGAAGTTAGGTCACTGAATTGATCCTTTGAGATTTGGTGTTCTAGTGCCGAATATAGCGAAGTTCCAATTTCACTAAAAAAGTCGATACCTGTATCTCCTTGAATTACACAGTTATAAAATGAGTTAATCTTTAGTTTACGAGCCTGTGGTCCTCTAGACAAAAGTGCTAAGCGCCGCCGGCCGCGGTGGCCGTGCGGTTCTGGCGCTGCAGTCCGGAACCGCGGGACTGCTACGGTCGCAGGTTCGAATCCTGCCCCGGGCACGGGTGTGTGTGATGTCCTTAGTTAGGTTTAAGTAGTTCTAAGTTCTAGGGGACTTATGACCTAAGATGTTGAGTACCATAGTGCTCAGAGCCATTTGAACCATTTTTTTGCTAAGCGCCTCACTGAGTATTCGTAAATATTTACTGATACTAATAAACATTAGTACATTAACATCATCCTGAAAAGCTTGTTACACAATTACCTTGTACTTTCAGTTCCCTGTAATACACATTCCCGTTTCTTTTTCCTAGGAAATATAGTAAAAACATTGATTTCGCTCGCACGGCTTGATCCGTAACGGTGGTTCAAACACCCATCTTTCCCTCGTTATTCGGGTATTCGGTGGTTACCCGAAATCGCTTAATGTATTTCTTCCGGAAAATTAATAGTAGAAGACATATAATGGCAGGAAATTACTGACACTCGGCAGTTCTCCCGAAATTTCATGGAACAATATTTCTTTTTCTTGACAGATCGGCACCAGAGACCACCATGAAGAGAAAATATCTAGAATGCTTCATCTGCAACGTTTGAGAACATCTTCATAAGAACGGAAAAAAGGAATTGCCGCGAAGACAGATCTCGACCTCGCAACCAGCGGCGATCGACAGCAGTAGTCCATCGTTTTCATCACAACACTACCTCACGTGTTGTTACAGCTAGTTAAGTGAAAAAGTACGAACGAATGGGGCCATGGTCCTGTTCGAAACATCCCTGAATATTGCATTTATTGGTCCTTCTGTTGTTCTCCATCTACATCACTACTGTGCAATTCACCTTTGATAGCTTGGCAAATGGTTCACAGTACCGCTTTCAGACTAATTCTGGGCCGCTACACTCTCGATTTGTGTATGGGGAAAATGAACATCTAAATCTTTCCATGCGATCTCTAATTTCTCTTACTTTTTTATGATTGTAATATCGCCGTGTACAGGATGGTTAGAAAGTCTGAAAAGCGTTGAAGGGTGTTTCAGGGTAGGTTGTGCTGAGAAATACCTGTTAAGAAAAAATTTCGACACTTTGCACCGTTTCCGAGTTTATTAGCTATGAAGGCAGCCAATCAGGCCGTTGTGCGCGCAAGTTCAAGCGGCCCACCAGATGCTATAAGTATCAATTGTACTCATAGCCAGGGCGGATACAGAAAAACCCCAAAGAGTGGACGCTAAAAATATCTTGAGCTACCTTTACTTTTACCGCAAAAAAAAAGGTTCAAATGGCTCTGAGCACTATGGGACTTAACATCTATGGTCATCAGCCCCCTAGAACTCAGAACTACTTAAACCTAACTAACCTAGGGACATCACACAACACCCAGTCATCACGAGGCAGAGAAAATCCCTGACCCCGGCAGGAATCGAGCCCGGGAAGCCGGGCGCGGGAAGCGAGAACGCTACCGCACGACCACGAGCTGCGGACACTTTTACCGCAATAAAAAATAAAACTGATTATACACATATATAAGAGAATGCCATCTTATGAGCTAAAAATGTTACAACTGTGGTTCTCTTCCTTAAATGATGATTTCTAGGCGCCTATTCTTCTTGGCAAATTGGTTAACTACATCGTCAAAAGGACAATCAATGTATTATAACGCTACGTATGGTATGTTCTCTGTACAAGAAAACAACAGAATATTCACGACTTTTCTCGAACAAATGCCAGACAGAATAATGTATCGAGATCACTAGAATGGCCGCGACTTTTCTCGTAGGTATGTGTTAGCTACCTATGTGCCAGACAGAAACGTATAAAATACGATGAGGCGGACGCGCTTGCTACATGGGAAAGTACAACTATTCGATAACTCGATTCAGTCAAGTAGACTGTCGAAAGGAACGAACGAATATCGTGCAGGCTGATAGGCGCGGGTGGCAATGCGCGCGGCCCCGCGCCACTACTCGTAGCGTAGATGACAGCGTACGACACTGCTCAGCCTTTGGCTCCTTACTACCGTCCCATGTCCAATGTTTCTATCGCTCCCTCGTTTGGTTTTGGCGGGCCGCTTGAATTTGCTCGCGCGCAACGTCCTGATTGGCTGACTTCAGTGCTAATTAACTGGGAAACGGCGCAACGCATTGAATTTTTTTTATTAACAATAATTTCTCACCACAACCTACCGTGCAAAATCATTACAAGCTTTTCAGACTGTTCCTGACCATCAGGTGTACGTGGGAGTCAGCGAAATATTTTCATATCCGGGAGAGGAAGTCGGTTATTGAAATTTCGTGAGAAGATCTAGCCGCACCGAAAAGTCTATGTTTTAATGATTACCGCCCCAACTCACATATCATATTTTTTGTGACTCTGTCTCCTATTTTACGATGGTATACAACGAACTGCCCGTTTTTAAATGTTATCCAAGTCCTCCGTCAATCCCATCTGGTAAGAGTCCCACACCGTGCAGCAGTACTCCATAAGAGGACGGACAAGCGTAGAGCAAGCAGTCTCTCTAGTAGATCTGTTGCACCTTCTAAGTGTTCTGCAATAAAATACAGTCTTCACATTCTCCACTACATTCACTATCTGTTGGTTTCAATTTATGTTGTTTGAAATATTAATCCTTGTTGTTTAGTCAACAAACTTTAAAATTGTGTTGTAACGTGTAACTGAAATTTAACGGAATTTTTTTGGACTGATGTGGAGGACACCACACTTATAATTGTTTAAGGTCAGTTGCCACTTTTCTAACCATGCAGATAACTTGCCTAAATTATTTTATACTTCCTCTTGTTCTTCTTACGACTTTACTAAACGGTGAACGACAGCATCACCTGCAAACAATCCAGGAGGTCTTCTCAGGTTGTCTCCTAAATCGTTTATATGGATTAAGAACAGCTGCGGGCCTATAACACATCCTTGTGGAAATCCACCAATTGCTTTGGTTTCACTACATGACTTCCTGTCAATTTCTCCATACTGGGACACTTAAAACAGAAAATTACGAATCCAGTCGCACAACTGACAATACTTCATGAGCACTAAATCCGATAAGAAGTCGCTTGTAAGGAATGGTGTCCAAATCCTTCTGGAGATTTAGAAAAACAAGTAACCAGTTTGTGATCGCTTGTCGACAGCATTCATTACTTCGTGTGAATATAAAGCCAACTGTGTTTGACAATGACGTTGTTTTCTGAATCTGTGCCAGTTATGTTGTCAACAGATCCTTTCCTTAGGGAGAGTGTTGTATTAAAATGTGTACACTATCGACCTGTACGTTCTTAGTCAACGGAACGTAAATTTCGAGATCCACTTCAGAGACGAAAATTCAGGCCGAGTGCAAGCCTATTGACCCTACCTATCTACCGAACAGATTAAAGTGACTTATTAAAAATTTAATATCCGCGTATGTGGTTAAAACAATACGTATGCTGATAAGAAACTTGGGTGAGCTGTGCTGATGACGTTTTCCTTATCCGGGCAAACCTCTATCTACAGGCCGTAAATTTTAAGTTGACAAACCAGAATAACTTGAAAAATAAGTTTCACACGAAAAAATGTGTGCAATCCAAAGTAGATTATTTACGAGGGGAACATCTGTTGGTGTTAAAATTAGCCCGCCACCCCAGCCCTCTGGAGGTGGGGCGGAGACAACTTTAAAATTTCGAATGGGTACCCCCATTTTTTATAGCAGAACCAGACTCTACATAAGAACTACGTACATTTTGTCTTAAACATTTGTTTTGATTCTCGATAGTTGGCGCTGTAATTCAAGAAAATCTATGTTCTCATTTTTCCGTGGAAAATGGTTACGGATAAATAAAAAATACTTTTTTACTTCGTAAATTTTGATTCGCTAAAACTAAAACCCGCCCTCTCTCGCTATAGGGTGGGGTTTGAGAGAGAGGAATTAGGAGTTTTACAAGTGTTGACCCAAATATTAACTTTTTCCGCGGATTCGAATAAGTTTTGTTTGTTTCGTGGTATGAGGCCACGCAACTTTTAAACCATCAAACAAATCATCTGACTAGCTAACTAACTAACCAAACATCCTACTTACTAACGAGTGAACTCTAACTCACAGGGTAAACAAAGTAAAAGACTAACTGAGGAAAAGACTAACCCACTCGCTAACTAAAGAGGAACGTATTCCCGTTTAAGATTTGGTGGTCCTGAAAAGGAACGACTGGTTTCGTTTTAATGTTGATTATTTTCAAATACTTGCAAGTAAATGAATTTCGGGGTGTTTGTTTCCAGTGAGTCCCCTCGCCTCTCACTTTCGGCTTGTTTGTTGTCCGTAAATCCCTTGCATCTCACCGTTTTATGCAATCAAATGTTCAAAGTGATGACCTCCAACTTCGATGCATTTATTGACTGGTGCTGTAAATCTCTGCACGTCTCACCAGACGCAAGCATCTCTTATTCTTTGCATCATGTTTTCGCGAGTGGTAGGCGTTTCCTGATAAACGATATCTTTTAGATAAACCCGTAAGAAAAAATCTGGAGAGGTAAGTCAGCGATCTGGCTGGCTAATTCACAGGACCTGCCCTGCCGATCCAGCGACCATGGTAAAGTCGATCTAGTACATCGCGCGCGACTAATTAATAATGTGCTGGACAACCATCAAGTTGAAACCACAAGTTTTGTCTAAGTTCCATGCTCAGGTCTTCAAGTTTATCTGGCAGTTCATTTTTAGGTAGGTTCCGATAATTGTTGCCATTCAAATTACCGTCGATAAAATATGGACGGATCAGTTTGTCGCCAATTATACCACACCAAACATTAACTAACCAAGGTCGCTGAACGTTGAATTCTCAAATCCAGTGTGGGTTCTGTTCACTCCAGTAATGCATGTTATGGCGATTAAATTCGCGGTGGTTTGTAAATGTTGCCTAATCGGAGAAAAGTACTCTGGCAAAAAAGTTTTGGCTTGTTTGCATCCGCTGAACTGCCCAGTGACAAAACGTTAGACGGTTTTGGAAGTCGTCGCCATGTAGTTACTGATGCATGGATACATGATACGGATCAAATCTGTGGAGCTTCAGGATTTTCCAAACACTCATGTGTGAAATTCCTGATAGCCTTGGTATTACTCTTGTGCTCGCATGTGGATTATGAGCCACAGCAGCTAGGACTGCCACTTGATTGTTTTCTCCACAAACAATAGCTGCACGGGTTCTTTTTTCTGGTTCACTCTACATTCGCAGTAAATTGTTTAATAAATCGAACAAAAGAGGACCGTGATCGTTCTTGGACAGGAAAACGCTGCGCATAAAGTGCGACTGCATCATCAAAATTTCTCCCACTTTCTCCATAAATGTACACCATCTCAATTTTATCTTCCACAGAAAGATAATTCATAATGACATATGTCACCTATTAATCTGAAGAGAGGAAAGATAAGGGGCGTCGAGAAAGGCAGGGTTAGAATTTCTATGAGCAAGAAGTGGCCCACTCGGTGTTAATTCCGCCTAGCAATACTAACTCCGCGTCAGACGGGACTGGTAGCGAGCAAAAGCCGCTAACGCAGTCACAAGAGGTAACCAAACATAAGTCGCCCAAAAGACAATCGTTATAAACGATGTATTGTTGTCTGAATGGTCATACGGGTATAAGATACAGTGCGTTTATTACATTAATACTCATAATTTCTAAAGCTCAGTCTTATTACGAGAAAGGGCGAATTTCTCGTCCCTACGCTACCTATCGGCGGCACTCCGAAACATTACGCCTCTCACCAGCAACAGCTGGATAAGACTATCGCGTACCGATCAGGGCTGAGTGGGATATCGATTATCGTACAGAATTCTAAAAATGTAAACGACGTAACAGCCGCGTTATTCCGGAATAAAATAAAAGGTGTGAACAATGTGATTGAAGTCAATAAATTTATGAATGTCGTTTTCTACGTTTTTCCACCAGAAACTAAAAGACTCAAACGAAGCAAGCACCCCAGTTGTGAGACTTTTCGACAAACAAGAGTGATTACTCCGAATCTAATAGAAAATTAGATTCGTGAGTCAGTTTTTTAGTTAATGAGTTCACTTGTTAGTAAGTAGGATGTTTGTTTAATTGGTTAGTTAGTTAGTTAGTCAGATGATTTGTTTGATAATTAAAAGTTGTGTGGCCTCATGACCACGAAACAAACAAAACTTATCCGAATCCGCGGAAAAAATTAATATTTGGGTCAACATTTGTAAAACTCTAATTCCTCTCTCTCTCAAGCCCCAGCCTATGGGGAGAGAGGGAGAGTTTTAGTTTTAGGGAATCAAAATTGACGAAGTAAATAAGTATTTTTTATTTATCAGTAACCATTTTAACCATTTTCCACCCAAAAATGAGAACATGGATTTTCTTGAATTACAGCTCCAACTACCGAAAATCAAAACAAGTGTTTAAGACAAAATGTACGTAGTTTTTTATGTAGAATCTTATTCTGCAATAAAAAATGGGGCTTCCCATTCGAAATTTTAAAGTTGCCTCCCGTCCCACTCCCAGGGTGTTTGGGGGGAAGGGGGGCTAATTTTAGCCCCAGCAGATGTCCCCCTCGAAAATAATCAACTTTGGATTCTACACATTTTTTTCGTTTGAAGCTTATTTTTCGAGTTATTCTGGTGCAATCGGTCTATCAAATAAAACAATAGTACTGTAGTAACAAATACGTCATGTGGTACACTAAAACAAGTAACTGATTATAGATCAGAATAGTTTTATTTTATAGACTGACTGGCGCAACTTATTAAAAGGCCCAACAAAATCTTTTATAGCTTGGACTTTGTACTATAATTTCTAATATTGTATGTATGTATGTATGTATGTATTAAACCGGGAACCTAGAAACGACGGAGAGGCTTCGTCCAGGATGACAAAGGAACAGAAATATAAAATTACAATTAAACCACTTAATTGAAGAAAATTAGTAATCAAAGTCATTTCGATAAAGATTTAAAAATAAAAAAAACTGAAATCGCCTGACAAGATTTGAACCCACAACCTTCTGTATATGTACGCAGTACTCTATCCATTACACCACGGAACCAGTCAACACACTATTACTTTTTTCAACTTTATTGAACGTCATATAAAATTCATAATTTTTTTGTCGATTACTCGTCAACGAGAGGGTGATACCTGAGATCTTAATAGGTTATCACCGTATAAAATGGTTTCAAAAAGTCTGTCCCACTGCTGTGGACCTCTCCTTATGAATAAGACTTGTGACTGTCTCGAAAAACTTAATCTCAACAGTCGCTGTTACCCCTGCAGGCAATGTCTGCCCTCGCTAACGTTGTGTACAGTATTTATTGTGTTAAAAATACTGGAGCATAGAGTGGAATATGATGAGAGCATTAAAAGTGACAGAGTTTGATCGTGAATGGGAATGTTTATGGGCCCCTTTCAATCGCGGTTATAAAAACAAACTAAACAGATTAGACGCCTGGAGGGAAAAACCTCAACTGAAGGAAAGTGATATGCACGACATGAACAAGAAAATGAAGTGTTTATTGACAATCTTTTCGCCGCGAACGACAAAGAGAAATAAACAAAACTCGGAGTGACTTAATTTTCTGCTGCAGGTGCAGCTCTCCTAAAAAGAGGTGTTGTCTTTGTAAATTTTAGCCGGCCGGTGTGGCCGCGCGGTTTCGACGCTTCAGTCTGGAACCGCGTGACCGCTACGGTCGCAGGTTCGAACCCTGCTTCGGGTATGGATGTGTGTGATGTCCTTAGGTTAGTTAGTTCAATTAGTTCTAAGTTCTAGGCGACTGATGGCCTCAGAAGTTAAGTCGCATAGTGCTCAGAACCATTTGAACCATTTTTTTGTAAATTTTAGGGCCTACACAATTCAATAACAATTCGGAATCTGTAGCTTTCATTAGGAAAACGACTATGAAATGGCCCACATTCCAATTCAGCTTTAAGATAGAGATTAATTTTATGTCTCTACATTGCTCCACTCTTTTTAAAGGAGAGGTTGTTCTCCAAAGTCGTTTTTTCTTCTTCTTTTTCTAATGATCAGTTTCTTGCAGTAAAATAAATGCTGCACTTGCGACGACTGCTAAAGCCTTTTCTTCCTTCTTAATATCAACCTATGAAATCACAATATCCTATTTTCCTATGTTAAAAATTCAGATAGCATTTTTGGTCAATATTGTCAGAAAAAAGTCTGTTATGTTATGTAATTAAAGCTTAAAAAGCATTACATCTTAAGATTTGATCACGTGATCGAAAATGCTCTGTTATAAACTGAAGCTCTGGTGCCGTTATAGGCTAGGAATAGGTCGAAGGCTATAGGTGTCATAGAGGAGAGTTATCCAAAGTTACTAGATTTTTCCGTACTTTTTCTGCAAGCAGCGATGGAAAAAACATTTACACTTTAAATAACAATGAAAAGTAATTTTGTGCACGCTGATGGAAACTTCCCGAAGGCTGATGCATTTACGCTCCGCCCATTTAGTGCTGTAACACAGTATGCACAAGACTGGTAATTCTTTTCCCTGCTCCCTCTCTGCAGCTCTTTAAACCTGTAAAATATACCATCGTTCCGTGTCACCGCAGTGATGAACTACGAACAAAATCACAACAAAATTCTTGGTAAATCTGAATGTTGATTTCCTCGTCTACAGGACAATCGAGAGAAATACCGGAATGCGGAGCAGTTTTGTGGTGCAAAGATTCGAATCCAGACAACGTCGTAAGTTTTTTTTTTAAGTTCGAATCGTGGCAAGGTCGTAAAATTTTTAAAAGTGGTACACGAAAATACCACAACAGCGTCGACAAGAACTCACTTGTTCGTTAGCAGGATGTATTACATACACTGATGAACCAAAACATTATGACCGTCTGCGTAATAGCTTGTTTGTCCGACTTTAGAACGAAAAACATCACTGATTCTGCGAATCAGGAATCTAACAGTTTGTTGGTAGGTTTGTGGAGGTATGTGGCATTAAATATTTACGCACAACTCATGTAATTTGCATAAATAATGGTCCGCTGATTTGCGTGCATTGTGATGGCGCCCGACAGCGACCCAGATGGGTTCCATAGGATTTACTTCAGGTGAATTTGGTCGCCGAGACATCAACATGAGTTCGCTATAATGCTCCTCAAACAACTGTAGGTCAATTCTGGGTCCGAGACAAGGACAATTATAATGCTGAAAGATTACATCGCCGTAGGGGAAGACGTCAAGCATGAAGGGAGCCGGTAGTTCGCAGCTGTCGGCATGTCTTAGATTACTACCAAAGGTCCCATGCAAGCGCAGGAGAATGTCTCCCATAGCATAACTCTGCTCCCACCAGTCTGGGTTCGTGGCGCCCTGCACGTTTCGAGACGTCGTTCACCTAGATGACGGCGTTTGTGGAGACGACCATCGTCCTATGGTAGCAAATATGTGACTCAACCGAAGAGCCGATACGTTCTCACTGACCGTCGTTCGAATGGCGGTGGTCCCGTGCCCACTGCAGCTATAATTGACGATGTCGTTCGGTCGACATGTGAACACGTAGAGGTGGTCTGCTGCGGAGCACGATGAGCGGTGTGCTTCAAAATACTTGTGCGTGCACCAGATTGTACTCTTTCGGCATATATGCCACAGATCACCATCTATCCTACTTTACAGATCAGACAAGCCTCCGAACCCCACGTTCTAGGAAGAGTCGTGGACGTCCAACCATTTAGTGCGTAGTGGTAGTTTCACTGTCCTTCCGCCTCTTTCCGTATCTGCTCACGACAGTAGCGCGTAAACATTCGACCAGCTTCGCCGTGTTCAGACTCTCGTTCACAGGCTCTGTGTAATAATAATCTACTCTTTGTCAAAGTCACTTATCTCAATGGAGTTTCCCATTTGGAGCCCATATCTTCGCTAGGGTGATGCGCTCCGCTTACATGCTTTCGTTACCGCTTCACGTGGCCGTATCGCCACAGGTGGCATCCAATGTCGCGTTAGGTAGTGGTCATTATGTTTTGGCTTACCAGTGTACAGTTTCGCATTGACTTTAGTTGGAGAAATGGGCGACTGAGGATAAATGCTTTTAATTCACTTACACTCAATTCAGTTTTTTGAAAAGCACCGTTAGCGGTGAAGGTATCACCACATGCCCACAACACAACGAGGTATAGGACGATGAGGTTTCGTATGTGGAAAGATATTTACAACATGCAGGTAAGACAAACGTATGGGATAGAACGTTTGTGAGTGGAAACTAACGTCAATGTCTGACGCAAACTTACTTCATCTTTATGTAAGATGATGAAACTTCAAACAGTGTGATTGTAAATGTAATCGCAAATAAACGGCAGGGAAAACTCAACAATACTATGTTTCTGATTGGTGTTGTGAAGTTTTGTAAATGTGATTTGGTTTTCATATGAAAGGACTGTTAAGTCGTTTACAAATAACTTAAAATTTTCCTTGAGACCGGATCTGAACTAGTGACCAACAGGTAACTGTATATTACAACCCACAGTTCCACCAACTGAGCTAGTGAAGCGAGCATGTAATACTGGATACACAGACAGACAGTTCTCCCAATTGTCACTGCGGGTTTAATTTCGTTGAATGACGCTGTCCTTCTTTGCAACAATGGAAAAGCTTATTTCGGAGGTAAAATAATGTTAACTTCAGAGTGCAAGTCATTCTTAAGTTATGTTCTTATGGTTCGATGTCGTGGCATTTAGCTGGTACAGTGCAACCACGTTTTATGAAACTTTTCATTCTTCGGAACACTCAAAACGAATATTTCAGGAGTTTTTACAGGTGTATTTGTACAATGTGGTACTACACACCATTTGTAACCCATTTTCCGAATGGTAAGTGGATTCCGAAACAAGATATCACTGTGAGTGAGTCCGCAGCTTGTGCTCTTGCGGTAGCGTTCTCGCTTCCCGCGCACGGAGTCCCGCGTTCGACTCCCGGCGTGGTCAGGGATTTTCTCTGCCTCGTAATGACTGGGTGCTGTGTGTCTTTCATCATTATTTCACCATCATTGACTCGCAAGTCGCCGAAGTGGCGTCAGCTAAAAAGGACTTGCAATTTCGGCGGCCCGCATGGGGTCTCCCGGCCAACACTGCCATACGATCATTTCATTTCATACTGTGAGTGAACTTTACGACAGCAGGAGCAGCGAGCTAGCAAGTGACGTCATAGACATCACGAATCACATGGAGTTTGGCGGGCTTTCAAATTATTTGATATTCATTTCAGTTTTTTAAAAAATAATACTGAAATTCAGGTAAAAAAAACATGTTATGAGCATAAAATGAAATAATTAACCATTTAAAACGATTTACAGATAACAGTCAAATACCTTATTAAAACGCTACTTTATAACAATAACAAAACGGGAGCAACGCCGGCAAGTTATCAAGAGCCAATTGCGATTCCACATGGGTTTGGATGATAAGCCGAAAGCCAACGAACTGGCGACTAACTTTCCGCTGAATTCAGTCTGCGTCGTTCGTCGGCCTTCGTTGGCCTTGTGTATACGCGCCTTTAGATGAAGCAGCATACAATATCTTTTCCAGTCGGTGATTTCAACCGAACACGGTGGGGACACGAGAGCAACGTCTCAACCGCGGCGCCCCATCTTCGTGTACGGCCAGGTTTGCAACAGCGTGTGCCGAGACGTGAGTACCAGAAACGGCGAGGCTAATACGCGAAACTAATCGGCGAGCGCGCCGGCCGCCATCGCGCTTCATTCGGTCGAAATTAATCTGGTAATGAAGGCGGGGGCGGAGGCGCCTGCTGATGGATGACCACTTAATGCAGCGCGGGAAGAATGCAGCTGCCCGCTGACAAACAAGGAGCGCGCCCGGAATGGGGCTAATGGAGAGCTATCGAGATGGATCGGGCCGAAACCCGATCGCCGGCCGGGGGCCGGGCCCGCCATACTGCTGATGAATCCATCCACTTACATGGGCTAATATTGACTGAGGGAGTGGGTCTGTGGGGTAACCAAACACCGCGCCGAATCTCGGGCCCGCGCCCGCCCTCCCATTGGCTGCCGGCGGCCGCGCCAGCATGGCGGCACGGAGCTCCGCCGGCCCGCAAAAACGAAAAAACCACGCGCCGGCCACGGCCAGGTAGAGGACGAGGCGCAGGGGGGCTGCCACACCGGGCACCGGGCACGTCGCCTTCCTCGGCCGCGCCGCCACACAACACAGCGTCCGCTCCAGACCAAACTTAGCGCAGCCTCTTCATCTGTAACGCCGTCCTCACACCGGACGTGTTTCTCCCCGCCAAGCACGCCGGACGTAGTTTCCATCGCGGTTTGTTGTACGCTTAGAAACAAGCTGGTGGATCACACGGAACGTGCTTCTCAAGGTGATTTGCGACCGAAGCGCTTTCCAACGGCAGTTGTCGAATGCATCTTAGATCGCGACTTACAGAGTTTGTTTACGAAAATGGGCACGCACTAAATTGCTACTTTAGCTCTATTAAACAAACAATTGGTTTCTTGTCCGTATGCTAGCTTGTCGTTCTATCCGCAATAAAAGATAAAGAAAAACATCAATATACAGTAATATGATATAAGGCAAATGGAAAGTTCCATGTCCAGTCAGTAATGACATCATCCTTTAAAACTTCCGTTAGAGATCGTCCGATACAACTTTACCGTGGTCTTCCACATCAGATAAAAATTACGTCATCAATTTGATATTTTCGTAAAATTTTGTAGGGAGCACATTGTGCTCATGTGGGAACGATCTAGGGTCTTGTAAAACAGTACACTGGTAGCCAAGATCGCAGGAATTCTTTTTATTCCATGATTACCGGTTTCAGCGAAACTAAAGCCGCCATCATCGGATCTTAGGACACATACAGGTTACAACATCAAGGCAAACAATGGTGATATTAATAGTTGCCTATAACATGCAGGCCTTACAAAATTGTCGTAAGTAGCACATAGGCGTCCAAGAGAGATGACGTTATAAATGTTAAGTGTCTCCATCACATACAAGCGCAAGCTAGGTACATTTATAACGTCATCTCTCTTGGACACCTATGTGCTACTTACGACAATTTTGTAAGACCTGCGTGCTATAAGCAACTATTAATATCACCATTGTTTGCCTTGATGTTGTAACCTGTATGTGTCCTAATATCCGATGATGGCGGCTTTAGTTTCGCCGAAACCGGTAATCACGAAATAAAAAGAATTCCTGCGATCTTGGCTACCAGTTTACTGTTTTATTTCAGTAAAACCCTTACGGCATTCTCATTTCATCATTGCTTCTATTCGGTAGCACCCATTCCAGAATATGTGAAATGTAGACAATATTTATAAAGGGACTCTGTGTCCCACAATCTGGAAAGTATTTTGGATGAATGAATGAATGAATAAATAAACAAATATTGAATTGCAATCGACTTACGCAATGACGCAAAAGAAATATTGCTATTTATTGGTCCATGTTCCATGGCACGTTCACAGAATCTAACAAACTTATTCATCAGAGGGACTGAATTATATATAACAACAACAAATATCAGAAAACTTTTTCAATTACATTAATAAGAAAGTCGTAAAATCTTTTACAAAAGGCGAAGGCTAACAAAAAAGTATTTGGAGATAGCAGAACGCAAACAAACCACCTTTGCCTTCACACCTCCGCATCTCTATCTATCAACATCTACACTCCGCAGGCCACCTTATGGTGTGTAGTGGAGGGTACTCAATGTACCAGTGCCACTTTCCCCTTTTCCCGTTTCAGTCACAAATGGTTCTCGTGAAGAACGATTGCTGCTAACCTTCCGTGTGAGCTCAAATCTCTCTAATTTTACCTTCATGGTTATCAGTAGATGGAAGTAATATACTGGTGGCCTCTTCTAGGAGTGCATACTCTGTACGCAGTAACCCTCACCGCGATGCAGAATGCCTCTCTTGCAGAACCGCCTCTCAAGTTGGCTGAGCAACTCCGCGACACTTCTGCGCTCCCTAAACGAAGCCGTAACGAAACGCACTGCTGTCCTTTGTGTCTCTTTCTACTTCTTCCTTTGTGGATAGACTACTTTAGCCGCCCGAAATGGCCGAGCGGTTCTAGGCGCTTCAGTCTGGAGCCGCGCGACCGCTACGGTCGCAGGTTCGAATCCTGCTTCGGGCATGGATGTGTGTGATGTCCTTAGATTAGTTAGGTTTAAGTAGTTCTAAGTTCTAGGGGACTGATGACCTCAGAAGTTAAGTCCGATAGTGCTCAGAGCCATTTGAACCATTTTTTTTAGACTACTTTTCCCGAAGATTCTTCCAATGACACTCAGTCTGCCACCTACCTTGCTGGCCCTTAGTTTTGTGTGGTCGTTCCATTTCAAACCGCACCATTCGCGTACTCCAGGTATTGTATGGATAAGACTGCATCCAGTAATATTGTTGTGGGGTTGCGAGTCACTGAGGGCTATGGCGGGACGAAGCCTCTCCGTCGTTTCTAGGTCCCCGGTTTAATAAATAAATAAATAAATACAATATTAGAAATTACACTACAAAGTCCAAGCTATAAAAGATTATGTTGGGCCTTTTAATAAAGTGCGAAAGTCAGTCTATAAAATAAAACTATTCTGATCTATAATCTGTTTCTGGTTTTAATGTACCACGTGACGTATTTGTTACTACAGTACTATTGTTTTATTTGACAGATTGATTGCACGCCTTATCAAAAGGCCCGACATATTTTGTTTGGACTTTGTACTGTAATTTCTAATATTACATGTGGCTTGACATATGATGTATGAGTTTCGATCCACTACTTTTAATAAGGTAGCACATGCGAGAATAACGAACATAATACGCCAGTGAATATTGCGCCAGCAGCTTAGATAGTGTTATCGACCGTCCACAGGTAGGATTCTAAAAATTTTTATCATGCCGTAACAACTGTGCTTATACTATGATACGGCAGCTTTCTGTTTTGTCGGCTAATTGGCCTAATCATGTACACTATAGTTTTGTTTTCGTGACACATACGCACAGAAATGTTAAGCATACCTGTCCACGTGTACCAGCGGTGTATTAGAATGCGAAATGAAGCTCGAATCTTTAGATACGTAAGTAACTTGTGTTATAAAATATATGAATATGCGAGAGCTTGTAGACTATGGATGTATAAACCAGTGTCAGCAACTCTGAACGTGTTACACATGCTTGAAAATGACCCACGGTAGAAATTGGTTAATTGCACGGATAATAAAGATATAGGGCCCACTTGGACCATGTTTTCATTCTCAGCACTTTTGCTTACGTCGAGAGTCAATTGCCACTCCCTGCACCAATCGTCTGTCCTCTGCAGGTCTTCCTACATTACGCTACAAGTTTTTAGCGTTGTGACTTCTCTGTATACAACAGCATCATCCGCGAAAAGACTCATGGAACTTTCGAAGTTGTCCACTTGGTCATTATATATATATATATATACTACCGCTCATTAATTTCAATACACCCAATAAATGACATCTAGTTCTCTGTTGATAAGGTCTAATACTGTGGGTACGGTTGAGGATGCAAAGGAATATTACAACAATTGTACACATGTCATGATTTTTGTTTGTGGTCATCGAGATACTATAGTATCCAACAAACAATGTTGTGTACATAAACGTTATGTACCTATCTGAGATATTTGTTTACCTATTCGCCGACGAATACCGCACTTGGTGCACCTCTGTTGTTCCCTGTAGTGATGTGATGCCCGCCGTGAACGGCAAGAATTGCTACGATACGTAATATGCGGTTCCTGCACATCAGTTCCTTCGTCACATTGAAGTGTGCACATCGCTAGTATGGCTCCACGAGATACCCATAGAAGACCGTGCTGCAATTGTAGACCTTAGCCAAGCAAGTTTATCTATTTGCCAATTTGCGAAACGGTGTAGTGTGTCCATAGGGGGAGTGCATACACCTTTCACCGCCAGAAGACAAGTAGCGATAAGGACATACCACGACCACGAGTACCTCGTAAAAACAACTAAAAGTGATAAGTATATCAGAATTACCAGTAAGAGAAATAGATTCAGGGCCCCAAATTCGTGCAGAATTGGTAGAAATGAACACAACATCTGTTGCAACAGTAAAAAGGAGACTGACTGAGGCCGGCTTGAAAGGATGTGTCGCAGCAAGAAAACCCCCTTTAAGGCCCATAAATAAACAGAAGAGACTTGAATGGCTTAGAAAACATCGTAATTGGGCATCGGAGGAGTGGACGAAGGTATCATTCACCGATGAATCGAAGTTCGAGATTTTTGGAACCAGAAGGAGAATATTTGTTCGCCGATTTGTAGGGGAAAGGGTAGCCCAGCAGTGTGTTCTACCTACAGTTAAACACGGTGGAAGTTCTATTATGTTTCGGGGATGTTTTGCCGGAGATAGAGTTGGCGACATTGTGAAAATGGAAGGATATATGGATCAGAAGCAGTACCACCGCATACTTCAGTATCATGCAATACGAAATGGATTGTGCTTAATAGGAAACGGGTTCACCTTACAACTGGATAATGACCCAAAACATCGGTCCGCATACAGTACGAGCTACACTGCATCAAAGGAAAAACAGAAAGTACTGAATGATATGGTATGACCGTCCCAAAGCCCCGACTGTAATCCCATTGAAATGGTCTGGGATGAAGTGGACACACGTATCAGGGAAGTTAATAATCCAGCAAGGAACATCTCTGGAATATTGTTAAGGATGTGTAGAAACATATATATTCACGGTACCTACAAAAACTGATTGACCGCATGCGTTGAATTTGTGAGGCAGTCATTAAATCCAAAGGAGGATACTTTGATGAAAGTAACAACTAATGATTGCGACTGTATTATATATGTGGAACTTATATAATTATATTTTGTGAGAAATAACGTTTGATTTGTGTTGTAAATATGAAATACCAGGGTGTATTGAAATTAATGATCGGTAGTATATACTGTGAAAAGCAATGGTCCAATAATATTCCCTTGGGTAGCCCGAAGTTACCTTTAGACCTGAATATTTCTCTCCGTTGAGAATTACATGCTATATTTTGTTCGCTAGAAACTCTTCAGTCCAGTCACACAGCTTGTACGATATTCCTTCCATACGCCCGTATTTTGTTCATAAGATGGCAATGCGGAATTGTATCGAATGCTTTCTGGGTCTCGCGGACGAACAGAGCGAGCTCGGCTTCACATGATCGTTGTTTCCTGAACTAATGTTGATTATTATATTTTCTTTTATCTCGTCTACAGTTACAAATCTTCGTCCCTTCATCGGGGTTTTCAACTTTGGAAATAAATAAAAGTCCGCAGGGGTCAGGCCTAGAGAGTACGGAGGATGACGTAGCACAGTGATTTCGTTTCTTGTGCAATACTCACGCACCATCAGGGATGAATGTGAAAATGTGTTATCGTGATGGAAAAGCCATGAATTGTCTCGCCACATTTCATGCCGTTTCCTTCTCACATTTTCTCGCAGTCGTCGCAATACGTTCCGATAATGCCATCGAATAACAGTTTTACTTGTGGCACAAATTCATGATGAACTAATCTTTCGTAGTCGAAGAAAACTATCAGCATGGCTCTTACATTTAACCTGACCTGACGAGCTTTCTTAGGTCTTGGAGAATCTTTCACGATCCTTGGTAAAGACTGAACCTTCATCTCAACGTCATAACTGTTGAGCCACGTCTCATGACTAGTTGACTGTTTCAAGAAACATCTCGTTCTCATTTGCACGATCCAAAAGCTCTTCACAGATTGCGAGTCGAAGGTTTTTCTGGTATTGACTCATGAATCGTGGGACGAATCAGGCGGCAACACGAGGCATTCCAAGATGATGTGTCAGGATTTCATCATAAGACCCAACTGAAATGTTACATTTATCTGCAGTCTCTCAGATAGCCTGTCTTCGATTGGCACGCACAATTTCATTGACGTTCCTGGCATAAGTGTCGTCGATAGACGTCCTGAAGGAGAGTCATCTTTAACTTCCGTCCGGCCATTTTTAAACCATGTGAAACATTCGTAACACCGAGTACGGCTTAAGCACTCATTACCGTAGGCTTACAGCATCGTTTGGCGTCTCTCTGTAAAGATTTGTTGGGTTTCGCGCAAAATTTAATGCAGACGTGGCGCTCCTCCAACTCTTCCATCTCGAAATTCGCAAACTGTGCGACACAACATTCTATTCAATAGAGCACTGAACAATAATTAAGTCACCCAAAAAGGAAACTTCTGGTAGCTACACGTTAAACATAGGCGTGTGCAGGGATGCTAACCGCATTTCGCTCCTACACACCACTGGAGCGAAATTACGAATGTTCCGGAATTTTTTGAACAGACCTGGTATACAACATCTTCATTCGTAAACAGCCACATGGAGCTGCCAAAGTTATCCACTAAGTATACACTCATTTATGTAGTGAATAGTAACGGTTCTGTAACACACCCTTGGCGTACGTAGAAGTTATTTTTATTTCTGAAGATTTCACTCCCTTAACAATGACGCGCAAATTTCTAGGAACTATTTCATCCCATTACAAAGCTGATCTGACATCCAGTACGCATGTATTTCATTCATTAGGAGACAGACAGAACGCCTGTCAGAAGCCAAGGATTTCTGCATCAACCTGGGCACCAGTATCTACTGACTTCTACGAGGGGCGTTTGAAAAGTCCGTACAAAAATAAAAACTACTTACGTGTCTGGGGTAAACATTTTTTATTTTTCGACATAGTCTACTTTTAGACTTACACACTTCGTCCAATGCTGTTGTAATTTGTTGATCCCTTCCAAGTAATAGGAATTGTCCAGGTCTGCAAAATAGCTTTAGTTGCTGCAATCACCTCCTCGTTTAAATAAAAATCTTTGTAGTGCTGGCCATTTCTTCAAACTGGGAAACAAACAGTAGTCCGAGGGAGCCAAGTCTGGAGAATAGGGAGGATGTGAAACGAGTTGGAATCCTATTTCCAATAATTTTGCGACCACAACTGCTGAGGTGTGTGCTGGTGCATTGTCATGATGGAAAAGCACTTTTTTGTGGTCCAGTCGCCGACGTTTTTCTTGCAGCTCGGTTTTCAAATGGTCCAATAATGATGAATAATACGTACCTGTAATAGTTTTACCCTTTTCCAGATAGTAGATGAGAATTAACCCTTGCAAATCCTAAAAGACAGTCGCCATAACCTTTCCGGCCGAAGGAAAGGTCTTCGCCTTTTTTGGTGCAGATCCTCCCTTGGTAACCCATTGTTTAGATTTTTGTTTGGTCTCAAGAGTATAGTAATGTATCCATGTTTCATCCACAGTGACGAAACGACGCTTAAAGTCCTGCGGATTCTTCATGAACAGCTGCAAACCATCCTTGCAACACTTCATACGATTCCGTTTTTTGTCAAGCGTGAACAATCGCGGAACCCATACTGCGAATAGCTTTCTCATGTCCGAATGTTCACGCCAAATATTATGTACCCGTTCATTCGAGATGCCCACAGCACTAGCAATTTCACGCACCTTAACTCTTCTGTCGATCGTCACCATATCATGGATTTTATCAATGATTTCTGGAGTCGTAACCTCCACATGGCGTCCAGAAAGTTCAGCATCACTTGTGGCCATATGGCCACTCCGAAAATTTTGAAACCACTTATAAACTGTTCTAATGGAAGGCGCAGAGTAACTGTAATGTTTATCAAGCTTCTCTTTGGTCTCCTGAGGCGTTTTGCCTTCCATAAAGTAAAATTAAATCACCACACGAAATACTTTTTCGTCCATTTTTTGACAATCACTCGACTTCCTTGATTCACACGAATGCCAAACACAAAGAAATAGACCAATATGGCTGAATCTTGGTGTGCGTTCTTTCCAAAGATGCTACTAACTAAACATGACCTCGATACGCGCCAGTGGTGCCATCTCTCAGACTCTGCACGGACTTTTCAAACGCCCCTCGTATATCAGTGGACGAACAGAGAGAATTGGGTTTCACATGATCGATGGTTGCAGAAAGCATGGTAATTAAAATCTGTACGCGGTAGGATATACCATCATCAATAACAACACAGAATTGAAGAAAGGAAACATACAGGATGTACATAAAGTCCGGGAACACTTTCAATTATTTACTGCACAAGAACCAAATATTGTACATATATGTACAATGACATATGTATGTGTCACTCTGAAGAGAAACCTTGAAAGTTTTTTTTATGTATACCGCCACAGCGTAGTCTAATTTGCCGAAAGTCTGCGCTAGCCGCAAACATGGCGAGTTCAGGTGCGAAGCGAGCTTTCTGTGTGTTGGGGTTCATGAAATGGCCTCCCCGATCACCAGATCTCACTTCGTTTGACTTTTTTCTGTGGGGACACATTAAAGATCTGGTGTATGTACCGCCTCTACCACGTGATGTAGCAGAGCTCTGGGAGCGAATACGAGAAGCGACTGCCACAGTCGACGATGCCATGCTGGGACGGGTATGGCAAGGATTTGAATACCGTACTGACGACTGCCGGGTTACTCATGGTTAGCATACGATTGTTCGTAAAAAAAAAAAAAAAAAAAAAAAAAAAAAAAAAAAATCTGAGTTTCTCTTCAAAATGCAATATGTATGAAATCTGCACAATGTTTAGTTCTTGTGCAATAAATAATTGAAAGTGTTCAAGCACTTTATGTTGTTGTTGTTGTGGTCTTCAGTCCTTTGACTGGTTTGGTGCAGCTCTCCAAATTGGTTCAAATGGCTCTGAGCACTTTGGGACTCAACATCTTAGGTCATAAGTCCCCTAGAACTTAGAACTACTTAAACCTAACTAACCTAAGGACATCACACACACCCATGCCCGAGGCAGGATTCGAACCCGCGACCGTAGCAGTCCCGCGGTTGCGGACTAAAGCGCCAGAACCGCTAGACCACCGCGGCCGGCAGGTGCAGCTCTCCATGCTACTCTATCCTGTGCAAGCTTCATCTCCCAGTACTTTCTGCAACCTACATCCTTCTGAATCTGCTTAGTGTATTCATCTCTTGGTCGCCCTCTACGATTTTTACCCTCCACGCTGCCCTCCGATGCTAAATTTGTGATCCCTTGATGCCTCACAACATGTCCTACCAACCGGTCCCTTCTTCTTGTCAAGTTGTGCCACAAAGTCCCCGTCTCCCCAATTCTATTCAATACCTCCTCAATAGTTGTGTGATCTACCACCCATCTAATCTTCAGCATTCTTCTGTAGCACCACATTTCGAAAGCTTCTATTCTCTTCTTGTCCAAACTATTTATCGTCCATGTTTCACTTCCATACATGGCTATACTCCATACAAATACTTTCAGAAGCGACGTCCTGACACTTAAATCTATACTCGATGTTAACAAATTTCTCTTCTTCAGAAACGCTTTCCTTGCCATTGCCAGTCTACATTTTATATCCTCTCTACTTCGACCATCATCAGTTATTTTGCTCCCCAAATAGCAAAACTCCTTTACTACTTTAAGTGTCTCATTTCCTAATCTAATTCCCTCAACATCACCCGACTTAATTCGACTACATTCCATTATCCTCGTTTTCCTTTTGTTGATGTTCATCTTATATCTTCTTTTCAAGACACTGTCCATTCCGTTCAACTGCTCTTCCAAGTCCTTTGCTGTCTCTGACAGAATTACAATGTCATCGGCGAACCTCAAAGTTTTTATTTGTTCTCCATGGATTTTAATACCTACTCCGAATTTTTCTTTTGTTTGCTTTACTGCCTGCTCAATGAGAGAGAGGCTACAATCCTGTCTCACTCCATTCCCAACCACTGCTTCCCTTTCATGCCCCTCGACTCTTAGAACTGCCATCTGGTTTCTGCAAAAATTGTAAATAGCCTTTCGCTCCCTGTATTTTACCCCTGCCACCTTTAGAATTTGAAAGAGAGTATTCCAGTCAACATTGTCAAAAGCTTTCTGTAAGTATACAAATGCTAGAAACGTAGGTTTGCCTTTCCTTAATCTTTCTTCTAAGATAAGTCGTAGAGTCAAGTATTGCCTCACGTGTTCCAATATTTCTACGGAATCGAAACTGATTTTCTCCGAGGTCGGTTTCTACCAGTTTTTCCATTCGTCTGTAAAGAATTCGCTTTAGCATTTTGCAGCTGTGGCTTATTAAACTGATAGTTCGGTAATTTTCACAACTGTCAACACCTGCTTTCTTTGGGATTGGAATTATTATAATAAATTATAATATATTATAATATTCTGAGGGCATTTCGCCTGTCTCATACATCTTGCTCACCAGATGGTAGAATTTTGTCAAGACTGGCTCTCCTTCTAATGGAATGTTGTCTACTAGCGGGGCCTCGTTTCGACTCAGGTCTTTCAGTGCTCTGTCAAACTCTTCACGCAGTATCGTATCTCCCATTTCACCTTCATCTACATCCTCTTCCATTTCCATAATATTGTCCTCAAGTACATCGCCCTTGTATAGACCCTGTATCTACTCCTTCCACCTTTCTGCTTTCCCTTCTTTGCTTGGAGCTAGGTTACCATCTGAGCTCTTGATATTCATAGAAGTGGTTCTCTTTTCTCCAAAGGTCTCTTTAATTTTCCTGTAGGCAGTATTTATCTTACCCCTAGTGAGATAAGCCTCTACATTCTTGCATTTGTCCTCTAGCCATTCCTGCCTAGCCATTTTGCACTTCCTGTCGATTTCATTTTTGAGACGTTTGTATTCCTTTTTGCCTGCTTCATTTACTGCATTTTTATATTTTCTCCTTTCATCAATTAAATTCAATATTTCTTTTGTTACCCAAGGACTTCTATTAGCCCTCTTCTTTTTACCTACTTGATCCTCTGCTGCCTTCACTACTTCATCCCTCAGAGCTACCCATTCTTCTTCTCCTGTATTTCTTTCCACCATTCGTGACAATTGTTCCCTTATGCTCTCCCTGAAACTCGGTACAACCTCTGGTTTAGTCAGTTTATTCAGGTCCCATCTCCTTAAATTTTCACCTTTTTGCAGTTTCTTCAGTGTTAATCTACAGTTCACAACCAATAGATTGTGGTCAGAGTCCACATCTCTGGAAATGTCTTACAATTTAATACCTGGTTCCTAAATCTCTGTCTTACCATTGTATAATCTATCTGATACCTTCTAGTATCTTCCATGTATACAACCTTCTTTTATGATTCTTGAACCAAGTGTTAGCTATGATTAAGTTATGCTCTGTGCAAAATTCTACCAGGTGGCTTCCTCTTTCATTTCTTAGCCCCAATCGATATTCACCTACTATGTGTCCTTCTCTCCCTTTTCCTACTCCCGAATTCCAGTCACCCATGACTATTAAATTTTCGTCTCCCTTCACTACCTGAATAATTACTTTTGTCTCATCATACATTTCATCAATGTCTTCATTATCTGCGGAGCTAGTTGGCATATAAACTTGTACTACTGTAGTAGGCGTGGGATTCGTGTCTATCTTGGCCACTATAATGCGTTCACTATGCTGTTTGTAGTAGCTTACTCGCACTCCTATTTTTTTATTCATTATTAAACCTACTCCTGCATTACCCCTATATGATTTTGTATTTATAATCCTGTATTCACCTAACCAAAAGTCTTGTTCCTCCTCCCACCGAACTTCACTAATACCCACTATATCTAACTTTAACCCATCCATTTCCATTTTTAAATTTTCGAACCTACCTGCCCGATTAAGGGATCTGACATTTCACGCTCCGATCCGTAGAACGCCAGTTTTCTTTCTCCTGATAACGACGTCCTCTTGAGTAGTCGCCGCCCGGAGATCCGAATGGGGGACTATTTTACCTCCGGAATATTTTACCCGAGAGGACGTCATCATCATTTAACCATACAGTAAGGCTGCATGCCCTCGGGAAAAATTACGGCTGTAGTTTCCCCTTGCTTTCAGCCGTTCGCAGTACCAGCACAGCAAGGCAGTTTTGATTTGTGTTACAAGGCCAGCTCAGTCAATCATCCAGACTGTTGCCCCTGCAACTACTGAAAAGGCTACTGCCCCTTTTCAGGAACCACATGTTTGTCTGGCCTCTCAATAGATACCCCTCCGTTGTGGTTGCACCTATGGTACGGCCATCTGTATCGCTGAGGCACGCAAGCCTCCCCACCAACGGCAAGGTCCACGGTACTTTATGTACACCCTGTATAAAACTGACTGAACAAAATTCCTAGGTATACCGGTCAGAACATGAACTGGATATCATAAACTATTATTGTTCGCAAATGCTTGAGTTCAGCAACATTTGCTTTACGGGTAACTGCTCATTTTGGTGAAGAAGGCATCAGAAAATTAGCATACGTTGCGTACTTCCATTCACTGATGTCATATATCACAATTCTCTGGGGAAATAACGCACAAAGACACGAAGTATTCATAGCGAAGAATGCTGAAAGGATACCACCTGTTATCTAGCCTTGAATTTCATGGGGACATTTAAAAAAATCAGCTGTACTTACAGCAGCCTCCCTTATGAATTTTGCTGTAGAGAATCACGCATAAAGTAATAATAATAATAACATTTATAAATATCAAACTGGGAACGAAAATAGCTTCCACGATGAATAACTTGACATTAATCTACCACAAAAAGAAGCGAAGTATGGAGGCACAAGGTATCTCGGTCAGAAAAATTTGATTTATAGGTGCTGGAAGACAATGAATATTTAACAAACTGAAATCATTTCTGCTTGAAATATCTTTGTACTAGTTGTATTTCTGAGTAGATAGTATAGATGTGGATGAGTTACGTGTGCCAAATGTGGCTGTCGATTATCTTTTTAAAAAAATTCAGATAGGTAAATATCCAGTGTGTAGCCGTGTTTTCATAGAGAAACTGTATCTTCTTTGCAAATTTACTGAAACGTTCCACTTCATCGTCAGTTGTCGCATTGTGATCCACAGAAAATGCAAAAAACTATACTAAATATCTCAGTTGATTCCCCTTCTTAAAATCGGTTCACAATGGGCGTCACACAACGAGAATCAAAACACTTCATTGCGCATTTCAAATGGCGACACAGATCGCAATTGATCGCAACTGAGATCAGCGTCAAGATTCTTGGGAAAAAAGTTTTGAAATGAAGGGGTGTGGCTACATCGCACGTCAATCTATTCTTGCTAGGCTCACGTATGTTACGATAGTGAATTCTTTCTTGTTTCTTTTTTACATTCATTTTATTGCTTGCTTGTTTCCGTGACACACTGCAAAGGATGTCTGAGGACTTTTTTTTCCTACGATTGTTCCCGGAAGAAAGAGACCGAATATCTATAAGTAATATCTAGGTAAAGGAAATTTTAAACTGTTCGTAAGAGCATAAACTACGAAAAATGTATTTAATGAAAATTGTTTCAACTATAAAATATTCAACTTTCTCTCTTATATTATACAGGATGAAGCGACATTCGCACACTCTGGCTTCGCAGCGCGACTCCTCATATGTTAGAGAGAAAAAAAATGTCTCTCACAAAATTTCTTTCAGCGAGTACATCCGACAGAAAAAGGACGTTAAAGAGTGGCAATCTGGCAACACTGTAACCACATGTATGGTAACTGCCTCTATTCGCATTTATTAGTTGTGCCGTACAGTTGGTGCAGTGGATACAGTTTTAGGTAAGCATGCAGGAGTTTGAGGGTTCGGTCATGGGTTGAGGCGCATTTTTTTTTTTTTTTATTTGCTAAATTCATTCTGACATTTCATACTGTAATAGACACCGTTTCTTAGGTCACATGTATCCTAAATTTACAACATTTTGTAACACTGAACATAGCAAATACATGGTTACGCAAATAAGAAGTAGACAGTTGAAACAAATGACCTGTCACAGGACAGAATAACTACAAAAACAATATCAATCCCGAGATGCTAAAGACGATAGCACAGTCAAATAACACAACATCTACTTGTCATTTATACTACATGTAAGATGAGCGCTCAGATGTCACACATTAGCAAATGGTAACAATGATGATGTCCATATTAATGACCGCATGACGTTCACAACAGAATACGTTATTCTCAGAACAACAGATGCTCAAAGCGACCTCCCTGCACGTCCAAACATTGCACAACCCGCCGGATCATACAATTCTGATACCTTCGCAGCAAAGCTGCGCCCACAGTAACAAGATCAGCATGAACAAGCGCTACCAATTCTTTCACATTCGTCGGCAGAGTAGAGTACAGGTGTCCCCACAGGAAGAAATCCAGGGATTTAGGTCAGGTGAACGTGGTCTCCATACAACTGGACCTGCACATCTGAGCCATTTCCCTGTAAATGTTCTGTCCAAATACTGTCGCACATTAATTCCAGAGTGTGGAGGTGTACCATCATCTTGGAACCATATCCTCTGACGAACGTGTAATGGAACATCTTCCAGCGCATCACGTAGATAGTTTGAGGGGAATACATGACACCTTCGTGCAGTCAACCGGTCAGGCAACATGTAGGGGCCCATACACTTGTTGCTCAATACTCCGACCCAGGTGTTAATACCAAAGCAATATCCACGATCGTGGATGACGGAAGGTTGACCTCACGCCAATGGTGGGCATTGTGCATATTGAAGACACACGAGTGAATGCTGCTTCATCCGACCATATTACGGTGTTCTCGAAGTCATCGTTGGCTTCCTGTTGTTGTTGGAACCATTCACAGAATTGCATCCACTGATGGCGATGTGCAGGAAGCAGGTGTTACATGAAAACATAATGCTAGGGGTGCAGCCCATGCTCGTGCAGCACGTTAACGACCATGCATTGCGAGACACACAGCTGCCTTGCTACGCCATGTGTACTTCGTTGAGGTTCTTCGTATATGACCTCCAGAATAGCTTCCTCAGTAGCTGGAGTACGGCGAGTCCGTGGATGACCTCTGTCACGCGATGGTGGAAGGAGAGAACTTGACTCCCGAAGGTGCAGCTCCAGATGACGAAACACATTTTTATCTGGATGGCATCGACGAG
This sequence comes from Schistocerca cancellata, assembly GCF_023864275.1. Taxonomy (NCBI): domain Eukaryota; kingdom Metazoa; phylum Arthropoda; class Insecta; order Orthoptera; family Acrididae; genus Schistocerca; species Schistocerca cancellata. Next base: position 384,773,629 of record NC_064626.1, on the reverse strand, counting down.
AATATCTAGCTGCATATTCACGAGTGGCAACATCAGCCTGGTTATCAGATGCACCAAGGACCAGAATCTATCGACATATTCATCATTCGTGTATGCCATACGCCTTCCACACTGTTTTAGAGGTTTACGATGAGAAAATTCCATACATGTACGCGAGTACAATGGAGTCCGTCATGGGCGCATTACTCCACTCGCAACTAGTCCCTGTCTGGTGGACAGCACATACAGTATAAACACCCCGTCATTCCTGCGTGCTGTTCCACCTAAGCGCATTACCCCTCTGACAGATGCTGTTCTGCATAATTCATTCCAACATCACTAATTGCCGGCCGCAGTGGTCGTGCGGTTCTAGGCGCTGCAGTCTGGAACCGCGAGACCGCTATGGTCGCAGGTTCGAATCCTGCCTCGGGCATGGATGTGTGTGATGTCCTTAGGTTAGTTAGGTTTAACTAGTTCCAAGTTCTAGGGGACTAATGACCTCAGAAGTTGGGTCCCATAGTGCTCAGAGCCATTTGAACCATTTGAACACCACTAATTGCGAAATGTTCGGTTTCGAATTGCACTGTTTCCCTAACGTAACAGACGTGATGTTTCCACTATCCCTTCGATAGAATAATAATAATAATAATAATAATAATAATAATAATAATAACAATAATAATGCATTGAGATACGTATTGAACAGCGCGCCGTTACCAGACTTAATATTGAAAGGCATAATTAGCGGGACTATGGTGATAAAATATACAAATAGAAACTAAGTTTGGACATTATTCGCAAAGCACGTTGCTTGTCCTATTGCTAACGCAAGGCCCTAACGCAATTTAATGTACCTGACCGAGGCAAGAATAATAGTTCGTACTAACCTATGGAACTATTGGAGGAGGGTACAAAGAAAACAGGTTTCGCAGTTAGTAGACCCGAAGTGTTGCGAATAAACTCACGATCACGACGTGGAAAGAGCTTCTTTCAACGTTGACAAGATTATACATATATTGCAAATAGAACGAAAACAAAACCCAAAGGAAAATGTAAAATTCACTATGTTCTGTCTTCTAAAATTGTTTGAAGTGTTCGTATTCATAAAATTATATTTTTATGGCAAATAAATGTTGATATTTTGAAATTTCTTCTTGCCTATGTTGTTTAAGGCTACGCAGTGTGAATCAGCTAAGTTACGCAAACCAAAATATATCCACCAAGAGTAAATACACTATGGGGAAGTTTTCACTATGTTAAAGCGGAATATGTGGCGCATTTTCTGGCGTCCGTATGTAATTTTTAAGGCTTATTGTTACTGAATTGTGACTCCGAGTTTGTTTTGCGCAGCAAACCACCGTCCCGCCGACAGGAGAATGGTACAACAAACTCCTGCCCAAATGTACCAGATTAAAGCAAAAATGCAACCAGACATAGTTCGTCTGTATCTTACAATGACTGTTATGTCAAGTGTTCAAAAAATTGGCATTCAGCATTGATAAAGCTATAAAACTATTGCTATAAAGCTATTCCGGAGACAGTACTGCACGATGAATTTCATCTGGCCTTACCGCAGCGTAGATCTGTGTTACACGGATTTTCGATTCTTCTGAAGTCGTCGGTGATTCCTTGTAGACCTCTTGTTTTAGTTTTTCGTACAGTTGAATGTCCAGAGGTGTAACGTCTCACGAGCGCGCAGGCCATTTTGTGTTCCCTGAGCTACCGATCTAAAAATCTGCAAATGTTATGTTACGAACGTCTGTAATTAACAGTGCGGAGGGGCAGGACATCAGTCATGACCGCGCGGGGTAGCCGTGCGGTCTAGTGCGCCTTGTCACGGTTCGGGCGGCTGCCCCCGTCGGAGGTTCGAGTCCTCCCTCGGGCATGGGTGTGTGTGTGTGTGTGTGTGTGTGTGTGTGTGTGTGTGTGTGTGTGTGTTGCCCTCAGCATAAGTTAGTTTAAGTAGTGCGTAAGCTTACGGACCGATGACTTCAGTAGTTTGGTCCCATAGAACTTACCACAAATTTCCAACATACGAGGTGCATTCAAGTTCTAAGGCCTCCGATTTTTTTCTCCGGACTGCAAAGAGACAGAAACATGCGCATTGTTTTAAAATGAGGCCGCGTTCATTGTCAATACGTCCCAGAGATGGCAGCACCGTACGGCAGACGTTTTCCTTACTTGAACAGCGTGCAATCATTCGTTTTCTGAATTTGCGTGGTGTGAAACCAATTGAAATTCATCGACAGTTGAAGGAGACATGTGGTGATGGAGTTATGGATGTGTCGAAAGTGCGTTCGTGGGTGCGACAGTTTAATGAAGGCAGAACATCGTGTGACAACAAACCGAAACAACCTCGGGCTCGCACAAGCCGGTCTGACGACATGATCGAGAAAGTGGAGAGAATTGTTTTGGGGGATCGCCGAATGACTGTTGAACAGATCGCCTCCAGAGTTGGCATTTCTGTGGGTTCTGTGCACACAATCCTGCATGACGACCTGAAAATGCGAAAAGTGTCATCCAGGTGGGTGCCACGAATGCTGACGGACGACCACACGGCTGCCCGTGTGGCATGTTGCTAAGCAATGTTGTCGCGCAACGACAGCATGAATGGGACTTTCTTTTCGTCGGTTGTGACAATGGATGAGACGTGGATGCCATTTTTTCTTTTTTTTTTTTTTTGTGGTTTGAGGGCGCACAACTTCAATGGTCATTAGCGCCCTGACTACTCTAAGAATGCACCGCGAGGCACAAGTGGACAACAACAACTAAAAGGGAAAACACGATAAAAGACAGACTGACAGGCATAGGATTAAAAAACAGCATCATCAAATGTCCTGAGAGAGGTTTGTCAAATTGATAAAACGAAGAACACGAGCAACTGCTCGTGGGTCATCGCTAAAATGGCATCGAAAGTACTTGGCAGGTTAAGATCTAGACGCAGTGTGTTAAAATATGGACAGGACATTAAAATGTGTCGAACCGTCAGCAAGTGCCCACATGGGCAGAACGGCGCTGGCGCAGCCGTCAGCAGATGGCGATGGCTGAACCGGCAGTGTCCAATTCTTAACCGGGCCAAAACTACCTCCTCCCGCCGAGAAGGGCGTGAGGAGGACGTCCAAGCCACGGGAAGAGGTTTTAAGGCCCGAAGCTTGTTGTCTGTAAGTGCAGCCCAATCGGCATGCCACAGCGACACAATGCGCCGACAAATGACCCTGCTAAAATCGGACGAAGGGGCACAACAAGAAGCTGGCCGAGGCTGGAGGACCGCAGCCTTGGCCGCGGCATCTGCAGCTTCGTTCCCAGGGATACCGACATGGCCAGGAACCCACATAAAGCTAACCGGAGAACCGACGTCCACCAGCTGCTAAAGGAGCGTTGGATCCGGTGTACGAAAGGGTGAACCGGGTACGGATCACTGAGGCTCTGGATGGCGCTCAGGGAGTCGGAGCAGATGACATAAGCAGAATGTCGGTGGCGGCAGATGTAAAGAACAGCCTGGTAGAGGGCAAAGAGCTCAGCTGTGAAGACCGAACAATGGCCATGGAGCCGGTATTTGAAACTTTGTGCCCCGACAATAAAGGAACACCCGGAGGATGCCATTTTTCAATCCAGAAACAAAGCGCCAGTCAGCTCAATGGAAGCACACAGATTCACCGCCACCAAAAAAAATTCGGGTAACCGCCAGTGCTGAAAAAATGATGGTGTCCATGTTCTGGGACAGCGAGGGCGTAATCCATACCCATTGCGTTCCAAAGGGCACTATGGTAACAGGTGCATCCTACGAAAATGTTTTGAAGAACAAATTCCTTCCTGCACTGCAACAAAAACGTCCGGGAAGGGCTGCGCGTGTGCTGTTTCACCAAGACAACGCACCCGCACATCGAGCTAACGTTACGCAACAGTTTCTTCGTGATAACAACTTTGAAGTGATTCCTCATGCTCCCTACTCACCTGACCTGGCTCCTAGTGACTTTTGGCTTTTTCCAACAATGAAAGACACTCTCCGTGGCCGCACATTCACCAGCCGTGCTGCTATTACCTCAGCGATTTTCCAGTGGTCAAAACAGACTCCTAAAGAAGCCTTCGACGCTGCCATGGAATCATGGCGTCAGTGTTGTGAAAAATGTGTACGTCTGCAGGGCGATTACGTCGAGAAGTAACGCCAGTTTCATCGATTTCGGGTGAGTAGTTGATTAGAAAAAAAAATCGGAGGCCTTAGAACGTAAATGCACCTCGTACATCAATCATGTCGGTATCGCATGGTCTCTGCCGTATGTTCAGGGGGCTGTGTTCCGGTAATTCCGGCAGCATATCTACTAGGAACAGTAAATGCCTATGGCGATTTAGAGTCTCGTCAATAAAGCAGGTACCATTGATGCGATTGCTGAAAAGGCTGCACCACATGCTGACACACCAAGGTCGTCGATCAATCGTTTCTCTCTACCAGCGTGGATTTTCAACTAACCAGTACTGCATAAGCCGAAGATTAAATTGCCTATGGTTTGTAAGGGATGCTTCATCCGCAAGCAAAAACTTGCATAAAAACTTCTGAACTCTTTGTAGTTTTTGTTGCGACATTCGGAGAACTGTAACCGATTTTGAAGGTCGTTGCCATTAAGCTGTTGATGTAGTGTAATGTGAAAAATAATCATTGCGTTGGAATGTATAGCAGTGGAAATCAGTATAACAACATGGTATCTGTAGGAAAACTAACATTGTCGGTCTGAATAGCTGTGCACAGTGTATATGCAATAGTATGGGATCCAGTATACTGACAAATGCAGTCAAATGGTGTCGCATTTAATATTGGTAGTACAGTATATAACAAGACACCACCGATTCAGGTGGTAGATGGTAGAACTCGGTGTAAAGGCAGCCGACTCTGTGCGGTGTCAGTGTGTGTGAACGTGCCTCTCCTTCTGATAGGTAACAGAAACCATTAGTGACAGTGCGTATTGTGTACATAAACCACGATTGTGACATAGCCACATGGAAAACAGTTACTATCATGTAATGAAAAAGTAAAAATTGGTGCGTAGAAGGAACAGAACGGAAATTGTGGGCATATTAAAAAATTATCTGAGGCATCGAAACGGTTACTTTTGCGCAAAGCAAGTGCCACAAACCAGTTATTCTTCTCTACTTGTTGCTAATTTCCTGCTGCCAGAAATTGCCAGACATGTATGGCAAATGTTGTGAAATGAAATCATCTTGTATTCAACAAACGACTGCAGAAACTTGCTCTAACACTCAAACATAAAATGGCTAGAGTGGAGTTTGCTGAAAAATAGATGTCGTGGAATTGAGAATGGGATAAAGTGATAAGACGTTTAATTTAGATGGTCCGGATGGATTTCAGTGTGTTTGGCTTGATCTGAGAACAGAGCAGCACGTAAGAATGAGCGGAAATTTTGGTGGCGGAAGTGTTATAATTTGGGCAGCCTTCTGTGCTAAAGGTAAAACACGCATTGCTTGGATGAACACTAGAAGAACTCACATATGTGCACAGAAATGCTAGGGACAGAATGGATTAGAATGTATGGTGACCTACAGAACAAAAGTCTAATGTTTCAACAAGATAATGCACAACAAAAAAGTGGTTTGAAAATATTGTTTTTCCCTCGTCTGCAATTATCCTATATTTGAACCCTGTGGAAAAATTTTGGGGGAACAATGCCAAGGCGTGTTTATCGCAATAGAAGGCAAACTGAGGCCGCATGCGAGCCGCAAAGAGCAATATGAGAAGAGTACGACAAATTCATTGCAAGAACTACAAATCCTAACAAAACCAATGCCCAAGTTCTTTTTAATTAGCAACAACGTAGGTTGGACAAAATGCTGCTAATGAAATAACGCAACAGGACAGTGAGGCCTTTATACCAGTTTCCATCGAGGAAATGCAAACGCCTTATTTTGTGAATCGTTACGAAAGAAACTACGTAATTCCGTCATGTTTGTTTATGTCATATACGACTTTCATAATAAATTCGATACATGTATGCTTCAGACACTGTAAGTTACTTTTGAAGGAACTCTGCCTTCATACTAACGGCCACGTCTGTAGCATTCGTGCAACATTCCTTTGGATGATCCCGTTGATGTTTGGGGTGGCCTGTCCCATCCTGTACATCCTGTACATCCTTGTGGCGTTAGCCGTATGCAATGCACTACTTGTTTCCGTCGCCGAAACTACTGTGAAATCACTAGTGCATTTCTTACAATTTATTTAGAAGATCGCATTAATAACGTGTAGAACTACCGCACTAGTCCCTCCATTAAAAGAATTTCCTAATTTTTGTTACCTAATTTGTTTCGGACAGCGCAACTCTAAAAAATGGATTACGGCCGAAACATGCTCAGTGTGAAAAATAAGAAGTTCGTAGCACAGTAACGGATGTCTCAGGTTCTGTCATTTAAACAGTTTCACGGATCTTACGTCACTTCCGTATTGCACTTTAACTGATTTATCACTACTTTATGGTTGGAAAGAGTATCCGTCAAACTTCGTAACATATAGTTCATGTTTTCTTTCCGACTCTGCAAAATACTGCTAGATCAACAGAAAATCTAATTTTATTAAAATTGCAATATCGTCGACAAATTTAATTCTTCTTCCTTTTATTGTTATACGCTCGCTGTTTTTGTTACAGTTGCCATAAAAGGTATCAAGGAGACCTGAGACAGCCTCTTCCTAAAGGCCATGAATATTTCTGTACTTTCACTTAATTAACTGAGCTTCGGTCTTTTATCTCTCTAGTGTAGATCAGTTCTGTTCAGTTTTTCACCAGATATCTTCCAATCTACGACTATACGGGCAGTTCTGCTGCACGGCTTCGCGAGTGGTTTAAACATAGACCAGTACTTTGAAGAAATGACTCTTGCACTCGGTGATGGGTGTCCGCATCGTACAACTATATTCAGGTGGCAGAGAAAATTCCAAAGACGAAATTTCACTCAGGAGACGCTAAGATGACGGGAATGCCACGGAGGAAAACACTGATGCTGTGAGGAAAATGCTAGATGAATGGGCGAGTGATCTAGAAGCAGATAAAGGATCCTTAAGGCTAAATGCACCAGCAATTCGTTCGATTCTGCATGACCATTTTCAAGTAAAGAAACATTGTTCTCTCTGGGTGCCGCATAGACTGTCGAAAGAGCAGATGACACGACGTGAGACTTGGTGCCAGGAGATGCTAAAGAAGTTTTCTAAGGAACAAGCTCAGAATGTAAATGACATCATGACAGGTGACGAGACTTGGCCGTACTATCATGACGTGCCGAATGAAACTCAAAACAAAGTTTGCGTCTTTGAAGATGACGACACACGCGTAGTTGTCAGAAAATCCCGATCAGCAAAGAAGAAAATGATAACTGCTCTTTTTTTTTTCAAATCAAGTGGAATTGTGCAGGGTGTTGTTTTGGACACACAGAAGACAGGCACAAGCTTAGATAAGTGGCATACTGAGCAGCGCAGTGCCAAAATCATCCAGTCTTTGAAGAAGCAACGACCGAAGTCAAGAATGGACACTTGGTTCCTCCATCACGATAAGCTCCAGCTCGCGGCGTCAAAGCATGCACCGAATATTTGCGGGGTACAGGACTGATTGTGTGACTTCTTGAGCACCGATCGAGGTGGCGCAATGGTTAGCACACTGGACTCGCATTCGGGAGGACGACGGTTCAATCCCGCGTCCGGCCATCCTGATTTAGGTTTCCCGTGATTTCCCTAAATCGCTTCAGACAAATGCCGGGAAGGTTCCTTTGAAAGGGCACGGCAGACTTTCTTCCCCATCCTTCCCTAACCCGATGACCTCGATGTTTGGTCTCCACCAAATCAACCCAACTCTTGAGCACCCCCCTTACAGTCCAGACCTCGCTTCTTGTGACTTTACAATGTTCCCACATGTGAAAATGAAGCTGAAAGGAGTAAAGTTTTCAAGTGATGAGGACCTCCTGAGGGCTTGGGACAATGAATGTCCCTCACTCCCTACAGAATCTTGGAAGAACTGGTTTATGGATTGGTTTCGTAGGATGGAAAGGTGTATACAATGTGGCGGAAATTACTTTGAAAAAATTAAATAAATAAAGCTGCATTGCAAACTTTCCTAGTACCGTTTGTATTAGACGCCTTTTTCTTAGAACAATTTTTTTCTATTTTTGCAAAGCAACTGTACGGAATAGAATTCAGAAGTCAGGTAACGGCTGGTAGGTAATATGTAACACACAACACGTCCAATGGAAAAAAGGAAGTCTGTTCGTGACTCAGGCATAGCCTGAAGCCGGACGCATTTGCTTGGTAGCCTGCAGATTGCAATCTGTATGGAACGTGAATCCAAATTTTTGTTATTACCTTATGAACACAGATGGGACTTTGTCGCAGATTTCTCTTCTGGTGCGTAACACAACATGCGTAAAAGAATGCATCACCGTTTACAACGTTACTCGATAATGGGGAGTTTTGGTATTCTATTGTATGTGTATATACGTAAATGATGTCAGAATTTCAACGTCCAGTTAATCATGGATTTCGTTAATGCTCCACGAGACTAAAACGTAATGTTAAAAGACGCAAGTACGGCGGAACTCGCTTCGTAAAGGAATGAAACGCATCCCACAACATAACCTACAAGAAGCGAATGTACAGTTTTTGAGGTGTCAGCGTTCACTGCTTAGCAGCCGGTACTGCTTTGCGTGTACTGGTACCGACAGCACGCGATCAAAGTAGCTTTATTTCACTTTATTACAAGCTGATTTATCGGCACTGCCCGGTTACTTGTAGAGCCCAATCTTATATTCGGTAAATTTCAATTATTTTTATAAGTCATGCCCCGTCACCACTTAACCAATGACTCCGAAGCCCATGGGTTTGACACTAATATCAGCCGTTTTCGATTATTTTTCCATGTCAACAACTTTGCATCAACATCTCACGTCTAAAGGAGTTACATATATTTTAGACCCAGCGCCAGATATTGAAACTTCACTGAAGGTGTTGCATTCCACGATTATGCTTTACATGTTAATTGTCACCCGTCACTCCCGCCACCCACCCACCGGTTACCTCTCACAGCCACATCCGTCCCTATTGGTCAGTTTTCATCACGGCTGTCACCAACCAGCTTAACAACCCAGAATGATAAGAATATGTACTGGAAAGGATTCTATAAGAAGTGTTCAAATGAAAAGGTACGAAACTCGTAACAACCAAACCGGTTGAAATTTGCATAAGCCGCGTACGAATAATGTACTGAGCCGTGCAAGCAATCGAAGTTGCGTCGTTACCTTCCCATCAAAATTTCAAAGCTGTGCCCTCAGCAGGCAAGGTGATGTTCACCGTCTTTTTCAACGTCCTAGGTCAGATACTCATCAAATTCCTCGAGCACCGAAAAACAGTTAACAGTGGCGTCTAATGTGAAGGACTCCGTAGCCTACACAAGTCCATCGACAGCAAAGGGTCCGGGTTGCTCACGGAAGGAGCGGTTCTGCTCCACGATAACGCGCGTCCACACGTCTCCTCCAACATCACACAAATTGTAATGGTCATCTCAAAGGGAAGCCCTTCAACACGGACGACGAACTGAGGGACACAGTGGAGGACTGGCTCCTGCCACAGTCACAGGAATCCTGGGAACAGCGAATCCTTCGGCTCGTTTAACAGGGGGATAGTTAGGCCTCTGGTGATTACTTTTGAATAAAGACTTCAGTTGCACCCATGGTGTTCTTTCGTACCGTGGTTTTTGACCCTCATACTTTTAGCACATACAAATTAAATGCCGCCTGGTGGTGCTGCGGGCACGTGATACGAAAAGCCATAGTACAATGAAAGGCCAAAAGAACTGGTACACCTACCTAACATCGTGTAGGGGCCCCGCGAGCACGCAGACGTACCGCAACACGACGTGACATCGACTCGACTAACGTCTGAAGTAGTGCTGGAGGGAATCGACACCATGAATCCTGAAGGGCCGTCCATAAATCCGAAAGTGTACGTGGGGGTGGAGATCTCTTCTGAACAGCACTTTGCAATGGATCCCAGATATGCTCAATAATGTTCATGTTTGGGGAATTTGGTGGCCAGCGAAAGCGTTTAAAATCAAATGGTTCAAATGGCTCTGAGCACTATGGGACTCAACTTCTGAGGTCATCAGTCCCCTAGAACTTAGAACAACTTAAACCCAACTAACCTAAGGACATCACACACACCCACGCCCGAGGCAGGACTCGAACTTGCGACCGTAGGAAAGTGTTTAAACTGAGAAGAGTGCTCCTGAAGCCACTCTGTAGCAATTCTGGACGTATGGTGTGTCGTGTTGTCCTGATGGAATTACCCAAGTCCATCGGAATGCACAATGGACATGAATGGATGCAAGTGATCAGACAGGACGTTTACGTACGTGTCACCTGTCAGTGTCGTACCTAGACCTATCGGGTGTTCCATATCATTCCAACTGCACACGCCCCACACCATTACAGAGCCTCCAGCAGCTTGAATAGTCCCCTGCTGACACGCAGGGTCCATGGATTCATGAGGTTGTCTCCATGCCCATACACGTCCATCTGCTCGATACAATTTCAAACGAGACTCGTCCGACCAAGCAACATGTTTCCAGTCATCAACAGCCCACAGTCAGTGTTGACGCGTCCAGCGAGACGTAAGGCTCTGTCTCGTACAGCCATCAAGGATACACGAGTGGCCCTTTGGCTCCGAAAGCCCACATCGATGATGTTTCGTTGAATCGTTCGCATGCCGACACTTGTTGATGGTCCAGCACTGAAATCTTCAACAATTTGCGGATAGGTTGCACTTCTATCACACTGAACGATTCTCTTCAGTCGTCGTTGGTACCGTTCTTGCAGGATCTTCTTCCGGCCGCAGCGATGTCGGACATTTGATGTTTTACCGGATTACTGATATTCACGGCACATCCGTGAAATGGTCATACGGGAAAATCCCCACTTCATCGCCACCTCGAGATGCCGTGTCCCATTGCTCGTGCGCCGACAATAACACCAGTTCAAACTAACTTAAACCTTGATAACCTGTCATTGTAGTATCAGTAACCGATCTAACAACTTGCGCCAGATACCTGCTGTCTTATACAGGGTGTTACATAAAGATACGGCCAAACTTTCAGGAAACATTCCTCACACACAATAAAGAAAAGATATTATGTGGACATGTGTCCGGAAACGCTTAATTTCCATGTTAGAGCTCATTTTAGTTTCGTCAGTATGTACTGAACTTCCTCGATTCACCGCCATGATTTCATACGGGATACTCTACCTGTGCTGCTAGAACATGTGCCTTTACAAGTACGACACAACATGTGGTTCATGCACGATGGAGCTCCTGCACATTTCAGTCGAAGTGTTCGTACGCTTCTCAACAACAGATTCGGTGACCGATGGATTGGTAGAGGCGGACCAATTCCATGGCCTCCACGCTCTCCTGATCTCAACCCTCTTGACTTTCATTTATGGGGGCATTTGAAAGCTCTTGTCTACGCAACCCCGGTACCAAATGTAGAGACTCTTCGTGCTCGTATTGTGGACGGCTGTGATGCAATACGCCATTTTCCAGGGCTGCATCAGCGCATCAGGGATTCCATGCGACGGAGCGTGGATGCATGTATCCTCGCTAATGGAGGACATTTTGAACATTTCATGTAACAAAGTGTTTGAAGTCACGCTGGCACGTTCTGTTGCTGTGTGTTTCCATTACATGATTAATGTGATTTGAAGAGAAGTAATAAAATGAGTTCTAACATGGAAATTAAGCGTTTCCGGACACATGTCCACATAACATATTTTCTTTCTTTGTGTGTGAGGAATGTTTCCTGAAAGATTTGCCGTACCTTTTTGTAACACCCTGTATAGACGTTGACGATCGCAGCGCCGTATTCTGTCTTTAGGTATCTCTGTGTTTGAATACGCATGCCTATACTAGTTTCTCTGGCACATCAGTGTATATAAGCGGAGCAGAGACTAATAGTGAATCATTATAGCGACGATACGTGCGTCAAATGGGAAACCAACTAACGTTTAAGTGGCTTTGACGCCGGCCGAGGTGGCCGAGCGGTTCTAGGCGCTGCAGTCCGGAACCGCGCGACTGCTGCGCTCGCACGTTCGAATCCTGCCTCGGGCATGGATGTGTGTGTGATGTCCGTAGGTTAGTTAGGTTTAAGTAGTTTTAAGTTCTAGGGGACTGATGACCTCAGAAGTTAAGTCCCATAGTGCTCCGAGCCATTTGAACCTTTTTTTTTTTTTTTTGCTTTGACAAGGCTAGGGTTGTTAAGGCCTGGAGCCTGTGAACGATCCTCTCGGAAACTGGGAAGCTGGTCGGCTGTTTGCGTGCTACTGTCGAGAGCATCTAGCGAGAACGTGGAGGAAGGACTGTGAATCCAAGATTAGCCGACAAGGTTCGGACGTCCACGTCTCACCACAGAACATGTAACCATATGACTAACCCGCTCTGCAAAGCAGGATAGGCAGTGATCTGTAGTAGATTTGACGACAGAGTACAATGCAAGTGCAAGCACAAGTGTTACGGAGGACATCGTTCAGCGCACAACGTTGAACATGATTCAGACAACCCCTCGTGTACCCATGCTGAGCCAATGACAGCAGGAGGGGTGGGGGGGGGGGGAGTGAACATTATTGCGGGCCTCCCGCATCCCTTCTTGCTTTGATGTCTCCCCTCAACTACAGTGGCATCTTCCAACAAGATAACTGTCCGTGTCACGAAGTTAGAATCGTGCTCACTGGTTTGAGAAGTATGATATCGAACTCACGTTGATGTCCTGTCACCAAATTCTTCTTGTCTAAACCCGATAGGATACACTGGGAGGCTATAGGGTGCTAGTTCCAGCCACACCCACAAACCACTGACCCAAAATTCGTTAATTACTGCATGACCTGTGTGTAGACATCTGATGCCACGTATCTCCTGATAGGTACCAAAGACTTTTCGAATCCATGCCATGCAGAAGAGCTGTGGCACTACCTGCCAAAGATATCGTATTTAGCTGTTGATCATAATATTTTGGTTCATCATCGTATGTTTCAGTAAAGTTTCATCATCGTCAGTGGGTTCCATTTATTTGCTTAACAGTTAAAACAGTCGTTCATGTAGCTACGTCAATATATAAATAACGAAAAAAATTACTTGCTCAAGGCAGAACCGTTTTCCAAAACACATTTATTTGAAAGCAAACACGGAGGCAAAAATTAAGCTTCAAGTTCATTTTATTTTTTTTAATCCTGCCCCCTTTCCTATGTCATATGGATGAAATGTCATCGAAAGCGCTATCTACAGTCTAACGATTGCAACATTAGGAACTGACACTAATTACTAGTACAGTTCGTTTTTGCTTCTTTTTACATAACATTCCCTTTTGACCCCTATTCACTCTCCTAGTGATGAAATTTCACGGAGACTCTTAACAACCATTAAAACTATGCATTCGACACTAATAATTGCCATTTTTTAATTATTTTTACATATCATATCTACAAATTCGCACCTCACCAAAAATGATTCTAAAAATATCTTTAGCTGCATTTGGCTGGGATTGTTCCTTGTGTTCCAGAGCTATGGTTTCACTTATCTCCCACCCACATCCCCACCAAACAGGCATTCCGTGTAATCGTCTCTATTAGGTTATTCACCCTTGCCAAATTACAGTGTTCGCCACTTCTGGTGGATAAGATCGGGCACATTAAAACAACGTAAACATGTTGCTGTTGTGCTCTCCAGCTCGAAACCAGGTTAGATGCAGCTCTCCAAGCTGGTCTATCCTGTGTAAGCCTCTTCCTCTCTTTATAACTACTGTAACCTAAATCCAGTTGAAACATCTTACTGTATTTAAGCCTTGGTCTCCCTCCACAATTTTTACCTCCCACCACCCTCACACTTCACACCGTTATCAAACTGGCTGACTCAGGTTGTGTCCTATACCCCGATCCCTTCCTCTAATTACGATGTCCTACAAATTTCTTCCCCCTCCCCCCCCATTTAATTCAGTACCTCATCGTCAGTTATCCGGTCTACCTTCTATAATTTAATTTACGCAAACTTCTGCAGCACCACATTTCGAAAGGGTCTGTTCTCTTCTTAGCAACGTTTCACTTCCGTACGAGACTTCAGTCCAGACAAACACCTCCATAAAACATTTTCTAAAACTTAAAATTTATGTTTGCCGTTAGCAAATTTTTTTCTTTTTCAGGAATGCTCTTCTTGCTGTTTTCAATCTACAATTTATATCCTTTGTGCCTTGACAATCATTAATTACTTTTCTCTCATTTCCTAATCTGCTTCCCTCAGCAAAGCCTAACTGAGAATACACGCCACTAACAATGTTTTACTTTTGTTTATGTACGTCTTATTATCTCTTTTCAAGACACTAACCGTTAGTTTCGACTGATCTTTCAAGTGCTCTGCCGTCTCCGACAGAACCACAATGCTATCGGCAAGCCTGAAAGTTCTAATTTCTCCTTATTTTCAAATTTCTTCTTGGTTTAGTTTACCGTTTGCTCACTGCAAAGATGTAGGTAACCTTTCGGCCCATTTATTTCCGCTAGCTTCAGAAGTTCAAAGAATGTATTCCATTCAGCATTGTCAAAACCATTCTCTAAATTAACAAATGCTACAAACGTAGGTTTGCCTTTCTTCGGTCTTTCTTCTAAGTCGCAGGGTTAGTACTGTCATCGATCATACTCAATACTGTCCAGACTTGGCCCCATCTGATTTTCATGTTTCCAAAACTTAAATAACGCCTTCGAGGACTTCACTTTGATAGTGATGAAGTGTTGCAAGCGGAGGTGAGATTGTGGATCCGTCCACAAAGTCAACCATTCTACAGTGACGGTATCAACAAACTGATTTCTCGTTGAGAGAAATGTGTTCGTCGCTATGGGGCTTACTGTAGTGGTCCATGTTCCTATAAAACATAGCAACAAGTTTCACTTTCTTTTACGAGACCTGCCCGCATCTCGTGGTCGTGCGGTAGCGTTCTCGCTTCCCATGCCCGGGTTCCCGGGTTCGATTCCCGGCGGGGTCAGGGATTTTCTCTGCCTCGTGATGGCTGGGTGTTGTGTGCTGTCCTTAGGTTAGTTAGGTTTAAGTAGTTCTAAGTTCTAGGGGACTGATAACCATAGATGTTAAGTCCCATAGTGCTCAGAGCCATTTGAACCATTTTTTACGAGACCGATGAAACATGTGCGTGTGAAAAACGTGACTTTAATAAGCAGCAAAGTACAGATCATCTATTGTGGCCATGTTCGTTGGATTTATGTGCAGACACGAAAAAGAAATACGCGGGCACAGCGCAGAAGGCAACGACGGATGTGTAACTTGGATTGGCCAATGCGTGGTCGCTTGCACTTTACAGTCGTGCTATCGGGGTGCTGTGGACTCCAAGGAAGAAAGGAGCATGACAACAGTGGTCAAGCAGTAAAGAAGATTGAATGTTGTTGTATACAGTATATGCCTGGCTATCTGGAGTTAAGTACGAACTTACGGTTTTGGTGAAGCATTGAACCATCATGTATGAACACGTCTGAAAAACTTTGCTAATTATCAGATGTTGCTAGTTGATAATTTATGTAAAAACAGAAGAATTAAGGAAACAGAATTTTGAGATTTTGTGGTGAGTACAAGCTCTGTTATAGCCCTCACCCCTCTGCAATCGGAAACGAAGTCAGCGGTTAAATACATGGCACTGCATAGCAGGACGACAACCAGAAAACAAGACGGCAACCAGGTAATTTGGAGAAGAAGGTAACTGTTATTACATGGGAACGAGTAAAGACTTGGCACCTCGTAATATATCGATCATTTAAAGTCAACCCACAAACAACTCACTATGTTGAGAAATAAATATGTGGACATGAAGAATAAAGGTGTAGCATGTTAATAACGTTTCTTTTATTTTAAAAGCTTTAAGAGATTTCACTTAAAAAATTAGGAAGTATTACTTCCCAGCACGCCCTCGTACATTATCGCCTTATGTACACTATATAACTACAGCACAATATCGAACTTACAATGACCAGGCAAGAATTTAAAAAAAGGAGAAAGACGTTAACAATGTATCTGAGACCTTGCCTAACAATCTCCAGACTACAGACTGGGCTATACAAGCATTCGAAAAGTAAAATTGCGCTATAGTATTCCAAACTATGAATTACAGCTCGTTTTTTAAACTGGGAAAATGAGTAACGTCTATCATGTTACGGGGCAGATTATTACACAAAGGAGAGCTTGCGACGTTTTAATAGTAACTGACAGTGAATGTTGACTTAGCAGACTATAAGCGGGCCAGATATCGTATCGCTGGAATGGAGACCGATAACTAATCTACCATACAGTTTACTATTTGAGTTCGATAAGAGCAGCTAAGCCGCGTACCCGACCACAACGCCGCAACGTTGTGGCAGAAGGCAGGAGACGCTGCCAGAGGCACGTCAGCGATGAATTCGAAATGCAGAGAGGGGCGCAAATTGTCACGCTCAGTCACAGTCCATCAGCGTGCTCAAAACATTATCATAAAGAAGCCAGTAGAAACAACCTGAACCGAGCAACGCGGGATTATAGGAAATGTTCTGGACGTACAAGGTAGTTGATCGATGACGACTTGAAGCAAGCGTTGTTTTACAACCTTTGATTGTCAAGCTCAAAACTGCTGGGCGCAGCCCTGCCAGAAGGGCGAATTGTACCCTGGACTACCTCACAAGCACCACCACAAAAGATTGGGAGTTGGTAGTTACTGCAACGAAAAACGACGAAAAAAATGCGTGTCGTGTTTCTTAACCATCCCCGTAGTCGTTCGGTTGAAGAGGGGAATGCTGAGTGTTTGGGGGATTGGCCTGGAAACTGAGAGGCCATTTATACCGCATTATACGGCAATAATTTGGAAGACAGCAAACAGCACTGCATTCGATGTGGACAGGCTACGTCAACCTGCAATGACTCCTTTGTCAACCACGTCTATAACGCCAGACCACGTGCTGCTGTCATCACACGTCGCTAATTAATGGTCTTCTGTTGGGAGATTTGGCCCATCTGCCCTGTTCTCCTGATTTGGCGACTATGAACTACAAGTCTTCTGCACAGTGCGGATATTCTCCGTCACCTCTGAAAATTTCAAAGCTGTGATAACGGTCTTACAACCACTCCAGGTAAGTTGCATCCACTGCACAACCATTTTAGTTTTCCTCAAAATTTATTCTTGCTGCAGGAGTGGAAAAAAGTTTATTTATAATTAAGTTTTCTGTTAATTTAATGCCGTAGCGTATTTTTTTTAATTTCTTTATTATTCCTACACTGTACTTACATGAGCTTAAACGAGCTTGTTTCTGAAGGTGGCTACGCACAATGCTGATGTCATTACTATACAGACAGAAAAAAAAAACTATTTTACTCCTCGAACTGAAAAAGATAACCTAAGGGTGAGTGACTTCGTAATAAATTTCTAATTAGGAAATAAACATAATGGCTAAAAAGTCTCTAGCCTTGACAACGGCGTCAACTTGGCGAGGCAGTGTGTCCACGAGTTTCTTCGGGTACCCCGTACCCAGCTGAAGCCACTCACTCATGATCACATCCCATATAGCTACCATACTGCCGAGATGCTGACTGCTACGCGTCGCCCACTGTCCCAAATATACTCAAGATTTTTTCTGTGGGTTTGTGACTGGGTGATTTAATAAGTCAATGTTCGTCAAATCAGTAATGTAAGTGTGCACTCCTGTAAACGCGATGGTTGTCACCTTCGAAGACGGGAGTGTCCGAGCGTGAGCATACTCATCATGAAGATGTTGGAAGAAAGCGAAACGTCAGTCACCAAGAACGCTGAATTACACTGGGGTGACAAAAGTCATGGGATAGCGACATGCTCACATACAGATGGCAGTACTATTGCGTACACACGGCAAAAAAGGGCAATGCTTTGGTGGAGCTGTCATTTGTACTCAGGTGATTCATGGGAAAAGGTTTCATACGTGATTATGGCTGCACGCGGAATGGTAATCGGTCATACACACATGGGACATCCGTTTCGCAAATCGGTAGGGAATTCAGTATTCCAAGATCCACAATGTCAAAAATGTGCCGAGAATACCAAATTTCAGACATTACCACTCACCACGGACATCACAGTGGTCGACGGCCTACTCTTGACGAGAGAGAGAGCAGGCCGTTTGCGTAGACTTGTCAGTGCTGAGAGACAAGCAACACTGCGTGAAATCATCCCAGGAAGCAATATGGGACGTACGACGAACGTATTCGTTAGGACAGTACGGTGAAATATGGCGTTAATGAATTATGGTAGCAGGCGACTGAGGCGAGAGCGTTTGCCAAGAGCACGACATCGTCTGCATCGCCTCTCCTGGACTCTGACCATATCGGTGGACCCTAGACGACTGGAAAATCGTGGCCTGGTCAGATGAGCCCCGATTTCTGTTTGTAAGAGCTGACGGTAGGGCTGCAGTATTGCGCAGACCCCACGAAGCCATGGACCACAAGTTCTCAACAAGGCTTGTGCTAGCTGGTGCGTTTCCATAATGGTATAGACTATGTTTACATGTAATAGACAGGGTCTTCTGGTGCAACTGAATTGATCATTGACCGGAAATGCTTATTTGCAGCCATTCACGGACTTCATGTTCTCGAACAACGATAAAATTTTTGTGGATGACAATGCACCATGTCACAGGGCCACAATAGCTCACGATTAGTGTAAAGAAGACTCTGCACAATTAGGGTGAATGATCTGACTAACCAGATCGTCAGGCGTGAACACCATAGAACATTTGTGGTACATAATCGACAGGTCAGTCCGTGCACAAAATCCTGCATCGGCAACATTTTCGCAATTATGGACGATTACAGAAGCAGAATGGCTCAATACTTCTGCAGGGGACTTCCAACGACTTGTTGAGTCCATGCTACTTCGAACCGCTGCACTACTCCGGGCAAAAGGAGGTGACAAAACTCATGTAGGTACCTCATGAGGTTCTTACATGAGTTTTGTCACCTCAGTATAAACGCACTGGTGGATGTTCATGGTAATTTGAATGAGTGGGCCAATTCACTGTATAAAGCATCCTTCACAAATTGCAGGTAAAACTCCTCATTAGGCAACTGTGTAATCGGCGGCCTGCATCTTTTGGGAAAAAAAGTCAAAATGGCGACTCACCACACGACACTAAATGCCTCCAGTCAGCTACTGACCAGTTTCTGTGTACGAAACTTCGTGTGCCTTGGTGAGAAATGGCCTTTTGCGGGATACCAGCCTCCAAATGTAGATTACATGCAGTTCCCTTTGCAATATTCGCTCGGAAACTGAGATGGACCTGCATACACTGACAGCACGAATTCCTATCTGGTTTGAAACCACCGATACTGACGTGGGGAGGCACGTCTCCTGTCAGTGTCGCTTAGGAGATTTGTACGACCACGGCTACATGACAGATTTGTCCACCATTCCCTGTAGACACGCTGGACAGTCAGTGTTGACACACCATCAAAACAGGGAAATTTCAATACGGTGTGTTCATAGTCAAGTTCGAACACCAAAGTTCCCATTGCCATTCTTTCACATACCCAAGTCGACCCATCTTATTACGCACCTTCCATAAACGTAGCCAGCAATGTAGTCTCTTGACTGTCTGAACCAATCCTACGCCCTCTACAGCGCTCCAAAGTGAACAGTGTGCCCGTTTAGGTAGATGTCTAATATTTTATCCGGTGATCTTATTTTCGTGACAGAAGATCACTAGTAACAAAATGGTTCAAATGGCTCTGAGCACTATGGGACTTAACTTCTGAGATCATCAGTCGCCTAGAACTTAGAACTACTTAAACCTAACTAAGGACATCACACACATCCATGCCCGAGGCAGGCTTCGAACCTGCGACCGTAGTGGCCGCGCGGTTTCAGACTGTAGAACCGCTCGGCCGCCCCGACCGGCCTCACTAGTAACGCTCAAAGCTCTGCGGGCCGACCGTTCCGGTTACTGCTTCAGTACACGTATTCATTTTCATCTCGACATGGAACTACGTAACATAGAAAGATGTACTTAAAAGGAGACATCTAACATTTCTCTTTTCCTTTTTCCTTTTCCTTTTTTTTTTTTTTTTTTTTTTTTATACGTTTCTAACTGAAGAAGACTGAATGTCACACAAAATATATAAAATATATTTTGCACAAAGAACTGCAAAGAATAGGTTCCTTATTCGTCGAAAGGCACAGACGCGCATAATAAGGCAGGGACAGATGTCACATCATAGAACAAAAGTACAATGTCCAGTCACATTAAGGTGACCACCCGTAAAAAGCTTCAATAAGCAGCTTTTGCAGCGCAGACCGCAGCGAGACCAGCAGGAAGAGTGTCACTGACGTTCTGGAAGGTACTGACAGCGACACGGAGCTATGCTGACTCTAAAGCCAAGGCTAACTGCGCTATGTTTCTCGGGGCGAACAGGAAATGGTCCCACAGGTGGTTTAAATCTGGGGAGTTTGGTGGCCAGCGGAGTATGGTAAACTCATCCTGGAGCTCTTCGAACCAGCTCGTACACTGCGAGCTGTGTGACATGCAGCACTGGCACTGCCCCAAAGCCGAGGAATATCAAACTGCATATAGGTGCGGACGTGGTCCCCAAGGATAAATGCATGTTGTATTGATCCACTGTGCCTTCCACAATGACGTGATCACCGAGGGAATGCCACAAAAACATTCCCCTCCTACGGCCTGAACCCTTCCGACGATATTTTAAGCGTGTTTGCTTTCAGACGTTTCACGCCATACACACCTACAGCCATCTGCGAGATGGAGTATAAAACGTGATTCATCTGAAAAGGCCACCTGTAGCCACTCAGTGGATGGCCAGTTGCTGTACTGGCGTGCAACTTCCAGCCTTAGTCGCCGATGAGCGGCAGACAGTACGGGTGCCTGAACCAGGCGCCTGCCGCGGAGGCCCATAAGCAGCAATGTTCGCTGCACGGTCGTTGGGGAGACACATTGTTGGTAGTCCATTGGTTCATCTGGGTTGTCAGTTGCTCAACAGCTGTACGTCAATCGCCCATACACATCACCGCAGCCGTCGTTCACCACTGTTACCTATGGCCAGTGGTGCACCACAGTTGCCTCGATGCAACTTTTGGATAGCGCCATTTGCCATGCACGGTATACTTTAACCACAGCGGCAAAGCGAACAGTTTACAAACTTTTCGGAAATGCTTCCACTATTGGCCTGAAAGTCACTGATCATGCCCTTTTAGACGTCAGATAAATCGCTCCGTTTTTACCTTACGACAACGACTGCATTGTTTTCCGCGCCCCAGAACGCTTCATATACCCTCCACGATTATTGCTGCCACCTGCCGTCTGTGAGTGGTTATTGTACGTTGACGCCGAACATAGGCGGTAGTCACATTAATGCGACTGGACCGTCTAACTCTGGAGTGAGTATAGCATACTGTGTATATTCCCAACATAAATATGACCTTCAGACAGAGCTGTTAGTTTATAACTTATGCAAAGACCGAAACTTTAATGTCCTATGTATTTGCTCTATTTTACTCATTTGATATGTTTTAACTGCAACAGTGAATTATTACTGCAATGGAAAGAGTAATACGCAAAATGAGGAATAGTTATGTTTCACAGAAAATCATCACAAAGGTCTAATTATGGTACTCAACACTACAAAGAGGTGCTTTATATGTTCAGAAATAACGAGACGTAGGGCAGTGAAGGCTTAGTATGACAGGGTGAATTTCTGTGATTGTATGACCACGTACTTAACGAGACAAGTGACAGATAAAATTCAGCTGTGCGATAGTATGCTATCGTGTAATAGTATGCTATCAATCAATCCCTTGAATGTATAGGCCTACACATTTCGAGCGGTGTTCATCGTAAGTTAAATTATATATACCACAATATGACTCATTTGCTCCCTTTTAAGCAGAGTGCCAAGCCGTTGTTTTTATTTCAAAGTAATCACAATAGCAAGCTACTCTAGTAGTACCTATGATGTGGAGGATGACTATTTAGTTTCAGTAAGTATGAGCAAAGAAAAAATTTTCATACCAGGAAATTAAAAGAAAGAATTTCGTCACTAAAAATATTTCACATATGCTTACAACACTTAACACAATATTTTTTTTGTTAGGGAGAATGTTCGAGGCGCGGAGCTACAGCGACTGCGATATTGTGTGTGTGTGTGTGTGTGTGTGTGTGTGTGTGTGTGTGTGTGTGTGTGTGCAAAATGTCATCCACCTCTTTCAGAGCTGTCACTCTGTTCATTCTCCCCTGCTGCTGTCACTTTGATCTTTCATTTAACTGATGCCACTGCTGGACTAAAATAAATTTTGGGAACCACAAATTTATTCGTCTAAACATTATTTGTATGTAAGTGTGCTGCACAGCAGAATGAAGACGTTTGTTTCTTAATGTTAGTGGGCTTTGTTGCATTTTTATTCAATTCTTTAAATTTATTCACTTGATATTTATTCGGTAACGTAGTTGACACTTCTGCATAAAATTGCCAAATAAAAACGTTGAAATGTTGAATATTATTGTGATTGCCTATAAATAAGTTAAGAGTGAATAAAGGACAATCGAGAAGAAAAATGGACAATTATATGGTACAAATCACTAATTTTCTGTCAGGCATGCCCAAAAAATTCCATCTTTTTCGTCACATTTTCAAAGACATTCGCGTGATGTGAAGCCGTTTCGCAGTAAGTCAAGATGTAAATTATTTAAGTGATAATGAGATGTATTTGTAAAATACACGTTACTTTTGAACGAGATCTGTTTGTACTAGCGATGTGTGGACATTCAAAGCCTACGGAGTGCTTTATGGGTAAACCTATGCAGTCACTAAGTTATGGGATCCGGAGGAGCAAAGTACTTTGCGGAAAAAAATTCTGCTCTGGGTACACGAGGTCTCACTCCTGAGACATCTCCCTTTTGCAGGAGGGCACTACATACCCTGCCTATACACAGATTATTGACGTTGGAGGGGAGAACATATGCATCGAGATCCTGAAGGGAAATACCGTGTTTTTTTATTTTATTTTATAATCCGTTGTCTAAATTACATGGGTCTGGGCGACTTATAGAAGCCAGGAACCCACCGATCGTCCCAAGTTTTCCAGATTTCAAGCATTTTTTTACAAATAAGGTAGAGGTTTTCTTTTTTTATGATATTTACGAAGTTATCATGCATCTCTCTGCGACAGACGCTAGACATAATTTGCCACGTTGCTAAAATTAAATAAAAATGTCAGCTGCGTTACATATTGGAAGGAAGATTAGATTTTAACGTCCTGTTGACGACGAGGTCATCAGAGACGGAGCGTAAGCTCGCATTAGGAAAGAACAGGGAATGAAACAGGCACGTTCAAGGGACCATCCCCGGACTTACCTACCACTACATCATCTACATCTACGTGATTACTCTGCTATTCACAATAAAGTGCCTGGCAGAGGGTTCAATGAACCACCTTCAAGCTGTCTCTCTACCGTTCCACTCTCGAACGGCACGTGGGAAAACGAGCACTTAAATTTTTCTGTGCGAGCCCCGATTTCTCTTATTTTATTGTGATGATCATTTCTCCCTAAGCAGGTAGGTGCCAACAGAATGTTTTCGCAATCGGAGGAGAAAACTGGTGATTGAAATTTCTTGAGAAGATCCCGTCGCAACGACAAACGCCTTTGTTTCAATGATTGACACTCCAATTCACGTATCATGTCTGTGACACTATCTCCCCTATTTCGCGATAATACAAAACAAGCTACCCTTCTTTGTACTTTTTCGATGTCATCCGTCAGTCCCACCTGATGCGGATCCCATACTGCACAGCAATACTCCAGAGTAGGGAGGGCAAGCGTGGTGTAAGCAGTCTCTTTAGTAGACCTGTTGCACCTTCTAAGTGTTCTGCCAATGAATCGCAGTTTTTGGTTTGCTCTACTCAAAATATTATCTATGTGATCGTACCAATTTAGGTTATTTGAAACGATTTAGGGGAATAACGGAAAATCTAAACCTGGATAGCAAGACGGGGGTCTGAATCGTCGTCCTCCCGAATGCGAATCCAGTGTTATATGTTCAACTCAACACTATTATTGTTATTAATGGAAGCACTATTTGGTACTATGAAATCGTCTACAGTTCAATACGGCGTTGCAACTTCGTTGCGGTATAAACTTTTATAAATGTGTAATTCAATATCAGTTTGTTACCACTGCTTCCCAGTCAACAGGTTACCAGCTGTGTATAAATGTCTTGTTATAAAATGAGTGGCGAAAAGTCACAGGAAGTGTTGTCCTATTTGCACAAGAGTTGTGTATGACACCCCAATGTTGACGCTAGATGCAACATATGTTGTCGAGTGTACGCACAATACCGTAGTAGTCTACTGCAAACCATATGTAGTAAGCGTACAGGTGGCGGTGTAACCGAACGTGGGATGATAATCGGTGCAAGACGCAAGGGTTCCGGATAGCATATCGGAAATTAAACAGGAATTCGAGTTTCCTTCGGCAACAGTGTTTAGACAATGTTACCGCCGCGCAGGACGGCCGCTAATTTTTTACGAACGGACGTTACGTCGCCTCCGCAGAGTCATGTGGGACGATTGACGATCTACTGTGAGTCAGGTCGCTGTCTATGTGAGTAGGGCGCTCGGAATCAATTTCTACCAGGAGTGTTCGGAGATAAAACCTGAGACGGACATAGTTGCATTTTTAGACATCAGTTCAGTGTTGCTCGATATGGGCAATTATCTTCGGTGAACATCATACACTATCTGTCCAAAAGTCTCCGGACACCTATTAGAGGACCTTAAAATGCGTTGTCCCCCCCCCCCTCCCCTTCACCTATATGACTGCTTGAGCTCTGTTGAGGTCATTTTCAGTGAGGTGCCTGAATGTCGGTGGAGGGATGGCAGCCCATTATTCGCCAAAAGCCGCAACCAGAGAAGTAGTGATGTTGGACACCAGGTTCTGAAGGGAAGTTGACCGTTTTCCAACGTTCGCCGACACAAGCCTTCGGACTGCACACGGTGTGGTGTTATTCGTCATTCCAAATCATCCTCCAGTCATCCATCGCCCAGTACCGTCGGTCCCTGCCCCACCTCAAGCACCGCGTAGCACGGACTGCAGCAATTAGTACACGTTCGAAGTCAGTGAGCTCCCATAACCGACCCAGTCTGTTGTTTCTGCTTCTCTACTGACGACACAGTAGTTGCCGCCAACTTTTAAACTGGCGGTTCCGCCTCTCATGACACCCGCATTACATTGGGGTGTCGAGATACTTTCGATCAGACAGTGTATTACCTTAGAAAAAGAAATTAGAGAAGATCGGCGATGTGTTTGGCGTGCGGTGTAGTTCTCTCGTTCAGTGCGGAGCATCAGGACTTACAGAATATGCACCTGCCCTTCGAGGCAGAGCGGCATTTGGTCTGCTGGTTGCCAACTTACTGTACACTAAGTAATAAATAAGGATTCTTTGTCGTTAAGCACGAACCAATATAATTATTCTCTGTGGTCAGGGTATCGCGGTACTTTCATTGCAATTTTGGAAGTTATTGCTACCTGTTCTTACTTTGTAGCTAAGGACTTACCGACTTCACTCTTGCAATTCGCATTAGTTTTACAGACTGAAATAAATTCTCCATCAATGAAACATTGTATGCATATGTTAAACTAAAAGTGCTTGTCGAATTCGGTGCCTCAGGCAGTATACTCCCGACTCTTTTAAGGAATCGCACTCCCTTGTATAATACAACTCCCAACTCCTGATTAGTTTACAAATGAGTTAATGTGTTAAATACTTTACGTCAAACACTTAAGCGAGAAAAAGTTTACAAACAGTTTAAAATTGTATTCAAACTTTGTTGGAAGTCGCTAAGTGTTCTCACTACAAAGCATTGGATGAACATAGTCCGGGTAATTGATGCTCAATTTTAAGTAAAGGCTACTTTTTCAGGCATCTCAATGTTTATGATGTAGTATGTTTTGAACTACGCATCGTACAATGACAATTTTGCAGGTACATTTAGTGGTATAGGTAGATACTGTTCGCAAACTGTGTCGCGAGTACAGTCGGCACTAAAGAAGTAATACATAAATTAAAACGTCATGTATGATGCTGATGTTTTACTGCATGAACAGCGAAAATTAGGTAAGAGATAAACAAAATGTTGTACGCGATAAACTATTTTCCTTTCATTATTTTGTGGTGTCGCATTCTCAAATACTGCACAAAAGAAGTCTCACATTCTCAAATACTGCTCGAATGAAGACCAGGTATTTGCGCGCTATCAGCTACGCTACCTCACGGCAAACACACAATTTCTAAATGGAGTACCTGTATTATTCTTTAAACTTTTAACATAAACGTATCCCTGTTAATGAGCGCATTATGACACCAGTTTAATTTTTACATTAGCTTGGTAATACAGATGCTGGACAACTAATCTAAAGGTCAGGCATGAATTCTCACACTGATGTCATGACTTTTTTTATTTGTTGCTTCTTTCACCTTTTCTAACGATTTCTTAACGAAAAAAATGCCAAATCCACGTTAAATGGGATAAATCACTTCTAAGCTTAGAATCCACGGTTCCCACACCCTTGAGAAAACATCAAGGATGGGATGCGCGGGTGTTTTGTTAGATGCCTCCTTAGTAGACGCCCTCTTTAATTATTCTTGAATCAATCCGCTTTACGATACGGGAATTATTAGGCCGTACGTAGAGAGAGTGCACCGTCGCGCATAGTGCTCTTGCAACACGATAACACTCGTTCCCACACGAGTCGGTAAACCACGGCTGCCAGCGTTGAAACGAGGTTCCAGGCACTGCCACATCCACTGTATTCTCCTACCTTGGCCCCTTTATTTCTTTACGCTCTCCTATAACCACTTTTCTGTGGTTTATCGTACCAAACGCGGGGCAGCTGTTCGCAGTTCCCTGGAGGATTGCGAGATGATTTCCACGCAGAGATTTGTTCGTAGCCCTGAACAAGTCAGGGCAATACAGTGGGTGTGGCAGCACCTGGAACCCCATTTCAGTGATGGCACTCGTGGTTCTCCGACCCATATGGGAACGAGCGTTGTGTTGCAAGAACACTTTTCGTGACGGTGCACTTTCCGCATACTGCCACCAATCGCCTGTGAATATCAGCAGTTTTTACACCCTTCATCCAAAGAAAAAAACACACCGTCCATGGCTGGCCGTGATTATCACACTCGGGCTGTACTGTGCAGAGATTACACTTCTAGCGATCTTCCTGCCATCTACAGTTGGGACAGTGGGCTGTACTGTGCAGGGATTACATTTCTAGTGATTGTCCTGCCATCTACGGTTACACAGAAGCACTGGAAGTACTGCATACTTGCAACTGTAATTGTGAATCAAATAGCGCACCACAAATGACGGGGGAATGCCCTCGTCCGACAAGGAACACAAAATGTAAAAATGGTATTCTAACAAGCATACCACTAAATTAAAAAAAAAGAATTCATTTTTCCTCAAAACGATTTACAACGTGATTTTGTTGTAAGTTGGTAAAAGTAAAGTCGGCCGGAGTCCTCACGTCATTTTCACCGTTACAACAAACTGATGAACTTAAACCTAAAGGCAACCGCCCTTGAGACAATACAAGTCACAACGTCCTCGTAACAATGCTGAATGGAATGTTCAGAAGTTATTATGTGAAATATGAAACTTCTGAGAGATGACTGATATTGATACTAAGAATGAAAATCATCTGCAACAGTAATGCTCAGGAATTGACTGCTTTACAAAAAATAAAAAGATGCTCGCAATTTCATAAAACATTTAGACTAATAAGCAAATACAATAGAGGAATAATGAGACGAAAATTCGTGCACAGCTGCGCTAATTTAAGGTAAATTTCAGGAAGAGGAAAAAGTTGTAATTCGACAACATACATCTGCTCTGTCAATATGTGGCGCTCACAGGATAGATCTACCAGAAAATTCTGACACAGCTGCGATAATTTAAAGTAAATTTCAGAAATAGGTTCTAATGGCTCTGAGCACTATGCGACTTAACTTCTGATGTCATCAGTCGCCTAGAACTCAGAACTAATTAAACCTAACTAACCTAAGGACAACGCACACATCCATGCCCGAGGCAGGATTCGAACCTGCGACCGTAGCGGTCGCTCGGTTCCAGACTGTAGCGCCTACAAACGCACGGCCACTCCGGCCGGCTAAGAAATAGGAAAAAGTTGTAATTCGACAACACACATCTGCTCTGTCAATCTGTGGTCTTCACAGGATCGATCCATCAAAAAGGCTGGTCACTAAAAAATTGCTCCATCTTCATAAGGCAAGTAATTTGTATGCAGAAGGCTATGAAATTGTAGCAGCTTTACAAGAGACACATTTTGGATACGTGATATTAGTAGCAGGTATCAATTTCATGATACCGCAACGGACTATGTTGATAAAAGGAGTTTGTTTTATGCTGAAGGTGGGACTGTAAGCTGCAGTCGTCACATGCAACATCATTTATATCAGCAATACACAGTCATTTGCACTGTGTATAGAGAAGGAACACACACACACACACACACACACACACACACACACACACACACACACACACACAGAGAGAGAGAGAGAGAGAGAGAGAGAGAGAGAGAGAGAGAGAGAGAGAGAGAGAGAAGTAGTAGCAGCAGTAGTTGGGGCTGGAATACATCTTAGCTCCCGATTGTTAGGGTGCGGATCATCCCACTTGAGTATCCGTGCATAGTTCAACGATTTTTGAAAAAAAAATGCATGTAGTATTGTAACTAGAATAAATATTTTCGTTCAGAATACGATTTTGCACATGACTCATTTTCACCGCTGAAGTACGATACAACACCCTCCGCTGAAGGTAGCTTTGTAAATTGTAGTGGAGAGGAAAGTGCTACCGCTGTTCGTGAAACCGCTTTTGTCTACAAAATTTGTAATTGTGAAGACGCTGGTGACGAAACATCCGTGAGTGTTTAAGTAACGATGTCTACGAACCGGGATCTGAGAAGCTAAGTGAATTGAATATAGCGAAAAGTGTGTGTCCGGTAGAGCACGAGGGCGAAGGCGATGCGATCGAGGAACCAGCTTTCGCGGACACTGAGCCACTGAAATGTTTCTATCTGTACGGTTCCGAATGTCCGGAAAATGAGAACCGTCGTCAGGAAAAGGGTAAAAAAATTAATTACCAAAAGTGTACTTCAAGCAACTGATACAAAATACATTCACTGTACATTACACATGTGTAATTTTTTAAATGTCAGGAACCGGCGGTTAATGCGTAAGCCATGCTGTGGGTATTCAAATGGGACACGTAGCATGTTTCGCAAATACGGTAAATAATCATTTCCGGTAAAACACTCGTATTTTCGATTATCCGTACAGACTCCGGTCCGCATTCGCCCGAATAATAGGGATCCGCGAAAGCCTCGTTTCTTTGGTTCCCACTTCGTCAACAAAAAGACTGTCACTGCTGTGGCTAAAAAGTCCACAAACCAGCAAAATCCACTGTCCAATAAACGTAGCTGAGCGCAACAGCTACCACGAGCACCACCTACATCATAGTAAACACCACAGCCAAATAAACAGGGCAACCACCAAGCCACCCCAGTGCACAATATTCACCAAATGTAGTTGCCACGATATTAGTTTTATAACTGGGACTCAAACGAGGTGATACCTAATCTCATTCCAAACACCGACCTAGGCACAAGTTGCTTGAGTGTTGATGTCGCCATATTTTTCACACGACGGCGGAGCAGCAGGAATACCATAACACCCAACACAAACAACTCCATTAGATCGGAGCCGCCTCCGGTAACAGTCTTCTACGAATTAAGATCCGATTTCACATTCGGTGCTGTGGGCAGCCGATCGTCACGTTGGTTATTCCACGTCAAGGGTGAAGATGCCGACAAGACGACGGCTGTGCGGCGCAGTGGAGCGGAGCCGACTGCCCGGCAGCAGTGCGCGGCCACTAGTGGCGAGCTGGCCACAGACGCCGGCGTTATATGGGGCTCTGCCACATTAAACACGGCGCACAAACATTTCCACAAGGTCGATGGCGCCGGCTCGAGCACACGTTACGAGTTATCGCCTGAACAAATTTACCCTGCATTCATCCCGGCCTGAAGGCGAAAGCGCCTGCGGCAAGCGAGCAGAGTACTTGGACTGCCTCCCAAACCCCCTTCCCACTCCTCACCCTCAGCTGCTCGGCCAACAAGTGCTCCGCAAGCGCCCGGAGAAAACTAAATTTACACAGTTTCTTGCTCCAATATTTGGCAACGATAGTTGACGGCAGAGCTAAGGAGCCAACGCGGCAATATTGAGTGCTGCCTCCTTCCGAACACTGAAGTTCGCCTACCAACATCTGCGCGACATTTCACTGCTGCCTCAAATATTTGTAGTTATGGACATTCGTGACCATTTAATATTGTAAAATGGTCTGTGAAAGTTTCTCCAACATGTGCCTTTGGCTTCCCACTTGATTAATCTGTACCGAGCGAGGTGGCACGATGGACATGCACTCTAGACGACGACAATTCAAATCCGCGTCCAGCGGTCCAGATTTAGTTAGGTTTCCCGTGATTTCCCTAAATCGCTTCAGGCAAATGCCGGAATGGTTCCTTCGAAAGGGCGCGGCCGATTCTTTGTTGTCCACTGGGTGTGCTTCCTTCCCCTTGAATAATCTGTGCGCATCTCCTGTCTAACAGTATCGATACTTCAGCTTGCCCCTTTATCTCTACGTGCCTCCCAATTTCCAGTAACAATACACTTAAGGGTATGGTTAAGTCCACTACTCTACTTATTAAGTTTACTGACTTGAGTGAATGGCTGCCTCATAACTCTCCCTCTTCTCCTAAAGTCCACTTTTCAATTTCTGGGCACCCTTAATAAGCTAGATTTTACTATTATTTATTTTCACTGTCCTTGTAGACGGTGCTCAGCTTTTATATGTAACTCCATACTCAGTAACAGTTCACTTGGAAATTTACAAAACGGTACATAATCCTACAATGAAATCACAAAAGTCATGAGACTTCACAATATTGTGTCGGACCTCCTTTTGCTTGGACCGTGCAGCTATTGATCCATGCTGTCTCTACAGCCGTCCATATTGCAAAAGTGTTACCACTGCAGGATTTTTGCACGAAGTGACCTCTCGACTATGTCCTATAAATGTTCGATGAGATTCATATCGGGCGATCTGGGTGGCCAAATCATTCGCTCAAACTGTCCAGAATGTTCTTCAAACTAATCACGAACAACTGTGGTCTGCTGACATGGTGCATAGTCATCCACAAAAATTCCATCGTTTCTTGGGAACATGAAATCCATGGATGGCTGCAAATGGTCTCCAAGTAGCCGAACATAATCATTTCCTGCCAATGATCGATTCAGTTGGACCAGATTACCCAGGACATTCCACGCAAACACAGCCCACACCATTACGGAGCCTCCACCAGCTTACACAGTGCCTTGTTGACAATTGGGTCAACGCTTCATGGGGTTTGCGCAACACTCGAACCCTACCATCAGCTCTTAACAACTGAAATCGAGACTCTTCTGACCAGGCCACGGCGTTCCAGTCGTCTAGGGTCCAACCGATATGGTCACGAGCCCAGAAGAGGTGTTGCAGGCGATGTTGTTTTAGTAAAGCCACTCGCGCCGGTAGTCTGCTGCCACAGACCATTAACGCCAGACCATTAACGCCAAATGTCGCTGAACTATGCTAACGAATACGTACGTCGTACGTCCCAAATTCCTTTCTGGGATTGCTTCACGCAGTGTTGCTTGTCTGTTAGCACTGCCAACTCTACGCAAACGCCGCTGCTCTCGGTCGTTAATCGAAGGCAGTCGGCCACTGCGTTGTCCGTGGTGAAAAGTAATGCCTGAAATTTGGTATTCTCGGCACACACCTGACACTGTGGTTCTCGGAATATCGATTTCTCCCACGATTTCCCAGATATAAAGTCCCATGCGTCTAGCTCCAAATACCGTTCAGCGTTCAAAGGCTGCTAAATTCCTGTTGTGCGGCCGTCCGTCGGAAACCCTTTCACATGAAACACCTGAGTACAAATGACAGATCCACCAATTCAGTGCCGTTTTATAGCTTGTGTAGGCGATACTACAGAATCTGTACATGAGCACATCACTACCCCATAACTTTGTCACCTCAGTGTATAATGCAGCGATATTCAATCTGTGCGCCGCGGCAGCCTGTCGCGCCGTGAAAGACTGCTTGGGGCGCCTTGGATTTGTTTCGTATTTAGTTACAGGGAAGACAGTCGTGGAAAGTTTCATTTCTGGTGTCAACCTGTATGGCCTCGGAGGCATTGCGATTTAGATGCTGGCCAGTCGGCGTAAGAAATCATAATCTCGAAGCTGAACAATTGCGTGTTAGCTTTAGAACCAGTAGTGATCGTTGTGACTTTGATATAAAGTTGACTAAGGCAATAACCTACGGAAAGGTTCTTAAATTTGTTGTTAACGTAAATTCTTTTTATTTGCGTGTTTAAAAAGAAGTTTTGTGTTAATTTATTAATCAAAATCATATATGAGCATAATGTTTTATTTATCTCTGTTCTTTATTTTGAGTCACAACACTCGCACTTTTACTCTTAGCTCGTTGGTCAAGTGACTTCTTGTGTAATCAGTGCCTCCAGATTCTGAAATAAATCTAAGTATTCGAAAACCAAACTCACCGCTTTTGTCAGCACCTAATCTTTATTAAAAAGAAATAAGTTTTTTTCTCAACAAAATACAATATTTGTCAAGTGGAAGTACAACTCAAAACTTGCTGAGGGCAGTGGTAATGACGATAGCACAGTATAGAAAACATGATGATAACTACTATAGATTTTGGTTTCACTTGCACATCTATCAACAATGAAGAGCATCCACAGTGTGTTTTGGGTTTGAAAGTCCTTGCTGTTGGATGTATGCTATCTAGCAAATTACAGTGCCATTTAAAAAACGTTCTTAAGAATGATGAGGCCAAACCAGGAGAATATTTTTCTGGAAAACTGAGTCAAATGAAAGAAAAAAAATCATCGTTATTCTAAGCAGGTGAAAATATTCAGTAATGTAGGTTACCGAGTAGCAAAATGTTGGAAAGCCTATACAACTGCCGAAGACCTATTCTACTGTGTGCGACTGACTTGGTGTCCATTATGCTTGCGGAGTCCATGGCAAAACAGCTTTTGCCTGTGCCTTTGTCTGACACTGCAAGTAATCATCGAATCTAAGATTTAGGAGAGGATCTTCATGACCAAATTACAGAAAAATTGGAGGGAGGGATTTTTGTTTGCAGCTTGATGACGCCATTGATAGCTATGGAGATGTTCATTTAATTTGCTATGTGCGAATTTGTTGATGAGAAAAGTAACACATGATGGAAGATCGTCTTTTATTGTAAGGAAATAAATGCACTACGACAGGCAAAGATTTGTGCGAATAGGTGGACAACCTCGTGGAAAATCAAAATAACTGGTCTCTCTCTCTCTCTCTCTCTCTCTCTCTCTGTGTGTGTGTGTGTGTGTGTGTGTGTGTGTGTGTGTCCTGATGGTATTCGGGACGTTACAGTGGTCTACGGGAACTTATCTGCAGCAAAGTTCCTTATATTATGTGGAGCCATTGCATCATTAATTCAGAAGTACTTACTTCGCAACAGCTGTGTGTTGATCTGAATCAAGCACTGCAAAATGTCATAAATGAGGTGAACTTGATTAAAACTTGTCCTCAGAAAGCTAGATCTTTTTTAGATACATGTGTCACGATAGGAGGGTGAACATAACGTCACTTATTTTATACCAACATTTGTAGGCTTACCAGGGGAAATGTATTATTGAGCTTTTTTAACTCAAGTAAGAAGTCTGTTCCCTACTGAAAGGACAGAATCATATCAGTGCTTTCTTAAAATTCACGAACTTACTGCATTCGAGAAGTTAAATCACTGAATAAGTCTCTGTGAATGAGTCTCTGTAACAAAGCAAAAATTATTTCATTCAGCTTACTGTCAAAGTTTTGGCTTTCAAAAAGACGATGCTTCTTTGGACGAGAAAAATGAACAACGAAGAAGAAATGGATTACTTTCTATGTTTGCAGCATTTTATAAACAACAACGAGATAGGCCTTACTGCAGATATCCACCCAGCAATGATTGATATATGATGTACTGTACCTCTGAAAAAAAAAAAGAAGAAAGAAAGATAGAACCCCAGATTTTGAGATGTTGTGCGATAGAACTATTGTGGAAAAGGATTTGTGTCATGTTCAGTTTTCTTGCAGTTGAACACAGTAGATATAATACAATTTTGTGAATCTGTTTTTGAAAATTGTGGGAAGTTTGGTGGAAACGGTGAAAATAAAACAAACTACCCCACAAATTAGCTTCCGTTGACAACTACCACCGAGACAATTGCAGTATCATCTAATGAATCTGAAAGAGGGTATTCCCAAAAGAATTTGATCATTACTGACAGTATATCCTTCCTGCTGACAAAAAAAAGTTTCCTCACTACTTTTTCTCAAATTGAATGGCCCACTGATAATTCCTTTTGACCCTTCAATGTACACTAAAGAGCCAAAGAAATTGGTACACCTGCCTAATATCATGTAGGACCCCCACGAGCATGTAGAAGTGCCGCAATATGACATGTCATAGGCTCGACTAATGTCTGAAGTAGTGCTGGAGAGAACTGACACCATGAATCCTGCAGGGATGTCCATAAATCTGTAAGAGTATGAGGAGTGGAGATCTCTTCTGAACAACACGTTGCAAGACATCCCAGATATGTTCAATAATGTTCATGTCTGGGGAGTTTGGTGGCCAGCGGAAGTATTTCAACTCAGAAGAGTGCTCCTGGAGCCACTCTGTAGCAATTCTGGAGGTATAGGGTGTCACAATGTCCTGCTAGAATTAACCAAGTCCATTGGAATGCACAATAGACATGAACAGATGCAGATGATCAGACAGGATTCTTACACACATGTCATCCATCAGAGTCGTATCTAGACGTTTCAGATCTCACATGTCACTCCAACTGCACTCGCCACACACTATTACAGAGCCTCCATCAACTTGAATAGTATCCTACTGACATGCAAGGTCCATGGATTCATGAGGTTGTCTCCACACCCATACACATCCATCCGCTCGATACAATTTGAAACGAGACTCGTCCAACAAGGCAACACGTTTCCAGTCATCAATAGTTCAATGTTGGTGTTGACGGGTCCAGGAAAAGTATGCAGCCATCAAGGATACACGAGTGGCCCTTCAGCTCTGAAAGCCCATATCGAAGATGTTTCATTGAATGGTTTGCACACTTTTGTTGATGCCCCAGTACTCAAATCACAACAATTGTGGAACGGTTGCACAACTGTCTCGCTGAATGATTCTTTTCAGTCATCATTAGCATCATCAGTGCTGGTGCATTGTCATGATGGATAAGGACTTTTTTGTGGTCTAATCACCAGTGTTTATCTTGCACCTCGGTTTTCAAATGGTCCGATAACGATGAATAATATTCACTTGTAATAGTTTTACCCTTTTCCAGATAGTAGATGAGGATTACCCCTTGTGAATCCCAAAAGACAGTTGCCGTAACCTTTCCAGCCGAAGGAATGGTCTTTGCCATTTTTGGTGCAGATTCTCCCTTGGTAACCCATTGTTTAGATTTTTGTTTGGTCTCAGGAGTGTAGTAATGTATCCATGTTTCATCCACAGTGACGAAATGATGCTTAAAGTCCTGCGGATTCTTCCTGAACAGCTGCAAACCATCTTTGCAACACTTCACATGATTCCGTTTTTGGTCAAGCGTGATCAATCACGGAACCCATCTTGCAGATAGCTTTCTCGTGTCCAAATGTTTATACAAAATATTATGTACCCATTCATTCGAGATGCCCACAGCACTAGCAATCTCTCGCACCATAAATCTTCTGTCATCCACACCATATCATAGATTTTATCAATGATTTCTCGAGTCGTAACCTCCACAGGGTGTCCAGAACTTACTGCATCACTTGTGCCCATATGGCCACTCTGAAAATTTTGAAACCACGTATAAACTGTTCAAATCGAAGGTGCAGAGTCACTGTAATGTTTATCAAGCTTCTCTTTAGTCTCCTGAGGCGTCTCGCCTTTCATAAAGTAGTGTTTAATCACCGTACGAAATTCTTATTCATCCACTGATTGATGATCACTCGACTTCCTTGATTCACACGAATGCCACACACAAACCAATATGGCTGAAACTTGGTGTGTGTTCTTTCCAAAGATGCTATTAACTAAACATGACCTCGATACGCGGCGGTGGTGCCATCTCTCGGACTTTGCACAGACTTTTAAAATGCCCCTCGTATAGGTGTTGCAGACTGCAGTGCCATATTCTGCCTGTTTACAAATCTATGTAGTGGAATACGCGCATACCTCTGCCAGTTTCTCAGGTGCTTCAATGTACGTGGAATCTTGGCTGCTTCATGGACAGCACTCCGCTATGGACACCAACAAAAAAGACACAGAGACAGGGATGGACAACGAAAACCTTTCAAAGCTTTGGACAGTTTTATAAACTGAATGTTAAATTAAAGTTTTTTCCCCTTTCTCCATATCTAACTGATCAAATTTACATGTGTTCACCTTTCTGCAATTTCTTTTTTGTGAACACACACACACACACACACACACACACACACACACACACACACAAATTCTCACTCTCAAAATGCTCAGGAAAGCATTAACAAACCCCCTCCCCCCCACCTCCACCCAGATTGTCACAGCACTGGAATCTCCTTTCTTTACTTATCAAGAACTGTCCATACACATTACAAAAATGGATGTATGTATGTATGCATGTTTTACATCTCCTCCTAAACCACAGGTCCGACTTCAGCAGAACTTGGTACACGTATCACTTACTGTCTGGAAGGTATCGCTGTAGTGGCAAGAACCACCTACCTCTGAAAGGGATGGGAGTGGGGTCGATAGAGCAGCACAGTTCACGACACACAATAGGCAGACTATGTTCATCCAGTATTTGGGAAAGAGAGCACTTAGTGACCTGCAACAAACTTTACACATAATTTCACACCTTTAAGAAACTACTGACAACCCCAACAGAATGACAAAAGAAAAAAACTTTATTGCTTACTACATTCCGCTGATCATGCCATTTCATTTTTTAGTACTGACTGTGCTCGCGAGACAGCATTCACATATACCACGGAATGTACCAGCAGAATTATATCATTGTACAAAATATAGTTCAGGAGATATGACACCATAAATACTGAGATGTGTGGAAAACTGCTGCATGCACGACATTTAAATTTATTACTTCTTTGCTACCAAATTCATTTACTACACATTTTGAAGACAGTTTCCACATGCTTCTGAATGGACCTACAAAATTATATCACTGCATGACACATAGTTCGAGATATATGACATCATAAACACATGAACATCAAGCTGCATGAAAACGAAACAAACTGCAGGGCTAATTTACAGATACAGGTGAAATATTTTCAATCCAATGGGCCCGCAGCAATGAAGATAATTATCTCTTAAGCTGCGGTCACAGTGGCACCAATATCAGCGGATTCCGTTGACATTTGCCGAAGGCAGCCGCTCTTTTCCAACCAGTAGCCTACTATGTGTGCAGTCACAATATAGCCGATCTCATTGCCCAATTTCAGATCAGTTTCTTTTTTCGATCATAAAGGTTGACATGACACAAATCATGGGCAGGGAGAAACTGGAAAGTTTAGTCAAAGGTGGAGTTTGTGAAATCCTGAGCATAAAAATATCATAATTGGGATATAGTCTGGTATCTATTGGACTGCAATTGGTCAATCTGAAACAATACTGTCACCGATATCTTGTTACTTCCTTCCTCAAATCCACGGGGCAATTGTTTAATACAAACATCTACTTTCATCACATAAATCAACCATTATGTGCTTATAACATTATTGGTAGACCTTTACACACCTAAGTCGCAAATCCTGCCACTGTAACATAATAAACCATTCCCTGAATAATGTGTTTTGGAAAGAGCCTTAGTACAGTGTACCACTAAAACTACATATGTTCATAACATATGCGGATAAATATGTAAAATATCAGTTACTGCATGTCAGCTTCAATGATGGTGATCGCTTCTGAAACTAATTGGCGGTGAGAGAAGGAAAGTGGCATCACAAAGTTAAAGGGTTTTTAACTTTTGTGGCATGGCATTTTTTCCTTCATCTTATATATTTGTGAAACTTGTCTGGTAATTCCAATAACTGAAGACAGAGTGTACAGTACTCGCCCCATTTCTTTTCGAGACAGATATACTCATTTACATGAATTCAGCATCTTTTTAATAGCAAATGCCACATTGTAGCACAATGCAAACAAATATGAACTGTGATATCCACACCATTCTTGGAAGTTAAAATATAGCCAACTTCATACACAGGACAGATCTTAGCCTAATCTAACCTCTCGCCTAACCTCCTTGACCCCGTCAAAAACTGACGAATGAGATTGGACAAACAGTGATCAAGCTGTCGACTGATGTTAAGGGGAAATGTATGGTGACAGCAGTTGACGATCTTTGTCATTGCCAATGTGAACACAGCCTTGGAGACATTATGTAATGAAATCCAAATTGCTGCTAGAGGAGTTTAGTGTTTCATTATGATGGAGCCATCTTGGCTATATTGCTATCTTCAGACCAAGTCCATATATCAGCAGTTGTCACTGTCACTTTGTATTCTATTACAACATGGTGTAGATATAGAATGTTTATATTATAAGCTGACTTGTGGTTTGCTGCTGTTTTTAGTCATTCTTTTTTATAATTTTTATAATTTGATGTTTTATCATCAAATTTGACCAATTGGCATCCTAAATCTACAACATGTTGTAATAGATTACAAAGTGACAATGACCACTGATGACATATGGACATCGTCTGATGATGGCAATCCAGCCGAAATAGATCCCATAGCAGCAATTCGGTTTTCATTACATAAAGTCTCTCGGGTGAAATATGTTTACAAGTATGTGTTAAATACACATAACATTTACATACCCGCACAAAGCCATGGATAAAAAGGTCCTCCCAAACTCTTGGGTCCATTTCAACAAAATATGGCACATGTATTACTTAGTGCCTGGAAAGAAGTGCTGTGGGGGTAAGAACCAGCAACTTCCTATTGCTGTGGGTAGTAACTTTGAGAAGGAAAGTGGTAGGAGATGGACATGCAGAGATGGGGGAGGGGGGATGGACACAGAGGAGGAGGGGGGAGTGGACAGAGAAAGGTTAGAGCAGGAGAGGCATAGAGAGTAGAGAGGGGGGACTGGAGTAGATGGACAGAGAAATGAAAGAGGAGAAATACAGATAAAGAAAAGAGGAGGAGATGGACAGAGTTGGGGAAGGAAGAGGTTGGTGGAGAGAGGGGGAGGAGGAGATGGACAGAGGGAGAGGGGGGGATGACATAAGGAGGAGCAGGAGCAGATGGACAGGGAGTAGGGGTGAGAAAGTGAACAGAGAGAGAGAGCAAAGGAGGAGACTGACAGCGAGAGGTGGAAGTAGGAGATACTGACTAACAGAAAATTTGAATAAATATGTATCCAGGCAATACCAGGTACTCAGCTAGTTTTTTCTATAATTGAAAGACATTTATCTGAACTACATGTTCATTTTGAAAAATACTTTCCTGAAAACTGTGATAGGTTTCGGTGGGTTCAAAATCCCTTCAGTAATGATTCTCCTTCTGAGTTCAGTACTGCAGAAGAGGAAGAGTCAATAGAACTCTCATCAGATTCTTCACTAAAAGTGAAGTTTTCATCAACTACACCACCAAAATTTTGGTTTTCGTTTAGAAAAGAGTTTTGAAGACTGACCAAGAAAGCAATAAAGATATTAATTTCTTTGAAGAGTGGACTTACAAGCAGTGGCTGTCATTACAACCAAGACCAGATCCAGACTTTGTGTGGAGAAGGAAATGAAAATAGCTGTATCTCATTTGGTGACAAGATCTGGCAAGTTGTGTAACAAGAAGCAAGCTCCACGTACAATGGCTACAGTGAGCCAACCATTACCGTGAGAAAAAGTATCATTAATCTCAATACAAAAATTAAGTCTACAACCACAGAAAACACAAGGTCTGTCGACAAGTGCAGTAGCAGCAGCAACACTCTTAACTGGTATGCGGTTCTTCTTGTCTCCAGCTGTTGTGGCGAACTCGATGTTCTCGATGGTTTTATACACTGTCTATTTAAAAACGGCAACGAATTCTCCTGTAAGGCATCGTGGCGGCATTCAGTGCAGTTACCTGTGCAGCAGCAGCAGCGCGAATGAGCCTCTGCGCGGCTCTCGCAGTAGTATTTTGTTCACAACTTTTTTAATTAATTATTTAAGCTTTTACAAGGTAACTTACAGGGGAGCCACAAACTAAAAAAGGTTTAAAACCATTGCTATAATGGATCTTTACTTAAAGGCTAAAATACAGTGACCGCATTCTACTGTAGCTGGATGCAGACTGATTGGCATGAAACTCTAGATAGTGAAGTTCCTGTACATGATCTCACTCAGTGGTGATTCAGAGCACAGTGACCATATGAACACTGCTCCATGATCACTTAGCGCAGACTGACTCTGGACTTTTGCATGGTACCTATACAGTTATTACACTTTCAAAAATTAAATAACAAAAAGAAAAAGTAGAGAAGATATACATACATTAGAGAATGAAGTTATTTTGTTTAATGGTGGACTGTTTAATCTTCAAATGATCTACACAATAAATTTTATTTCATGCAGCAGATGTTTGGGCATGAACTTTTATCTCTGAAATTTATGAAAGCCCAGCATAAAATTTCTGGAAACTGTAACTTTTATAGTTGAAATCTGTCACTAACTAAATTATTATTCTAGGAAAATTATACATTTTTGGTAGCATAAAAATCAGAGCTACAAGCCAGTGACACTGGATTTTTAAAGAGTTACATTCAAAGATTTGAACACACTGGAAAACAATAACTTCGAATAGACATACTTTTTTAAATGTATTATTTTAGGAAGAAGA
Source organism: Schistocerca cancellata (assembly GCF_023864275.1). NCBI lineage: Eukaryota > Metazoa > Arthropoda > Insecta > Orthoptera > Acrididae > Schistocerca > Schistocerca cancellata. The sequence continues at coordinate 384,732,495 of NC_064626.1, read as the reverse complement.
GATTGACATCTTTCAGATAAGGTATGTCAATTACAGAACAAATATAACTGCTAATGGAGTTGAATTTTGAAGTGCATGTAGTTTTATATTTCATTAAAGAAAATGTTTCTTTATGAATTACACTGGGTTATGAGCAGGCTATAGCTTAGAGAAGTGACATTTAGCAAGTAGGTTTATTACACTTAGCTACATTACACACTATATCCTTTCTCCCATGCAGGAGGTGGTGGTGGTGGGGGGGGGGGGGGGGGGTGATCAGGGATTTGAGCCTCATTCCACCACAATACGTACTTTACTTTAAGTAGTTAAGGAAGTATTAGGTTTCTGTTGAATCAAGGAGAGGGAGGGGGGAGGGTTTGTGTGTGTGTGTGTGTGTGTGTGTGTGTGTGTGTGTGTGTGTGTGTGTGTGTGTGTGTCAGGGGGGGGGGGTGTTAAGATGAGAACAAGGTTTTTTTTAGACATAATAGAAGGAACCATCTGCAATAATCTAAAATCATTTACAGAAACCACTGAAGAAATAAATCTCAACAGGCAGGCAGGGATTTGAACCTCACTCCTCTCCATTCAAGTGCAGTACCTTAACCATGGGCTCACTTGGTAGCAGGGAGTTGGAGATTGTTAGCATCATGATAGGCAGGATGGAAATGCTGTGCAGCTGACACACTAATGGTGGCCAGAGAACACCAAGCAACATGTAAAGAAACAGCAAGTCATCAATGCCTACATTCCATTCAACAGCAATCTATATACTGAAAAGAGCAATTGGTCCATAGTCCTTAACTGAGGGATTACCAGAAGCAGAGTTAGCTGATAAGAGTAGTAATAAAAAGCAGATGATAAACCAGTAATGGAATCAGAGTAAAGTGATTGCAAGAATCATCTTCCTGTGAGGTCAGTGTGTGTGTGTGTGTGTGTGTGTGTGTGTGTGTTTGCTGTAACTTCCTACACAGAAAAATGCACTTAAACAATGCTGAATACGTTTACGCACACCTACGTTACATACGAGGGGCGTTTGAAAAGTCCGTGCAAAGTCCGAGAGAGAGCACCACCGTCATGTATCGAGGTCATGTTTAGTTAATAGCATCCTTGGAAAGAATGCAAACCAAGTTTCAGCCATACTGGTCTATTTGTTTGTGTTTGGCATTTCATGTGAATCAAGGAAGTCGAGTGATTGTCAAACAATGGATGAATAAGAATTTTGAGTGGTGATTTAACATTACTTTATGAAAGCCAAAACGCCTCAGAACACTAAAGAGAAGCTTGATAAACATTACAGTGACTCTGCACTTTCGATTAGAGCAATTCATATGTGGTTTCAAAATTTTCGGAGTGGCCATATGGGCACAAGTGATGCTGAACGTTCTGGACACCCTGTGGAGGTTACAACTCCAGAAATCATTGATAAAATCCATGGTATGGTGTGGATGATGGAAGAGTTAAGGTGCAAGAAATTGCTAGTGCTGTGCGCATCTCGAATGAATGGCTACATAATATTTTGCATAAACATTTGGGCATGAGAAAGCTATCCGCAAGTTGGGTTCCACGATTGTTCACGCTTGACAAAAAATGGAATCGTGTGAAGTATTGCAAGGATGGTTTGCAGCTGTGCAGGAAGAATCTGCAGGACTTTAAGCATCATTTCGTCACTGTGGATGAAACATAGAGGCATTACTATACTCCTGAGACCAAACAACAATCTAAACAATGGGTTACCAAGGGAGAATCTGTACCAAAACAGGCAAAGACCATTCCTTTGGCTGGAAAGGTTATGGCGACTGTCTTTTGGGATTCGCAAGGGATAATCCTCATCTGAAAAAGAGTAAAACTATTACAGGTGCATATTATTCATCATTATTGGACCAATTGAAAACCGAGCTGCAAGAAAAACGCTGGCGATTGGACCACAAAAAAGTCCTTTTCCATCACAACAATGCACCAGCACACCCCTCTGTAGTTGTGGTCGCAAAATTAATGGAAACAGGATTCCAACTCATTTCACATTCCCCCTATTCTCCAAACTTGGCTCCCTCAGACTACTATTTGTTCCCCAATTTGAAGACATGACTGGCGGGACAAAGATTTTATTCAAACGAGGAGGTGATTGCAGCAACTATTAGCTATTTTGCAGACTTGGACAATTCCTATTATTTGGAAGGGATCAACAAATTAGAACAGCATTGGACGAAGTGTATAAGTCTAAAAGGAGACTATGTTGAAAAATAAAAAAGGTTTACCCCAAACAAGTAAGTAATTTTTATTTTTGCACGGACTTTTCAAACGCCCCTCATATTTCGCTTCCATTGTTCATATTCTTAACACACAGATTTATTACATGTCCACACTTCCACTTACTTCACTTGTATTTTTTGCTCCACACAATCTTTGCGACTCTTCTTGGCAACGGTTTTATCCTCCTCTATTTCCTCATTTCCAAATTATGTACTCTCCTGGCTACCATCACATCCCAGTCTTCAATCCCTCTCCAGAATCAACACAACAATGTTCCTTCCACTACTAACTTTACCACCACTATTACCACACATTTCACCAACATCAACGCTTTCATTAAATGGTGTCAGAATTTCACTATGATTGCCAATGTTACTACAGCAGATTGGATGATTCTTATTCCCATTTCCACACTTTAAAAAAATATTCACCAATTCTTTCAGATTGAACAACACCTTCCTTTTATATTCAATAGCTTATTTCCTATTCTGTGCATCACTTAGCTTCTTCTTATTGCATTTAAAGTAGAACAATGCTGACAACTGACAACCAAAGCAATGCCATCTTGTACATGAAACAAAGTGAAACACAGCCACCCAACAGTCCTGACCAGTAACACCAACAAATCTCCTTCAACTAAACTCAATAATAAACTAAATGCTACGCTAGCAAGACTGCTGCTAGCTTGTCTTACAAGTTTGAAAATCTTGTGAAATCTTTATTATTATTATTATTATTATTATTATTATTATTATGAAGTCTACAAAAAGCACAAGCACCAATTGAGAAATTGAGACCTCTCAGAATCCCCTTCCGTCTCTGTGCTCTACACCCTGGGTCTATACCTGAATACGGTCCTGTTTTCATGGCTGTGTAGTTCACTCAGGCAACTGGTGCTAATGTAGTGCCAATACAAGGCTACAAAAACTTCTAAATATACATAAAAATGCATCACACTTTGTATGAAATATGAAAAACCATTTATAGTGATGAAATAAATATGTATGATTACATTGTTATACAATGAAACAAGTGTGGGTGATTACATTGTTGTACAAAATTTGAAAATCTGGATGTTCTGGTCAATACAATATGATTTCTCTTGTTTCTGGGCTACAGAACTCGAAAATGAAGTTTAAATGTATTGAAAAAAATATATTCACTGTATTTATATTTCAATAAATGATGGGAAGATGGTAATAATATCAAATACCTCAAGAGTGTCTCTTTTTGACCTGATTCTGGTACTGTATTGTACATGTGTGTGTTTTCACCATCCAGCAATAAAACTTAAAGTGGCAGCACTCCCTTTGTACTTTTACTGTATCAGTAAAATATCCTGGTAAAAGTACTCACCATATCAGTTGGTCACATCTTCACAGTTTGGTGGGAAGAAAGCCTAATGTGATATCAAAATGCATTTTCAGTCACATGCTATTATGTAGTAGTTCATACAAGCACATAAGGTCATCAACACGTTCCTTGAGATTTTCAGCATTCGAAACACTCCTGAAGGATTGCCATGCTTTTTCCCTTGTCCTTTAGCATTCATTCAAATTGAGTGTCATTGCAACATTCTATGATATGTGAAACCACTTTCACTTTTTTAAAAAACAAAGCCTAGAGAAAGTTTGGCGTAAGTTATTTCAAAATTTTTCAGAAGCCCTGAATTTACACATAGTGCTAGAGATCAAACTTTGCTCAATTCTATCTATTAATTGTTTATGAACAATATTTTTAATTCCAAAAGTTAACAATACTCTCTTCATCCAACTTTTCCAAAAAGTGTCCTATAGTGGTTATCCTACTCAACCCACCCACAAAAAAAAAAACAGTATTTTGTATACCTGTAATTTAGGAATGGTGGCACACGCCATATGAGAAGAAGGAAATTTGTTACCACTGTGTAAAAATCTGATTGAAAGGTACTCTTCGAAGCATCAATGATCAGGACTGTACATCATATTCAGTGCATCCTGCAGACTATTTATGTCTTTGCAGGCTGTGCATTTACCTACAGTTTTCAGGAACTGCCTCAATTTTTCAGTTATGTTACAAAATGTGAACAATTTCTTGGTGCCCTGTAGATAGCGCCACATTTTTAAACAAGATACTGAACATCCTTTTTGTATTTAGGAAGTTCTAGGTCCCTGATGAGGTCGGTGAGTTCCCGTGTGTTATCTTGTGAAATGAGGGAGATATTCTTAGATGTGAAGGCTGTGTTTCTAGAACTACACGGTTTTTCATCTTCAGTTAAGATTTTATCAGTGAAAAAATGTTCCTGTCAGAGCACAAAAAAGTTGAATACAGTAAACCCCAGAGTATTAGCAGTAATTTGAGGGGATAAGATGTACGCATGATTGAAAAATATGAATTATCAAGACATTTTCAAATATGTATTCTGTGTTTGAAAGTTTGTACAAGTTCTGTGCATAGGTACTGTATGCCTGTTTATTTCTTAAAATATTCTGTGATGTTGGCCTGCTTCTGAGAGAAGTTGACATTTTTTCGCATGGCATTTCAATTTTTCTTGCAGACCCTCTGGCCCAGATAATCTACACGAGTCTGAACACATTGCAAAATGTCTTCTGACATCACTGTCTTCGTCCCCACTTTCACATTCACTGCCCACTTCTTTGTTTTGTTGTGAAGCAGTGGTCACAATTTTGGCATCAGACATGTACTGTGGTGTCAGTCATGTACTGGAAGTCATATTCACATGTGTCAGTCTTCAGCCACTCATTCACGTTTTCTTCATCAATCTCTTCAAAACCATTTAAACCAGTTGCCAGATTCATTATTCATGCAGTTTTTATTTCATCATCACAGTAACTTTTACAATCAGTTTCTTCTACATCTGGCAGAATTTTCCTCCACAATCAAACTAGTGTACGTGGCTCGACTTCTTCAGAGGCATCAGAAGTCCCATGTATGGCAACCACAATTGTCAACTTCTTTCAGAATGCCACCAAATTGTCCTCATTGACCAGCATTCTCAGTAGACCAGCTCTGTGTCACTGTTTTACTGATGCAATTACACCTTGGTCCATTGGCTGTACCGTACCAGTTAGTTTAAGAGGTAAAAACTTAATTACAATGAAACCATCATCAGATGTACAAATTCTCTCATTGGGATGTGAAGGGGCATTAAAAAGCAACAGAACAGCCTTCTCTGACAATTCTTTATCTTCTACAAAATGCCAAACTTGTGGTACAAAATGTGTATGGAACCAGTTTTTGAAAACTTCACTATTCATCCATGCTCCTTTTTGGTTGTGATAATGTGCAGGCAGTTCCTTGAATGCTCAGGGCTTTCCTGATTTTCCAGTCACTAGTATTGTAGTTTCACTCTGTGGTTCCCAGAAACATTAACGGTGCACAAAATTGTAATGCATTCTTCAGACAACCTATACCCAGGAGCACGAATTTCATTCTTAAAAGCAAGGGTTCTGGTAGATAGTCACTTTCAACACAGACCATTTTCGTCTGCATTATAAATTTGGCCTGCTATGAAATTCTCTTCTTCCACAAATTTCTGGAACTCTTCCCAGAAGGAGTCAGCTACCACAACATTTGACTAAGCCTGCCTCCTAGCACAATAAGTTCACAAATCTGATGATGTTTGGAACTGTTTAGCCATCTAGATAACACATTTGTTTCCTTCTCTAACCCCAGAACATCATGAAAAAATTTAGTTTTTTTGGCACACACAACTCCTGGCACAATCACACCTACTGCTCATTTTTTGGCCAAATCATCGAAAAAGAGGAGCATCTTATTCATTAAATGAAGATCTCTTGATTCTTTTTTGTGCAGATGATCCAGAACTAGAATGCATTTTTTTGACAGAAACCTGTATTTTCTGCTAATTCTTTTTAATGTCCTGAATAATCTGCATTACAATACTATAATCATCAGTTAGTTTTGCAGTAGATTCCCCTTCTCAAATATTAAGCTAATTTTAATTTTTGTTTTCATGTCAACATATATTTCTTTCATTTCCTAGTCATCTTTTTTTATAAATTGCTTTTAACTTTCTCTGTAGGCACTTACACGCTAATTGACATCAGAAAATTGGGTTTGTTTTGAACTACACAGAACATGCTGGCTGGTAACAATAGAAATAGTACTCTGTTGTAATGCAGCAGTAAATCAAACTATATATATATATCTAAAAACAAACATGATGTGACTTACCAAATGAAAGTGCTGGCAGGTCGACAGACACACAAACGAACACAAACATACACACAAAATTCAAGCTTTCGCAACAAACTGTTGCCTCATCAGGAAAGAGGGAAGGAGAGGGAAAGACGAAAGGATGTGGGTTTTAAGGGAGAGGGTAAGGAGTCATTCCAGTCCCGGGAGCGGAAAGACTTACCTTAGGGGGAAAAAAGGACGGGTACTCACTCGCACACACACACATATCCATCCACACATATACAGACACAAGCAGACATATTTAAAGACAAAGAGTTTGGGCCTTCGTGGAATGTTTCCTTCTATTAAAACTATATATATATATAGTTGAAATATGTCTGTTTGTGTCTGTATATGTGTGGATGGATATGTGTGTGTGTGTGTGCGAGTGTATACCCGTCCATTTTTCCCCCTAAGGTAAGTCTTTCCGCCCCCGGGACTGGAATGACTCCTTACCCTCTCCCTTAAAACCCACATCCTTTCGTCTTTCCCTCTCCTTCCCTCTTTCCTGATGAGACAACAGTTTGTTGCGAAAGCTTGAATTTTGTGTGTATGTTTGTGTTCGTTTGTGTGTCTGTCGACCTGCCAGCACTTTCATTTGGTAAGTCACATCATCTTTGTTTTTAGGTATATTTTTCCTACATGGAATGTAGGCTTCACCTTCAGCCCCACTCCCAGATTCAACCAAACAGCCCTCGTCAAAGATTTACTGTCGTACACTCGTACTCTCTGCTGGAAGTATCACTTTGCCACGAAGAAAAATGATCCTAATCCTACCCCTAATGATCCAACTCCCCAAGACACTATCCAAATTGAACCCTGCCTGGAACAGTTCCGTCCTCCGTCACAGCGGGACCCACCTCCTCTTCCTCAAAATCACCCTCTCCAAACCTTCCAGGAATTTCTGACTTCCAGCCTTGCCTCTCAATCCTTCTTAAAAAACCTTAATCCTACTCCCAACATCACCACTGCTGAAGCCCAGGCTATCCGTGATCTGAAGGCTGACCGGTCCATCGTCATTCTTCCGGCGGACAAGGGTTCCACGACCGTGGTACTTGATCGTCGGGAGTATGTGGCTGAGGGACTGAGTCAGCTTTCAGACAACACCACATACAAAGTTTGCCAAGGTAATCCCATTCCTGATGTCCAGGCAGAGCTTCAAGGAATCCTCAGAACCTTAGGCCCCCTACAAAACCTTTCACCTGACTCCATCAACCTCCTGACCCCACCGACACCCCGCACCCCTACCTTCTACCTTCTTCCTAAAATTCACAAACCCAATCATCCCGGCCGCCCCATTGTAGCTGGTTACCAAGCCCCCACAGAACGTATCTCTGCCTACGTAGATCAACACCTTCAACCCATTACATGCAGTCTCCCATCCTTCATCAAAGACACCAACCACTTTCTCGAACGCCTGGAATCCTTACCCAATCCGTTACCCCCAGAAACCATCCTTGTAACCATTGATGCCACTTCCTTATACACAAATATCCCGCACGTCCAGGGCCTCGCTGCGATGGAGCACTTCCTTTCACGCCGATCACCTGCCACCCTACCTAAAACCTCTTTCCTCATTACCTTAGCCAGCTTCATCCTGACCCACAACTTCTTCACTTTTGAAAACCAGACATACCAACAATTAAAGGGAACAGCCATGGGTACCAGGATGGCCCCCTCGTACGCCAACCTATTCATGGGTCGCCTAGAGGAAGCCTTCTTGGTTACCCAGGCCTGCCAACCGAAAGTTTGGTACAGATTTATCGATGACATCTTCATGATCTGGACTCACAGTGAAGAACAACTCCAGAATTTCCTCTCCGACCTCAACTCCTTTGGTTCCATCAGATTCACCTGGTCCTACTCCAAATCCCATGCCACTTTCCTTGATGTTGACCTTCACCTGTCCAATGGCCAGCTTCACACGTCCGTCCACATCAAACCCACCAACAAGCAACAGTACCTCCATTACGACAGCTGCCACCCATTCCACATCAAACGGTCCCTTCCCTACAGCCTAGGTCTTCGTGGCAAACGAATCTGCTCCAGTCTGGAATCCCTGAAGCATTACACCAACAACTTGACAACAGCTTTCGCATCCCGCAACTACCCTCCCGACCTGGTACAGAAGCAAATAACCAGAGCCACTTCCTCATCCTCTCAAACCCAGAACCTCCCACAGAAGAACCACAAAAGTGCCCCACTTGTGACAGGATACTTTCCGGGACTGGATCAGATTCTGAATGTGGCTCTCCAGCAGGGATACGACTTCCTCAAATCCTGCCCTGAAATGAGATCCATCCTTCATGAAATCCTCCCCACTCCACCAAGAGTGTCTTTCCGCCGTCCACCTAACCTTCGTAACCTCTTAGTTCATCCCTATGAAATCCCCAAACCACCTTCCCTACCCTCTGGCTCCTATCCTTGTAACCGCCCCCGGTGTAAAACCTGTCCCATGCACCCTCCCACCATTACCTACTCCAGTCCTGTAACCCGGAAGGTGTACACAATCAAAGGCAGAGCCACGTGTGAAAGCACCCACGTGATCTACCAACTGACCTGCCTACACTGTGATGCATTCTATGTGGGAATGACCAGCAACAAACTGTCCATTCGCATGAATGGACACAGGCAGACAGTGTTTGTTGGTAATGAGGATCACCCTGTGGCTAAACATGCCTTGGTGCACGACCAGCACATCTTGGCGCAGTGTTACACCGTCCGGGTTATCTGGATACTTCCTACTAACACCAACCTACCCGAACTCCGGAGATGGGAACTTGCTCTTCAATATATCCTATCTTCCCGTTATCCACCAGGCCTCAATCTCCGCTAATTTCAAGTTGCTGCCACTCACACCTCACCTGTCATTCAACAACATCTTTGCCTCTGCACTTCTGCCTCGACTGACATCTCTGCCCAAACTCTTTGTCTTTAAATATGTCTGCTTGTGTCTGTATATGTGTGGATGGATATGTGTGTGTGTGTGCGCGAGTGTATACCCGTCCTTTTTTCCCCCTAAGGTAAGTCTTTCCGCTCCCGGGACTGGAATGACTCCTTACCCTCTCCCTTAAAACCCACATCCTTTCGTCTTTCCCTCTCCTTCCCTCTTTCCTGATGAGGCAACAGTTTGTTGCGAAAGCTTGAATTTTGTGTGTATGTTTGTGTTAGTGTGTGTGTCTGTCGACCTGCCAGCACTTTCATTTGGTAAGTCATATCATCTGTGTTTTTAGGTATATATATATATATATATATATATATATATATATGGAAGGTGTACACAATCAAAGGCAGAGCCACGTGTGAAAGCACCCACGTGATCTACCAACTGACCTGCCTACACTGTGATGCATTCTATGTGGGAATGACCAGCAACAAACTGTCCATTCGCATGAATGGACACAGGCAGACAGTGTTTGTAGGTAATGAGGATCACCCTGTGGCTAAACATGCCTTGGTGCACGACCAGCACATCTTGGCGCAGTGTTACACCGTCCGGGTTATCTGGATACTTCCTACTAACACCAACCTATCCGAACTCCGGAGATGGGAACTTGCTCTTCAATATATCCTCTCTTCCCGTTATCCACCAGGCCTCAACCTCCGCTAATTTCAAATTTCCGCCACTCATACCTCACCTGTCATTCATCAACATCTTTGCCTCTGCACTTCTGCCTCGACTGACATCTCTGCCCAAACTCTTTGTCTTTAAATATGTCTGCTTGTGTCTGTATATGTGTGGATGGATATGTGTGTGTGTGCGAGTGTATACCCGTCCTTTTTTCCCCCCTAAGGTAAGTCTTTCCGCTCCCGGGACTGGAATGACTCCTTACCCTCTCCCTTAAAACCCACATCCTTTCGTCTTTCCCTCTCCTTCCCTCTTTCCTGATGAGGCAACAGTTTGTTGCGAAAGCTTGAATTTTGTGTGTATGTTTGTGTTCGTTTGTGTGTCTGTCGACCTGCCAGCACTTTCATTTGGTAAGTCACATCATCTTTGTTTTTAGGTATATTGTTCCTTCGTGGCATGTTTCCTTCTATTATATATATATATATATATATATATATATATATATATATATATATATATATATATATATATATATATATATATATATATATATATATAATGCTTTGCACACACATACAAACACTCAAAAAGTTTTTTTAGGCATTCACAAATGTTCGATATGTGCCCCTTTAGTGATTCGGCAGACATCAAACCGATAATCAAGTTCCCCCCCACACTCGGTGCAGCATGTCCCCATCAATGAGTTCGAAAGCATCGTTGATGCGAGCTCGCAGTTCTGGCACGTTTCTTGGTAGAGGAGGTTTAAACACTGAATCTTTCACATAACCCCACAGAAAGAAATCGCATGGGGTTAAGTCGGGAGAGTGTGGAGGCCATGACATGAATTGCTGATCATGATCTCCACCACGACCGATCCATCGGTTTTCCAATTTCCTGTTTAAGAAATGCCGAACATCATGATGGAAGTGCGGTGGAGCACCATCCTGTTGAAAGATGAAGTCGGCGCTGTCGGTCTCCAGTTCTGGCATGAGCCAATTTTCCGCGAGCTACGCGTGAAACTTGCCTGCACGCGTTCAACCATTTCTTCGTTCACTGCAGGCCAACCCATTGATTTCCCCTTACAGAGGCATCCAGAAGCTTTAAACTGCGCATACCATCGCCGAATGGAGTTAGCAGTTGGTGGATCTTTGTTGAACTTCGTCCTGAAGTGTCGTTGCACTGTTATGACTGACTGATGTGAGTGCATTTCAAGCACGACATACGCTTTCTCGGCTCCTGTCACCATTTTGCCTCACTGTGCTCTCGAGCGCTCTGACAGCAGAAACCTGAAGTGCGGCTTCAGCCGAACAAAACTTTATGAGTTTTTCTACGTATCTGTAGTGTGTCATGACCATATGTCAATGAATGGAGCTACAGTGAATTTATGAAATCGCTTCAATCATTTGTAATAGCCCTGCCAGCGCTTTTGTTTGGCAAGTCTCATCAAGATGATGTAACTTACCAAACGAAAGCGCTAGCATGCTGATAGACACACAAACAAACACAAACACACACACAAAATTCAAGCTTTCGCAACCAACGGTTGCTTCATCAGGAAAGAGGGAAGGAGAGGGAAAGACAAAAGGATGTGGGTTTTAAGGGAGAGGGTAAGGAGTCATTCCAATCCTGGGAGCGGAAAGACTTACCTTAGGGGGGAAAAAAGGACAGGTACACACACACACACACACACACACACACACACACACACATATCCATCCGCACATACACAGACACAAGCAGACTATTATTTTTTTTTTTTTAAATGCCTGCTGTGTCTGTGTATGTGCGGATGGATGTGTGTGTGTGTGTGTGTGTGTGTGTGTGTGTGTGTGTGTGTGTGTGGGCACGCGAGTGTATACCTGTCCTTTTTTCCCCCTAAGGTAAGTCTTTCAGCTCCCGGGATTGGAATGACTTCTTACCCTCTCCCTTAAAACCCACATTCTTTCGTCTTTCCCTCTCCTTCCCTCTTTCCTGATGAAGCAACCGTTGGTTGTGAAAGCTTGAATTTTGTGTGTATGTTTGTGTGTGTTTGTGTGTGTTTGTGTGTTTATCAACATGCCAGCACTTTCGTTTGGTAAATTACATCATCTTTGTTTTTAGATATATTTTTCCCACGTGGAATATTTCCCTCTATTTAACTGTGTGCCGGACCGAGACTCGAACTCGGGACCTTTGCCTTTCGCGGGTAAGTGCTCTACCGACTGAGCTACCCAAGCACGACTCACACCCCATCCTCACAGCTTTAATTCCGCCTTTACCTTGTCTCCTACCTTCCAAACTTCACAGAAGCTCTCCTGCGAACCATGCAGAACTAGCACACCTGGAAGAAAGGATACTGCGGAGACATGGCTTAGCCACAGCCTGGGGGATGTTTCTAGAATGAAATTTTCACTCTACAGCGGAGTGTGCGCTGATATGAAACTTCCTCGCAAATTAAAACTGTGTGTCGGACCGAGACTCAAACTCGGGATCTTTGCCTTTCGCGGGCAAGTGCTCTACCGACTGAGCTACCCAAGCACGACTCACGCCCCGTCCTCACAGCTTTAATTCCGCCAGTACCTTGTCTCCTACCTTCCAAACTTCACAGAAGCTCTCCTGCGAACCATGAAGAACTAGCACACCTCGAAGAAAGGATATTGCAGAGACACGGCTAAGCCGGACGTGGGTTTGAGCTGTCACCCTTCCAAATGCGAGTCCAGTGTGCTAAGCATTGCACAACATCACTTGGTGCTCCCCAGCTCCACGCATGTCCTTGGGGGGGGGGGGGGGGGGGGGCAGTTTGCTTGGGGTTTTCACACCTAATCCAGGAAACTTTAACACATGGGTATAGGGGACTGGGGAAAGTGAGCAGATTTTTTCATGTTGAAGTTAGTCAGTCGGGGGGAGTGGGAGGGGGGCGGGTACAGACAACCCCCCCCCCCCCAATGCCTATGTATGTTCTCCACTCATCTCTCATTTTCATTTCCAATGTCTCTACTCTCTTTTGCTACTACTGCTATTATCTCCATCGATCTCGCTTTTCCTTTTACTGATCATCACTATCTCCTCTCTTTGGCTCCCACTGCTATTTTCTCCATCCATCTCTCCTTCTGCCAATTTCTCCCCTTCCACCATCACTGTGTACTCTTTTTTTTCAGTGGCACTGTCCCCTCTCTTCCATCGTAACTGTCTCTCCAGCAAAGAAAAGTGTGAATATGTTCGCATGCCAATATTTTTGGTGAGAAAGGCGGAATAATGATTGAGGCAGCTTGTTCCTCACTTTCCTGTCAGTCTTTTAAAGAGGAACATGCTCGTCTTTTTTTGTGCTCTGACAGAAGTGAATCATTCAGCTGGTTCCCTTCTTTTTCCTGTTCCGGCAGGGTGTGCAGCTTAAATAAAACAAATTCTATAGGACAGTTGAGTTTTGACAGTTTACTTACATACTTCAAGACATTTAATTACATAGGAATAATGACAATATTATGAGAAGTGTAGATTACTACTCACCATATAGTGGAGATGCTGAGTCGCAGACAGGCAGGCGCGTAATGGGGCCCCTTAGGGATATGGCAGCAAGAGAGGGGAAGAAAACCAATGTACACTCCGTGTGCATACCGGGGGGAGTCATTCCAGATGTGGAAAGGGTCCTTCCGGATGCCATGAAGGGTACAGGGTGCACCCATCTGCAGGTGGTCGCTCATGTTGGCACCAATGATGTGTGTCGCTATGGATCGGAGGAAGTCCTCTCTGGCTTCCGGCGACTATCTGATTTGGTGAAGACTGCCAGTCTCGCTAGCGGGATGAAAGCAGAGCTCACCATCTGCAGCATCGTCGACAGGACTGACTGCGGACCTTTGGTACAGAGCTGAGTGGAAGGTCTGAATCAGAGGCTGAGACGGTTCTGCGACGGTGTGGGCTGCAGATTCCTTGACTTGCGCCATAGGGTGGTAGGGTTTCGGGTTCCACTGGATAGGTCAGGAGTCCACTACACGCAACAAGCGGCTACACGGGTAGCAGGGGTTGTGTGGCGTGGGCTGGGTGGTTTTATAGGTTAGATGGCCTTGGGCAAGTACAGAAAGGGCAACAGCCTCAACGGGTGTGGGGCAAAGTCAGGACATGCGGGGACCAAGGAGCAGTCGGTATTGTAATTGTAAACTGTCGAAGCTGCGTTGGTAAAGTACCGGAACTTCAAGCGCTGATAGAAAGCACCGAAGCTGAAATCGTTACAGGTACTGAAAGCTGGCTGAAGCCAGAGATAAATTCTGCAGAAATTTTTACAAAGGTACAGACGGTGTTTAGAAAGGATAGATTGCATGCAACCGGTGGTGGAGTGTTCGTCGCTGTTAGTAGTAGTTTATCCTGTAGTGAAGTAGAAGTGGATAGTTCCTGTGAATTATTATGGGTGGAGGTTACACTCAACAACCGAGCTAGGTTAATAATTGGCTCCTTTTACCGACCTCCCGACTCAGCAGCATTAGTGGCAGAACAACTGAGAGAAAATTTGGAATACATTTCACATAAATTTTCTCAGCATGTTATAGTCTTAGGTGGAGATTTCAATTTACCAGATATAGACTGGGACACTCAGATCTTTAGGACGGGTGGTAGGGACAGAGCATCGAGTGACATTATACTGAGTGCACTATCCGAAAATTACCTCGAGCAATTAAACAGAGAACCGACTCGTGGAGATAACATCTTGGACCTACTGATAACAAACAGACCCGAAATTTTCGACTCTGTATGTGCAGAACAGGGAATCAGTGATCATAAGGCCGTTGCAGCATCCCTGAATATGGAAGTTAATAGGAATATAAAAAAAAAGGGAGGAAGGTTTATCTGTTTAGCAAGAGTAATAGAAGGCAGATTTCAGACTACCTAACAGATCAAAACGAAAATTTCTGTTCCGACACTGACAATGTTGGGTGTTTATGGAAAAAGTTCAAGGCAATTGTAAAATGCGTTTTAGACAGGTACGTGCCGAGTAAAACTGTGAGGGACGGGAAAAACCCACCGTGGTACAACAACTAAGTTAGGAAACTACTGCGAAAGCAAAGAGAGCTTCACTCCAAGTTTAAACGCAGCCAAAACCTCTCAGACAAACAGAAGCTAAACGATGTTAAAGTTAGCGTAAGGAGGGCTATGCGTGAAGCATTCAGTGAATACGAAAGTAAAATTCCATGTACCGACTTGACAGAAATTCCTAGGAAGTTCTGGTCTTATGTTGAATCAGTAAGTGGCTCGAAACAGCATATCCAGACACTCTGGGATGATGAAGGCATTGAAACAGAGGATGACACGCATAAAGCTGAAATACTAAACACCTTTTTCCAAAGCTGTTTCACATAGGAAGACCGCACTGCAGTTCCTTCTCTAAATCCTCGCACAAACGAAAAAATGGCTGACATCGAAATAAGTGTCCAAGGAATAGAAAAGCAACTGGAATCACTCAACAGAGGAAAGTCCACTGGACCTGACGGGATACCAATTCGATTCTACACAGAGTACGCGAAAGAACTTGCCCCCCTTCTAACAGCCGTGTACCACAAGTCTCTAGAGGAGCAGAAGGTTCCAAATGATTGGAAAAGAGCACAGGTAGTCCCAGTCTTCATGAAGGGTCGTTGAGCAGATGCGCAAAACTATAGACCTATATCTCTGACGTCGATCTGTTGTAGAATTTTAGAAAATGTTTTTTGCTCGAGTATCATGTCGTTTTTGGAAACTCAGAATCTACTATGTAGGAATCAACATGGATTCCGGAAACAGCGATCGTGTGAGACCCAACTCGCTTTATTTGTTCATGAGACCCAGAAAATATTAGATACAGGCTCCCAGTTAGATGCCATTTTCCATGACTTCCGGAAGGCATTCAGTACAGTTCTGCACTGTTGGCTGATAAACAAAGTAAGAGCCTACGGAATATCAGACCAGCTGTGTGGCTGGATTGAAGAGTTTTTAGCAAACAGAACACAGCATTTTGTTATCAATGGAGAGACGTCTACAGACGTTAAAGTAACCTCTGGCGTGCCACAGGGGTGTGTTATGGGACCATTGCTTTTCACAATATATATAAATGACCTAGTAGATAGTGTCGGAAGTTCCATGCGGCTTTTCGCGGATGATGCTGTAGTATACAGAGAAGTTGCAGCATTAGAAAATTGTAGCGAAATGCAGGAAGATCTGCAGCGGATAGGCACTTGGTGCAGGGAGTGGCAACTGACCCTTAACATAGACAAATGTAATGTATTGCGAATACATAGAAACAAGGATCCTTTATTGTATGATTATATGATAGCGGAACAAACACTGGTAGCAGTTACTTCTGTAAAATATCTGGGAGTATGCGTGCGGAACGATTTGAAGTGGAATGATCATATAAAATTAATTGTTGGTAAGACGGGTACCAGGTTGAGATTCATCAAGAGAGTCCTTAGAAAATGTAGTCCATATACAAAGGAGGTGGCTTACAAAACACTCGTTCGACCTATACTTGAGTATTGCTCATCAGTGTGGGATCCGTACCAGATCGGGTTGACGGAGGAGATAGAGAAGATCCAAAGAAGAGCGGCGCGTTTCGTCACAGGGTTATTTGGTAACCGTGATAGCGTTACGGAGATGTTTAACAAACTCAAGTGGCAGACTCTGCAAGAGAGGTGCTCTGCATCGCGGTGTAGCTTGCTTGCCAGGTTTCGAGAGGGTGCGTTTCTGGATGAGGTATCGAATATATTGCTTCCCCTTACTTATACCTCCCGAGGAGATCACGAATGTAAAATTAGAGAGATTAGAGTGCGCACGGAGGCTTTCAGACAGTCGTTCTTCCCGCGAACCATACGCGACTGGAACAGGAAAGGGAGGTAATGACAGTTGCACGTAAAGTGCCCTCCGCCACACACCGTTGGGTGGCTTGCGGAGTATAAATGTTGATGTAGATGTAGAAAAGAAGACTGCTAAACACGGGAGCATGGGAGCTTTCAGCCAGAAAGTGGACAACACACACACAGTGTGTGTGTGTGTGTGTGTGTGAGAGAGAGAGAGAGAGAGAGAGAGAGAGAGAGAGAGAGAGAGAGAGAGTTGACAACTCACGTGAAAATGTGTGTGCATTATCTAATTCAGGAGAAGGCCTTCTGGCCAAAAGCTCTTACATTTAGCAGTCTGTTTGCTGTTGTGACTGTCTGTAACTCAACATCACCACTATGAGTAGCAATCCATCTTTTTCACAATTTTGTCATTTATATACTTTCACATGTACAAACAACAAATAAGTATGCACGATCACAATTCATCAAAAACACCTGGCTTAAGAGTTGTGTTTTAAAAGAATAAAAATCAGAAATATTTTACTGAATACTTGACCCCTTATCTCTGTGGTCAATAGAGCCTAAGATATGACACCTGCAAAAATCAAATTTTTGTGCACGGCTTTTTGCAAAGTATTGGTACCATACACTGTCGTGCACGGACAACTAATTAGAGCTAACAATATCCTTTTCTGAAGGTTCAAGGACACAAAGTTATTTGTCATTGGAACAAAGCAAACTGCAGAGTATATATCATGGAATACAACTCGTGACTTTTTTTGTTTTATGGAAAATGCTTTGTTTATGAGGAAAATCACACAGAAATAACAGGTTGGGGGGCTTCCTCGAAAACACCAACACTCCAAATAATCTTTTTACTCCATTAATTCACACATCTACATTGGAAAAACACACAATAAGCATACTGGTTCCCTATCTTACTGCCAAACAATAAGAAATATGTCTTTTTCATAGAATGTGTAACTGAACATATCCCTTGAGAAGCATCAAAACACAACCACTTCATTATAACAATTCTTAAGAAGTAAACACCCTTTTTGGTCACAGCATTACTGATCATGTGAAAAATATGTACAGAGCACATAGTCTATGATGTGATGATTGATGATGCCATATTGTGAGACTTACAGCAGGACACGTTCATGTAGTGTTTTCTATTGTTTAAATGTGGTGTCTGATATTTAATGAAAATGAGTAGTTATAGGCGATGGCACAAAATGGTAATTACAATATGATTTACAGTTTGAACACTTTAGAGAAATGGAAACTTGGCTTCTTTCTTCACACTGCCATACCAATGTGACATCATCATTATTATTGAAAAAAGGGCAGTGGTTGAGGGATATTTTCAGCAGTTTTAAGAATTCGGTAGTCTATGGTGAATGAGCGGGATGTACTGCGATAGTTACACAAGATTATCTTTTTTTTTTACTCATTCAGTTCCCTAGCAGAAATAAGAGATTTACTCTGTTCACTGGAAATTGAGTTCTTTCTGAAACATACAGTATTTTTATGAAAAGCTTGTGTGTTTCCAGCAGAGTGACATTGTTGCAAACCACATTCTTTTGCAACACTGCCACTCAGCTGGAAGCTTATGTTTCTCCATCAGCAACATATGCCAGGTAAGTCTATATTCCCACATACAATGTATTGAGCATACTTAAATTCTGTTGAAATCAAACACCAATCACTAGGTATCCAGCCACTCACTTACTTCCGCGTCTTGTCTAGTTGCTCTCAGATAAAAATATGAATCCAGCTATTTCAAACATGTGCAATTGTGAAATATCTTTTAATTCATTCTACATGACAAAACTCATAATAAAAATTCAGGTATCAGTGGTAACTAAGAAGGTAGTGGTGGGTTACAATACAGTTGCATGCACGCTTCCTTTCTGCCCTAGTTCATAACGCCGGTTTTCACTACGATGTTTCACACAGAAAAGTTAGCGGCAGCAGCCAGGTTACGATGGAGACACCCTCTGTGACAGCTTGTAGCAAGCATAGCATCAAGTCGCGATCAGTCAACATCGTACTTGTGATCTCTCATATTTACTCAGTGTAAGTGATCAATGGTCAGCTTTTGGATGTTCTGGCAAGTTGCACAATATTTCACAACTGACCCAGTCATCTTCTTCAGATGCTATGAACTTTGTTGTTTCATGTACTCGCCATCTGGACGCCACCCACACTGTGAACTACTGCTGGTCTCACTGCACTATTTATAGCCAAGCTCGAGTCCCAACATTCACCATGCACTTCAATGCTCTTTTGTTTTTCAGAGCTTTAACTGATATTTCTTGAAATCGAAATTCTCTCAGTGTTTTCAAGCTCTGATGGATGTGATGGTCTGGAAGATTTTAATAAACTGATTTTTGGACCCAAAGCATTATTGAAATTCAAACCTCTGTCACGGTTTATTAGATTTTCTGGCATCCTTATTTCAATATACTCCTTAATTATGCATTCCCAAAAACTTCACATTTGCACCAAGACACTCGTCTCGTCATATTTCATTTCATCATCGTATTCGAGGCAGTTCTCGACAACAGCTGATTTGCTCGGTTGTTTTAGTCGGGTGTGTTCCTGATGTTCCTTGCATCTCTCCTCAACTGTTCTGATAGATTGTCTCACAGGGCCACCACTTCAGATGGAAACACCAATTCCGCTGCCTTTTCATTGAGGAAAACACTTGCAGCTGCCACATGCCGCCCTGCCGTGCGGACTTATAGCTCTGTCACCTGTCGGTTGTGACATGTACAAAGATGTTATAATAATGCAAAAAAATCTGTTTTCCCCAATTTGTGTATTAGACCATTGTTTCTATGCTACAAAAAGTGATTACCAAGAATACTGTTAGGACATACAAGACAACCATCTTGTTGAAAACAAATTGGATGGGCTGCTCATCAAGGTGCAGACAGCTGGCCTAGACTGCATAATGAGTCATACAACAACTGGCTGAATCCTGAATGACAATAATGAATAAAGACTTGAAGACTCTTCTTGCACATCCCATCATTGACATGTCAACTGGTCATGCTGACTGCACTGATAATGTCGTGAGCATAATTCAGCCAAGATTTTGCACTATTCAAAATGTCTTACCAATCTCTTTGGCCCCCTGGTAGGTAAGTGTTCCACAGATTTGACTGACAGAGGCACTACTGCCACAATGTGAATTCTTGGGGATGTCAATATTCCAGTCAGGGTGAAAGAATATGGCAGTAGTAGACTGAGAGAATTCAAACAAATACTTTAAACTATCAAACATACCCAGCTGTGCCCACATCTTGCTACCTAAAGCCTGACTGATTACAAAATAAATTGGAATTTAAAAACTCAATTACTTTACTACTTGTTTCAAAAGTAAACAAAAGTTGTTAGATGAATATCATTCAAGTTTCTTGTGCCAACATGTTGACATTATGATGATTAAGTAGAAGACTTCTACATGGAGCTACAAAAACTGAAAGATGACAGTGGACCCCACAGCAAGATCACAACAGGGCTTTTCAGCACAAAAGTAGTAGGACAAAAATTTACGAGTAATTATTCCGTGGGAAATGAGTTGTTATTGTTGTGGCATAAAATCTGAAGTTCCATGCTGATCTGTCCTGTCCAAGCCTCATCTCAGCATAACTACTGCAACTTATATCCATTTGAACCCATTTAAGATACCAGAAATGACAAGAGATCATATGTTAGTCAAATGTTCCAAGAGGGACAATATATCTGCACTAAATACTTTTTTTCATAAGAAACAAATAGCAAATGACCAGTGCAAATAAAAATGATTGTGACTATATTTTATCCAAGAATAAGGAAATTACGTGGAATGTGGTGGTCTTCAACCAGTTTAGTAATTAAACTGTATGAGGAGTAATGTAGACTATGGAGGATGCATAAAGTAAGGTGTGACATGCCTGTACAGAAGTTGGCTCTCAAATTCTCCTACTTGGAAAGTGTACATGTACGTCATGGGGATGTAAAGACACTCACCTCACAAAAGCCATTGTTTCGTTTTGCTGAATTCAACTGCTCCTAAATTCAACTACCCTAGTTAAAAACTCACCACCTCTTATGTCGATCTCACCAGTGGTAAATCCTATGATATAAAAGGCAGAACAACATTTAAAACCATGCACATTGTTACAACTAACACGTGTTCACTGCACAGCATTTCACATAGGAATGATAACCACTAACCTTGCTGAACACACGAGCGGATATAAAACAAATTTCTGCCTTGGAGACATCCAGCACACGGTTGCTAAGCATGCTCTACAGTCTATAGCATGATTCAGTGGATGTAGTGCCTGTTACAGTACATAGGCTACTTGAATCCCCCCACTTGATATTAGTTACCATAAGCTCTGGAGATCACCTCCAATGATTTAAAATTTACCTTCTCTCTTTTTCATTATTTTTACTATATTTCTTTATTTTTATTTATATTTTATTCATTTACTTACTCAATTATTAATATATTAAACAACAGAAAATCCAGGATGGACTGTAACAATATTATGAAACGGGAAGTTGCCACTCACCATGTAGCAGAGATGCTGAGTCGCAGATAGGCACAACAAAAAGACTGTCACAATGTAAGCTTTCAGCCAAGAAGGCCTTTGTCAAAAACAGATGACAGACACACACACACGCAAATGCAACTCACACACATGACTGCAGCCTCTGGCAGCTGAAGCCACACTACAGTTTTTTTGTTGTGCCTATCTGTGACTCAGCATCTCCACTATATGGTGAGTGGCAACTTTCTTTTTCATAATATTGTTACAATTATTAATGCATTTATTTATTTTTCATATTTGCCACCTCTCTAACTTTCATTTTCCCCCATCTCTTTTTTCTTCTAGCTCTTAATCACTTTTTTTCCTTTTAACACATCTTTGCTTCTCAACCTATCCTTCCATCATTCTGGCCTGAAGCTGGGATAGCGCTCACCTGACCTACTGTCTGACACCATCCTTCATTTTTGTCTCTCCTCATCCTCGCACCAACTGGATCCCTCTCACCATGGGATCTGAGACACCTACCTGTTCTTTCATTCTAACTTTCCCTAACATGACCCTTTTTCCTAATACATTAGTTATGGAAGCTAGAAGGGTTTCTTGTACCTTTATAGCTAGGAGGGTTTCTTTACTTTTACAGCGTTTACTGACAGCACTAAAAATGTTGTCTCTCCTGAAGGTAGGTACTGGACAGCCATACTGTCTTGTAATTTTATAAAAGTAGTTTACAGTTGAATAACTAACCCAGCAGCAATGTGGGACATGGAACTTGCCTACCAACATCATAGAATAAATCAAAGTATTTCGCTACTGTTGTTGATGATAAGTCCTGAAACTAAGGTGTGCCCACTACTTCAGTTAAGAAGTGCTAAGGAGTGACTTGGTAACTGTTCACATTCTCTTTAAAGCACAGGGCACATTCTGTGCAAGTCAAGTCACTGTCTATCTAAAATAAACATCACACTAACCTTTTAATTTCCTATTATATTTTCCTGTAATCCTTTGTGTAACACAATTCAAAAGAACCAATAAATTCATTACTTGACAAATATATAATAGTGCACATAATGATTTCACAGCACAATAGAACTGTTTAAGCATTTTGCTGATGTAGGCACAGTGTAAAATGCTGGCAGCATTACAATCCAAAAATACATTTAATGTTATGATAAATAATATATTTAAGAGCCCATAGTTTCTTAAATTTCAAATAAAAAATGCTACTTAGAGAATGAGAGAAGCAAGATGTGTATGCTGACTCCTCTGCAGCAGCAGAAAGTAAGAAAGTTTCCTCACCACCTTCTGGGTTTTGTATTCTTTATTCAATACCATCTTTAAGACGATTGGTTTTCTGTTTGTCTCACAATTTTATTTACATTTAGTACGATTCAGAATATATATAGGATAACTATGCATGCAAAAGAACTAAGAGAATTATTTAGTACAAATAAATGTGGGAAGAATTTAGAAAACATGAGATTACATAAATGTTACTACAATGATTTAAAGCTCAACATACCTTCAGTTCCTCAATTTCCCTTGAACCTTGTGAAATTCCTAAACAAGCTGATATTGATGAAGGTGCTGATGGGCCATTCTAAATTCCAAAAGAAAGAAGTTTTATTAATCAGTTATGTAATCATTTCAATAAGCGATTGACAATAATACATCACAA
The DNA here is from genome assembly GCF_023864275.1 of Schistocerca cancellata. Lineage (NCBI taxonomy): Eukaryota > Metazoa > Arthropoda > Insecta > Orthoptera > Acrididae > Schistocerca > Schistocerca cancellata. Next base: position 384,709,494 of record NC_064626.1, on the reverse strand, counting down.
TATACACATAAGACATCAGTCTCACAATACACATCTGACGAGTCCACAATTCTACACTACTGGCCATTTAAATTGCTACACCAAGAAGAAATGCAGATGATAAACGGGTATTCATTGGATAAATATATTATACTATAACTGACATGTGATTACATTTTCACGCAATTTGGGTACATCGATCCTGAGAAATCAGTACCCAAAACAACCACCTCTGGCCGTAATAACGGCCTTGATACGCCTGGGCATTGAGTCAAACAGAGCTTGGATGGCGTGTACAGGAACAGCTGCCCATGCAGCTTCAACGCGATACCACAGTTTGTCAAGAGCAGTGACTGGCGTATTGTGACGAGCCAGTTGCTCGTCCACCATTGACCAGACATTTTCAATTGATGAGAGATCTGGAGAATGTGCTGGCCAGGACAGCAGTTGAATATTTTCTGTATCCAGAAAGGTCCATACAGGAGCTGCAACGCGCGGTCGTGCATTATCCTCTTGAAATGTAGGGTTTCGCAGGGATTGAATGAAGGGTAGAGCCACGGGTCGTAACACATCTGAAATGTAATGTCCATTGTTCAAAGTGCCGTCAATGCGAACAAGAGGTGACCAAGACGTGTAACCAATAGCATCCCATACCATCACGCCGGGTGATACGCCAGTATGGCGATGACAAATACACGCTTCCAATGTGCATTCACCGCGAAGTCGCCAAACACGGATGCGACCATCATGATGCTCTAAACAGAACCTGGACTCATCCGAAAAAATGATGTTTTGACATTCGTGCACCCAGGTTCGTCATTCAGTACACCATCGCAGGCGCTCCTGTCTGTGATGCAGGGTCAAGGGTAACCGCAGCCATGGTCTCCGAGCTGATAGTCCATGCTGCTGCAAACATCATTGAACTGTTCATGCAGAAGGATGTTGTCTTGCAAACGTCCCCATCTGTTGACTCAGGGATCGAGGCGTGGCTGCACTATTCATTACAGCCATGCGGATAAGATGCCTGTCATCTCGACTGCTAGTGATACGAGGCCGTTGAGATCCAGCACGGCATTCCGTATTACCCTCCTGAACACACCAATTCCATATTCTGCTAACAGTCATTTGATCTCAACGAACGCGTGCAGCAATGTCGCGATTCGATAAACCGCAATCGCAATAGGCTACAATCTGACCTTTATAAGTCGGAAACGTGATGCTACACTTTTCTCCTCCTTACACGAGGCATCACAACAACGTTTCACCAGGCAACACCGGTCAACTGCTGTTTGTGTATGAGAAATCGGTTGGAAACTTTCCTCATGTCAGCACGTTGTAGGTGTCGCCACTGGCGCCAACCTTGCGTGAATGCTCTGAAAAACTAATCATTTGCATATCACAGCATCTTCTTCCTGTCGGTTAAATTTCGCGTCTGTAGCACGTCATCTTCGTGGTGTAGCAATTTTAATGGCTAGTAGTGTACCATGCCCAACTTGAGGAGGAAACTAGTCTCATAAATGAGAAGGAAACAAGTTCAAGAAACATTTTAAAAATATTTACTGAAGTCATGAGATTAAAGAATCTGGGTTCTGGATGCCTACAGCTGGTTAATGTTACATTACATTGACGCGACAAAAGTTATGGGTTTAGCAATATGCACATACACAAGTTATAAAAGGGCAGTGAGATGGTGGAGCTGTCATTTGTGCTCAGGTGATACATGTGAAAAGATTTCAACATGATTATGGGCGCATGATGGGAATTAACAGGCTTTGAATGCAGAATGGTAGTTAGAGCTATACACTTGGGACATTCCATTTTGGAAATCATTAGGGAATTGAATATTCTAAGATTCACCGTGTCATGAGTTCGAAAATACCAAGTTGCATCATCACCTCTCACACAGACAACGCAGAGGCTGGCAGCCATCAGTTAAATGGCCGAGAGTGGTGATGTCTGTGGAATGTATGACGTATGTCTCTGTTAGGACGGTTTGGCAAAATTTGGTGTTGATAAGATACGGCAGGAGATAACTGATGGAAGTGCCTGTGCTAACAGCACGACATTACCTGCAGTGCCTCTCCTGGGCTGATGGGCACATTTTTGGACCCTAGATGACTGGAAAACTGTGGCCTGGTAGGATGAGTTCCAATTTCAGCTGGTAAGAGCTGATGATAGGGTTCAAATGTAGTGCAGATCGCAACGCCACGGACCCAAGTTGTCAATAAGGCACTGTGCAAGGTGTGTGGCTCTATAATTATGTGGGCTATGTTTATGTGGAATGGACTGGGTCCTCTAGTCCCATTAAACCGATAACAAAGTACCTGTATCAGGTACTTTGATTCAATTTGGAACTATTCATGGACTTTGTGCTCCCAGACAACAATGCACATTTTATGGGTGACAATGTACCATGTCAGTGGGCTGCAACTTTTTGCGATTGGCTTAAAGAATATTCTGAACAATTCAAGCAAATGATTTAGCCACCCATCAAACATTTAAGGGACATAACTGAGAGGTCAGTTCATACACAAAATTCTGCATCGGCAACACTTTCACAATTATGGACAGCTACAGAGGCAGTGTGGCTCAAAATTTCTGCAGGGGGGCTTCCAATGACTTGAGGCCATGCCAAGTTTTGTTGCTGCACTTCACTGGGCAAAAAGAGGTCCGGCACAATATCCGGAGGTATCCCATAACTTTTGTCATCTCAGTGTATATGGCACACATATAACAGAAATTAAGAGTGTTTTATATCCAGAATTTTTTTGGGGTAGTTTTCATCATTCGCTTAAAACAATACAACGAAAGTGCTATTGAAGAAAACCAAAAAACCTACAGTGAATAAAATTATAAACTTTCAGCAAACTTCAACTTAACTTAAAATAATAACATCAAAGTCTTCTAGTTATGTGGTAGTCACTGAAAAACTCAAGTCCTTGAATGACTTTAGGACTTCAAGTCTACATCACACAGCGGCAGGGAAACACACACACAAAAAGGTTTAACTTTTACAAGCTTTCAGAGCCAGTGGCTCCTCCTTCGGGCAGAAGAGTTGAAGGGGAAGGAAGAGGGGTGAAGGAAAATGACTGGAGAGATTTCGGGAAAGGGGTACAGTTCAGAAAAGTCACCCAGAACCCTGGGTCAGGGGAGACTTTCCAAACAGGATAAGAAGGAAAGACTGATTGTTGGGGACTGCACTGGTCAAGATTTGAAAATATGAGAGCTTAAAGGTGGAAGACATAGATTACCTAAAACATTGTGCATGAGTTAAAAAGCTAAATGCATTGTAACAGAGGTTGGAGGGGGACAGTGAAAAATAGAAAAATAGGCTAGTCAGAAAATGAAATATCCAGAAAAGTAAAATGGAGTGAAGAAAGGAGTCATTACTGTGAAGAAATGCTGAGACAGAAGGAATTAAAGTAAATTAAGGCCAGGTGGGTGGAGAGAACCAAGGACATGTTGTAGTGTTAGTCCCCCACCTGTGAAGTTCTGAGAAACTATTGTCTGGAAGAAGACTCCAGATGGCGTGTGTGGTGAAACATGCACCAAAATCGTGACTGTCATGCTGTTCAGCTTGCTCTGCAACAGGATATTAAGTGTTGCCTGTATATACCCTCTGCTTATGCCCATTCATCCTGACTGATTACTGGGTAATAGTCATCTCAATGTAAAAGGCTGAAAGTGTTTAGATAACAGCTGGTATACGATGTATCATCTCACAGGGGGCTCTCCCTTTGATAGTATATGTTTCACCAGTTACAGGGCTGGAATCAGTGGTGGTAGGAGGGTGCATAGGGCAAGTCTCCAGTGGGGACTGTCACAAGGGGTAGGAGCCATAGTGTAGGGAGATGGGTGAAGAAGGAGCGTAGGGTCTGACAAGGATATTGCAGAGATTGGAAGGACGATGAAAAGCTAGTCTAGGTGTGGTGGCCAAAATCTCAGACAGGATGGATCTCATTTCAGGGTATAATTTTAGGAAGTCATGGCCATGTCGAAGAAGCTGATTAATACAGTCAAGGCCAGCATAATACTGGATGACAAATGGTGTCCTCCAAAGTTGTTTTTTGGAGGGGTCAGCAGTACCAGGATTAGATGTGATGGCCCGGGAAATCTGCTTTTGAACTACTCTGCTGGGATAATCAGTCCAGTGAAGGCTGAAGTGAGAGTGGTGGTGTATTGCTCTAAAGAGGCTGCATCTGATCAAATACGTTTGTCTCAAATGCCAAGGCTATATAGGAGGGAACATTTGACATGGCAAGAATGGCAACTGTCAAAATACAAGTACAAGTGAAGTGTGTACCTGGCCTTCAGTGAGGATGAGATCAATCTCAAGGAAAGTGACTTGGGATTTGGAATAGGACCTTGCAAAATTTAATTGGGAGAAGTTATTTAGAGATTCCAACAATTTTAACAAGTCGGCCTCACCACCAGTTCATATGGCAAAGATGTTATCAATGTATCTAAACCAAACCAGGGGCTGAAGGCTTATGGATCCCAGGAAAACCCCCTCCAAGTGACTCATGAAAAGGTTGGCATAGGAAGGAGCCATCCTGATTCCCAAGGTCATACTGCTGATCTGTTTGCATGTCTGCCTCTCAAAGTCAAAGTAATTGTTGGTAAATATGAAGTTGATTTAGGTGAGCAAGAAGGATGTCATGAGTTTGGAATTAGGTGGATAATGACCAAGAAAATGTTCAGCAGCAGACAGGTCATGTATGTGGGGGACATTGGTATAGAGGGAGATAGCATGTTGTAGTGTTAGCTAGCTCGGTACGGGCTTTTGTCAAAGTTCCGAGAACATACCTTCACCGAAGAGTCCAGCAGTATATTGCTCCCTCCTACGTATATCTCGCGAAGAGACCATGAGGATAAAATCAGAGAGATTAGAGCCCACACAGAGGCATACCGACAATCCTTCTTTCCACGAACAATACGAGACTGGAATAGAAGGGAGACCCGATAGAGGTACTCAAGGTACCCTCCGCCACACACCGTCATGTGGCTTGCGGAGTATTGATGTAGATGTAGATGTAGCATCAATGGTGACAAGCGAGGTGTGTGGTAGGAGTGGGAAGGGCACGGATTTCAGATGATCTAGGAAATGGTTGGTATCTTTAATACAGGAGGGAAGTCTTTGTATTATGGGTTGCAGGTGTTGATCAACTAACGCAGATACACATTTGGTGGGTGCTTTCAACTGTAGGACATCCAGGATGATTGAGTTTGTGGATTTTAGGAGGAAGGTAAAAGGTAGGGGTGAGTGGTTTGGGTGAAGCAAGAAGTACTATGGACTCAGCTGTAAGTCCTTGTGAGGGGACTGAGGTTTTTACGAAGGACTGTAGGTCATTTTGAATCACAGGGATGGGATCTTGATGGCAGACGCTGTATGTAGAGCTGTCAGAAAGCTGGTGTAGACTTTCAATAACATACTCCTGTCAGTCAAGTGGTAGATTCTTTGTCTGCTGGGAGAACAATGATTATTTTAGGGAACGAAGAGCCTGGAGTTCTGCAGAGGACCAGTTAGGGTCATGTTGTAGGGACCTGAGCTAAGGTTGTGAAGCAATGCTGGATGTCAGGAATTCTTGGAAGGCTTGTAAGAGATGATTCTGAGGTAGTGGTGGTGAATCAAGTTGGCATCATGGCCAGAACTGTTCAAGGCAGGGTTCAGTGTCAGGTTTGCTGTTGTAAAGGTTTTGGGATTGGGTTGCAAAGTAGTATTTCCATTTGACATAATGTGTGAATGAAAGTGGGTCCTTCACCAAGGCTGCTTTGGATGAGAGGTTGAGAACACTTTACTGTTGTGACTGGTCTGGGAAGCTGTGGGTTATTAAGAAGGTTGGCCAACCTTGGTTTGTAGGAGAGGAGTGGGGTTGACCGTGTGGCTGTTTGGGGAGCCCCAGAGGGACAGGAAGGGAAATACCACTGCTAAGGCAGTTTAGGAGAAGGTAGGATAGTTTTTTGAGGTGAAGTCTGGCATGTTGTTTCAGTCTAAAGTTCGCTTCTCAGATGATACCAACGAAGGACACACGAGGAGCAGTTAACTGCAGGAAGAGAGAAATCTGGTAAAGTGGAAACTGGCAGATGAGGCATATACGTCACAGATTAGTCAGGTAAGTGCAAGAGATTGGTGTATTTGTAACTGTAAAAGAAGCTGGTGTAGAGTACGATTACATCCAGAAACAGGTACTTTCAATGTTTCACTGTTGATCATATCCTCACCAAAGGCCAGCTACACACTTCCGTCCACATCAAACCAACAAACAACAGAACTTACATCCTTACCATGTCAAACGTTCCCTCCCATACAGCCTTGGCATTGAGTCAAACATATTTGTTCGGATGCAGACTCTTTACAGCAATACATCACCACTCCCACTTCAACCTTCACTGGACATAATATCCCAACAGCCCAGTTCAAAAGTAGATTCCCTGTGCCATCACATCCAATCCTGGTACAGCTAATCCTTCAAAAAAACAACTTTGGAGCACACCACTTGTCACCCAGTATCATGCTGCCCTTGAATGTATTAACCAGCTTCTTCAACACAGCCATGACTTCCTAAAATCTGCCCTGAACTGAGTTCCGTCCTGTCTGAGATTTTGCTCACCACACCTAGAATAGTTTTTCATCATCTTCCCAATCATCGCAATATCCTTGTCAGACCCTATGCTCCTTCTGCACCCATCTCCAGACCTTATGCTCCTAGTGCACCCATCTCCCTACCCTATGGCTCCTACACCTGTGGCCATACCCAACGCAAGACTTGCCCTATGCACCCTCCTACCACCTGCCCTGTAACTGGCAAAACATTTACTATCAAAGGGAGAGCCACCTGTGAAACGACACATGTCACATACCAGCTATTATGTAAACACTGTTCGACCTGTTACATTGGCATGACTATCACCCAGTAATCAGTTATGATGAATGGGCATAGGCAGAGGGTATATACAGGTAACACACAATATCCTGTTTCAGAGCATGTTTTACCACACATAGCATCTGGATTCTTCCCACGGACACCAGTTTCTCAGAACTCCACAGGTGGGGACTAGCACTAAAACATGTCCTTGGTTCTCGCCACCCACCTGGCCTTAATTCATGTTAATTCTTTCTGCTTCAGCATTTCTTCACAATAACTACTCCTTTCTTCACTCCATTTTAGTTTTCTACATTGTTCCTTTTTTGACTTGCCTATTTTTCTATTTTTTGCCATCCCCCTCCCACCTCTGTTACAATGCATTTAGCTTTTTGCTTTTATTAACTCATGCACAATGTTTTAGTAGTAATCTATGTCTTGCATATTACCCTATCTTCCACCTTTAAGCTCTCATATTTTCAAATCTTGACCAGTGCAGTCCCCAACAATCAGTCTTTCCTTCTTATCCTGTTTGGAAAGTCTCCCCTGACCCAGGGTTCTGGGTGACTTTTCTGAACTGTACCCCTTTCCCGAAATCTTAGTTTTTATTCTTATTAACTTGAACATGATGTTTTAGCAGTAATCTCTGTCTTGCATAATACCCCGTATTCCACCTTTAAGCTCTCAGGTTTTCAAATCTCGTCGAGTGCAGTCCCCAACAATCAGACTTTCCTTCTCATACCGTCCGGTAAGTCTCCCCTGATCCGGAGTTCTGGGTGACTTTTCTGAATTGTACCACTTTCCCTAAACCTGATGAGCAGATTTTCTATCAATACAGTATATTACCAATAATTGATTATTTTCTTGTGTGTGTAAAAATTTAAATCTGAGTGCACATAAGCAATGATAAAGATCAAGATAAGAACCAAATACACAAAGCAAAAGGATTATGGATGTATTCTCTCACTTTCACTAGTTCCCTTCTATCAATCTGTTAATGTCTTCCTTTAGTATTTAGTATTTACGAATTACAGCCCCAGTTGGAAAAAGGATTTTTTGAAGAAAGATGATTACTTACAGCCTTGGTCTGAATGAGACATAGAGCTAGCAATCAATCTCAAAACTAGACAACTGCCTACTTACAGGTTGCTAAAACTACAAAAATTACTATAAGCATCATAGACACACAAATGGAATAATGGATGCTGAGTTGGACTTTTAGAACTTTTAATTTATTCTCTCTTTAAAACATCACAAATTTCATATTCCTATTCATCTCTTCTTCTGACGAAGAAATTATTTACAGCTTATCACACACTAGAGAGTCAGTGTCCTTTCTTAAGCAAATATTTAACAGCGACAGCTCTGTTTTGATTATTACATCAGTGGCAATATAGAGCCAAGACTTATATAAATCAAGAAATAATTCTTCCTCTTGAATAATTTTTCTTCTCAAATAGCAAAAAGTTTTCACAATACTTTACATTCACATATTGGCAAGACATTACTACACTTGATTTTAATTTTCTCATTTTATTAAAATCTCATTTGTTCCAGAAGATTATGCCTTAACTAATTACTTAGGTTCAAGGAAGAGAGTTGGTAAGTAGCTTCTTCTACACCAGATGCTAATAGTTTGAGGTCATCTGAAAAGGCTGGGCAACTGACAACTTATTTGTCTTAATATTACTTACATTAGAATAAAATAAATTAAATTCAAGAGTTTCTTTGAAGATAATCTTCAATAGCGTAGGAATCATCCAACAAATAGCTCTTTAACTCTATCTTAGCCTTCATTACATTAGCCACAAGACATCTAACACATTGACTGTGAACATGGTCCTGGTATTATATTGTCACATCTAAACCACAATCCAGCCTAGATACACAGGCAGGGTTGTCAATGAAGTTAAACACTGTATGGAAAGTACATTTATTACTAATACCAATGTACACCCAAAAAAGAAGGAATCATCTGTCTGCTTCATATGGAGGACATGGACAATGTCTATGAGCTTTTGTCTTGTTGATGAAGGGTAATAATCCTCAACTCCATATGTGATGTCCAACAATTGCTGAAGGATACAATACAGCCCAAAACACAGCAAAGGGTACAATACCACCCAAAATATGCTTCAGAAACTTTTCCAATAGTCCCACTTTCTGCACAGGCATAAAAATCCATTCGAAGTCTCCTGGACTGTATCTCACTGGCGAACACTTTACATTATAGCGTTCTCAGTCTTTCTCCTGGGTGTTTACCACCCACATGAGAGTGAGCTGCCTTGTTTCTTCAGTCCTGGTGATGACATGTTTCATTTAGTCATCTTGTGTATCTTTTGGTTAAAATGAGAACAGTGTATCCATTGTTGTTTTGGCTTTGTGACTGTGGAGTGCAGAGAATTGTGTGAAGCCAGTAGTACCTCACTACACTTTTGTAAGAGAATGTCATGGGCAGTCTTGTATCCCAATCTTTCTGTTTAATATCAATTAATGTGGAGAGCATATCTGTCAAGTTTTATTAAAGAATTCTGTGAGGCTATTCACCTGTGTATGGTAGGTAGTTATCCTCCTGTGGGTGATGTTGCAAAGTGAAATTACCTCTGACTTTGGTCTTTACTGGAAAACTTTTCCACAATCAGAGATCATCACATGGGGTGCTCCTTCTAGGAGCAACTTTATAATTTCCAGAGCTTCAGCAACTGACACAGCTTTGGTGAACGTGTAGCAGGTGAGATAATTAGCACAAACTATTATCCATTAATTACCATTTATTGGTTTCAGGATCCTACCCAGAAGAGCGATTCCAATTCAATAAAAGGGCACTGTTGCAGGCGGGAATTGGTACCAGATCCCTCAATGGTAACTGCGACACACACTTCCATCTTTGGCATTCCTTGTGGTGGCTCACAGTTTCTAATGGATCAGTAAAGACTTGGCCAGTGACACATAATGTCTGATTCTGCCTAGAGTCTTCACAAATCCCAGCTGAGCAGATATCAATACATCATGTAAATACTTCAGGATAGTTGGTATGAGCTAGGTTGACAAGCCATCGTTTCCGCCCAATCAGATCATAGTTCTTCTTATATAGTGCTCCATTTATTTAAGTTCTGGAATTCACATTTCATCAACCCCCCCCCCCCTTCTTCAAGGCTTCTATGGTTTTCAGCAGTGCTGGAGCTTCTCCCCATCCTGCAGCAATGTGATTTAATACAGCAGTGACTAAGATTTAATCCACATTGCTGTGTTCCGCCAAAGGATTCCTTGAAAGGCAGTTGGCATCCTCATATTTGAGTCCACTTTTGTGTACCACTGTGATGACATACTCGTTAAGCCACAGTGCCCGTCTTGCCAATCTGATGGATCCTTCAGACTAGTCAACCAGCATAGAGATCTGTGATCTATCACAATGGTGAATGATTTGCCAAATAAATATGGCTGGATCTTCTAGATGGCTCTTTCTCAGTTGTACGGTAGCTCTTCTCGGACTTGGGTAGCATTCTGGAAGCACAGCTACCACTTTTTCAGCACCTTCCCGATCCTGTACTAGAACTTCCCCTGCCCGAAACTGCTGGCTTGGGTTTGAAGTTCTATCTCACCTTTTTTCTCATTCAATGCTAGGACTGGAGAAGATGTTACCACCTCCTGAAGGACAACCTGATTCAAGGAAAATTTGGTGTCTTCCTATAGCATTTGTTGTAGAGGAAGAGCACATTCCAAGGAAACTTCTCATCACAGATGAATCGAGGAGTAGGAAAATCTATGTCTGCTGTTATTTTCTCTGGATCAGGACAGACTCCAATGTGATTGACTACATGCACCAAGCAGGGCGATGAAGAGGCACTTTTTCAGATTCAGGCAGAGGCTTGCAGCCTGAACACAACACAGTTATTCGGCGGCATAGATGTTCCTCAAATGTCTACGAAAACCTGACTGTCAGATAGCAAAGACAAGTCATCCGTTTAAGGAAGGCACGGGCAATGTTTGGTGACCTGCAGGCCTGATTCACGTACTTACTGAAGGTTACGTACCGCTTCATAACATGACAGCAGCACTCCTAGTGCATAAAAACAAAACTATAGCACCTGTAACATCAATGTTTATGGGGTAACGCACCTGTATGATGGCACCCCTTGTTTAGACACGCCATGCCAATAAATTAGGCCTCAAAACACAAACTTTTTAGAGTATGTCCATTTTATATTTGCCCCAACTTCACATATTTCATATTTATTTACATGTTGTGCACATTGTCTTTTTACTTATGATGTTTTACAATAGCTGTCTTAAAAACTTCCATTGCAAAATTCTGCAATGCTGTTAGCAAAGAAATAATGTTTATGACATGCAAATAAATGTGAAAAACTGAAGGTGGAATGCCATTCATCCTGAGACATCACCATGAAAAAATAAATGCTTATAAAAGCAAATGGTTGCACCTAATGTGTTATAAATTTTCTTCAGTTTCAACCGTTACAGTGCTCTAATGCATTCAGAATGAGCAAGAAGCATTTACTAATATTCATACACGAACAAACAGAAAAACAGAGTATGGAAATGAGACAGGCAATCCCAGTCAATAAGCAATTAGGAGCAACTTGGTGATTTTTGGCTACAGGCAGGTCATTCAAGTGTTTGAAATTTAGTTTGTTAATATCCACAAACACTATTAGCAAGCATTTCTTAAATATTTGTCCAAAAATATTTTGATGACTGATCACATACACATGGGCTGTTTCTTTAACACTAAATAAATGAAGCCATCATTTATTTGTTCATTTTGAAAGGTTTAAAAGTCTCAACTGCTTTAACTTAGCATATATTTACTGTATTATACAGAGGCCAAACTGGAAAAAGTGAACAACAGAATCACGAATTGTCAAACCAATAACACTCACCTTCACATGCACACTACATGTTGGTACTACTGAGAATATTCTGGTCAGCATTAATATGTTTATCAATAGTTCTAGTATCAACAATATGACAATACTCACCCTCAGACAGTTTTTGTATTGATGTATTGACAATAATATTGGATGTGTGAAGGCCCATTAACTTTTGTGTGACATTTCTACCGCTGTAGATGATAGGCATTCATCTTATGTCGGTTTTTACTGACTGTACGGCAAATACGAAAGCAGTACTCAAGTAGCGAGCCCAGCACCAGTATAAATATCCAAAAATGCACCCTGGGCAGAGTTCAATGCAAGTGCCTGACTCTCTCTGTCACATATTTTTTCCGTGGGCCAGAATGAAATCAATCGCAGGCCAAATCTGGCCCACAGGCCACCGGTAACCCACCCGTGATTTAATGTGTAAGCAGGTTGTTAACCATATGTCTGAAGATAGCTGGAGCATTACACAGTCAAAATGGCATAATTTTAAATCCATAGATGCAGTCAGAAGTTACAAAGGCAGTCTTTTTCCAGTCAACTGGTCAACTTCATTTTGTCAGTAGCCTGTCTGCATGTCAATAGTTGAGAAATACTTTGTTCCTTGCAAACAGTCTAGTGTCACCAATGTACAGCAATGGACTTTCATGATTTTGTTTAGTCATCAGAAGTTGACGCAGAAATGCCATGTGTTGTCCTTCTTGTTCGCAAGAACCTCAGGCAGGGATCAAAGACTCTCTGAAAGTTCAGTGATGTCATCCTGCAGCATCTTCTCCTGAGTTATGCATTGTCCAGTCAGTGATACCCTATAAGCGAGCACTGGTTGATTTGCAGAAGATCCCTAGTGTTCATACGGTTTTTTATTGAAGACCACTTTGTCTGTCTTTTCTCCACTCCAGATTTGATAGAAATCGAAAACTGTCGCATAACAGCTTACACTCACAAAAGGTGTTCATCAGTCAGGCCAGATCCTATTGGCAGTTTAATAGGAGCTTCCTCCATTGTGCAGTGGCAGTGGAGCACAATTCTTTGTTGTAGGAACCGAGCTGTCCATCTTGGATTGGTTCGGCTGTTCATAAGCATATATTATTAGGGACGATTTGCAGCTGCTCGTGACAGTGATCCATAGTTCCCCTTGACTACTGGTAATGCTTATAATCATCACAGGTCACTAGATTTTTGCTTGTGAACCTGAGTAGCTATTTGCAATCAACAGAAGCTTCAGAGTTCAAATGAACATCTTGATCAATGACTTGAACTCATTTATTTGATAACAGTGGGATAACAATGTCTTCAACGTCAAACAACCATCCAGAACAACCACTGTTGTGTGTGCTTGTTGGAAAAGCTTTATCAATCTAGAGCTCTGATCTTCCACACAGTCTATGACTACTTGTGAAGTCTGCATGAAATATCATCGAAGAATAAATTTATAAATAACATTCTGTTAAAACAACAAATTCAGTGGGCTGTTTTCAGTCATGAACAGTTATTCTAGCAATACATGTAGCCCATTAGCTACATATCAGTTAATTGCTTTTGTATTACAGAATATAGTCTTCTATAGCTGGCGACATTTAGTATCTCATAATATATAAGAGAAAGCTCCCTAAGTCAGCTAGAGCTTGGACAGGTTGGCCATCAGTGACAATGTCAGTGAGATTTCCTGGCCTCTTGGTGACTGGCGTCCAAGGAGTATTTTCAACCACGGCAGCCTCACCTCCACAGATGGTCGCCTAGCTCAATTTTCCTAAAGTTGGTGACTAAGCAAGCAGTTGGTAGAGTGGCAGTGAATGGCTACAGCATGTTGGGATGTGATCTCGTCCAGGGTACAGTGATGGGCTTCCTCCCACAGGTTGACTATAATTGTCTGCAACTGACTGGCACGAAGAGAGCTGCTGTGATGGTTGATGTCTGAAACTTGCCTTCTTTCACTGCAGTAGCATACAATGTGTCCAGGATGTCCACAGTGAAAACACACTAGCGTGTTCTCCTTTGTCCTCCATATGTCTGTTCTTCTGTGGGGCATTCTGCTTGGTGTGGGAGTGGGTTGTACCTGCACTGGTTGGATGCTAGGTTGCCTTTCAACAGCTCTGGCATTAAGTCCTAGTTGGTCTAGTCCATTTTTCCTAGTATGTTTGTCTGGTGGCTGAGATTAGTGCTAGAGCTCAATATGCCTCTTCTTCAACATTCTCTATTACCTCCTGGCCTGTGTCAACATTCAAGGCTGCTGTATCTACCCTGTCCAAAATTTCTGGCCACCATAAGCTCCAAAGCTGCTATCTCTTGTGTACTTGGTCTGAAATTTCTGGCTGCTGTATACTGCTGTATCTCTTCTCTTCGTATATGTCATATGGCACAGGTGAACTCATGGTGCTCTTTCACAGCTGCTATAGGGATCACCTTCAACAGTCATTCAAAGCTCTTTCATCAGACTCCTTTTTTGTTGTGCTCCTCGATTTGTTGGCAACACTTGACAAATTCGTTTGTCACTGTTATCTCCTTACCTAAAGAGCCTTGTACATTTCTTCTGTGACTCCTTTCATCAACAGTCACATTTTGACGGCTTTTGTCATTTTATAATTCACAATGTGGGAATTCTGTAAATGAACTGCGATGTTTCCCCTGCGCTGGGCCCTGTTCTTCAACTGTTCTTCCGCCATCCGCACTTGCTGCTGGTTATCACCAAACATTTTCCACAGTTCTGTCTGTAATTTGCTCCAGCATTTAGCTCCTCTTCATTTTTCTTAAACCACTGCTGGACTGTGACATCCAAGCAAAAGTGTACATCTGCCAAACACATCACGTCATCTCACCCTCTCAGCCATTTCATTGGAATCCGACCACCATCTATAGGAAACACTGATAGATGCCTTATGTGCAGCAGATGACTGTCGTTTTGCAATTCATTGGTCTCCTGAATATTTCTCTTCATTTTTACATTACCAATAGCTGTAACCATACGTACAGCAAATGTAACGGAGTGAAGGTACTTTGTTAATTTACGCTATGGGTTTTCCAATCAAGATTGTAATCTATTTACAGTCCCACAACTGAACACTCTCTACAGTTATTGTATCTCTTGCTTGAACAGACTAGTTTTATAACTTGTGGAGTTTTCAGAAGAACTGAATCATATGTACTAACTACAACAACAACAACTACTACTACTACTACGTGATCAGGCACAGTAGACCGCACGCATCTACAAGTTTCCTCCTCCACAGTACTCTGTCCATAGCTGCTACCCGCCATCCATTCACATCTATTGACACTTGGTTTAAATCTTCATGGAGTCCATCCCTCCAACGCTTCTTGGGTCTCCCTGGCGGTCTCTTTCCTGTAGGTGTGAAACCCAGGAGCTTCCGAGGCCATCTGTGATCCTCCATCCGGGCCACATGGCCGGACTACTGCATTCATTTGGCTTTGACAGTTCCTGCTACGTTGGGCTGCTGGTATAGTTCCTCAAGCTCTTGGTTGTATCTGATCCTCCATTCCTCTGTATCTGCATCCAGAACCGGACCGAAGATCTTCTGAAGCACTTTTCTCTCAAAAACAAGGAGCTTATGGGAGTCCTGTTTTCAGATACTCCATGTCTCACAGCCATATAGAACAACAGGCTGGATCAGGGTTTTGTACAGTCGAATCTTGAACTGTCTGGAGAGATATCGGACCGAAGCACTTGTGCTAGGCTGTGGTAAGATCGGTTTCCTGCTTGTATTCTGGCATTGATCTCTGCTTCACATGACAATTTCTCAGTGAAAAGTGCCCCTAGGAATTTGAATTCCTGCACTCTCTTGTAGGACTGGTCCCCAACCTGTAGTGATTGTAGATTATCAGCAGTCTGACAATGACCACGCGTCATACCGAGGTACTCTGTCTTGGCTTCGTTTATGTTTAGCCCATATTTGCTGGCAGTCTTGTCAAAATTTAACCATAATCCACTTCAACAACAGTCTTCTTCTCCTCCTCCTCCTCCTCCTCCTCCTCCTCCTCATTAACATCTACCCAGCGTAGGATGGGCTCCACTGCACTCAAGTTTTTAACCAAGTTATTTTACTTAACTTTCTACTTGGATGTCCTTCCAGTCAGCGCAGTCATCAGTTATATAAGGGAGGGAAGCCACGTGCACCATCTGACTGTAAATGGTGTAAACTTTTTCTGAGTGTGATCGTATTTTAACTGTTAGTGTATTGTATTTTCTAAGGCAAAGAGCAGGGGACAGCCCAGCATTTGCCTAAATGAGCACGGGAAACTGCCTAAAAACCACACTCAGGCTGGCCGGTGCACCAGCCTTGGCTATTTATCTTCCACTGAATTGATCTGAGTCTGGTGCAGATGGTAACATTAGAAAAACTAAAATTTGCATCTCCTGATAATGCAAGTAGAAGATCATTCACTTATATTACAAACAACAGGAACCCAAAACAGAATTCTGTGGTACACAACGTCTGACTGATCCATCTAACTGCTTTCTGTCATGCAGACAAGATAACAACCATAAACCTACAGTGTCTACTACTCTATAATATTTTAACTTTTGTATAAGCATATCATGTTTCACAGATTCAGAAGTCTATCTCAGTCACAAAATATTACCGGTAACAATTTCTGATACACTGGCTTTAGTATGTCTTCAATTCAGATAAGAGTCCCTTTATAAATTCAAAATTAGTAAGAATGTTTACTGTACAAAGTATTTATAAATTTTATCATTAGCATCTACCTTCAAAAAATATTTTTGTCAATTACACAGATGGATGAGATGTCAAATTAATAGAAGTATAAAGGTAATATTTACCTAGAAACATAATAATACTTTCGAGTTACACAAATTTTCAAGAGTACATTGTGTAATGCAAATGTATCTGTAATCCTGAAGATATTTCAACATAATCTTCTGCTTGTCGGAATATAAACTAGTCAACGTCTGTCAAAATCATCCTCCAGAAGACGCTACCTAATTTTTTCTGCCTGTATCAGTTTCTTTCTATTCCTTTGATAATGTGAAGATTATAACTATATTTTTACTGTATGTCCAACATGATTTTTCTGTCATCATAACAATAATTTCTCCTTTAGATTTAATAATTTTAGTCTTTAGTACATCCTTATGTCACCTACAGAATCAACTCACATGTGTTTACTTAGCCAATGAGAATTTCATACCTGCACCTTCACAAGTTCATTTATCAATAAACTATTTTCTTGTATTCTATCTTTATTTAAGATGTCTGCAATCCAATTAGCTGTTCATCATCAATGACTTATGTGATTAACTTTCCATCAAAGGCTCTCCTTTCCAAATTTACTTTTAAACTGCGCTGTAACCAAGCTGATGTCTCTGTTACCCCCGGATCCTTCCTCTTTTGCAAACATGCGCACAATTACCTGGAATCAATGACTTTTCTATTTTTAGTAACATGACCAGTTCTGAAATAATGGCATAATTTCCCACAGTTTTACATTTGTTTTCAGCAATTTAATGTTCTTTTGTTACTAATATTTATATGCTCTTTGATTCTTTTAAAGAATGTTTGTTAAACAATCCATATTGCCCTTATTATGCAGCTGGGTGGTGTTATCGACAACTGCCAATATCTTGAAGAGGAGCACACCCTGCCATTTTCAAGGCAGAACTGCAGCAAATAAGCACTGTACAAGGAATTTAAAAACTTGGTTTTCAGATGAACTCTGGAAAGATAACACACACACACACACACACACACACACACACACACTGTGAACACTCGTGCTATCAAAGATGACTGACATCAGGAGTTATCGATAGTGAAATTAATAATCAATTGGTGAGTAGTGTAAACTCTGTCCCTCTAGTTTGTTGACAAGGGAGAGAGAAGATTCCATGCAGAACTGAAACAAAAACCAGCATCTCTATGTGCAAAGTTATGTGCTAATTTAATTTCAACAGCTTCCTTAATAACACTATCCAATAGCTGGAAGTGCATGGCAAAATCACTATGTTGTATTCCACACGATGACCAGTGTCAAGACAATGTTCACCAATGGCTGATTTGCTCAGCTCTTGTTAACATGTGTGCCACTTACGCTCCATACACTGGTCCTCCACAGTCCTGATATTATGACCAATATATGACATGCCACAACTGCATGGACAAAGAAGACATCCACCTTACACAAACCAAGATCATCCTTTATGGAACCTCAAGGACCTTTATCTTAGACGGTGGTAAAAAACACACTTCACATCATATTTCCACAGAAATATGACCAATCACATTCAAAATGCTCCCTGCATACGGCAAAAAGGCCGTAGACTTTGGTGCCACCTCGGTGTTATCATCACTCACCCAGTGCACAGTTGGCCAACAGCACGCAACACACATCTAATCTGTCTTTCATTATAACCATTCTGACAAAAGGTGACTTTGAGGTGGGCAAACCCAGCTGACAAACTCTCAGGGTCCAAGATGACATGGCCCTGAGAACCACGGTACGAAGTATCCCTTCAGGTTGAGCTAGATGGTGACAATTATCAGTCTGCAGAAATAAATCAGTGTGAATAGGTTTCCTATAAAGGCTTGCCCCAATGTACCATCCACCCTCCTCCTCACCCACATACTGAGGAGGGAAAGACAGTCATCCTTTTCCATCTCCATTGTGAAACAAATACGTAGGTGGACTGACGTCAGGGGTTCTAAAAAGACGTCCATATTCTCACTGCCTTGAGACCAAACAACAAAAGTATCATCTAAATGGCATCTCATCAAAACTCCATCTGTCTGCTCATACTACTGGTCATTGAACAAAAAGTAAGTGGAACTCAACACACATTGAAATAGATTTGTTAACTCAGCACCAAATCTAACCTGAATCAACCGTAATGAAACAGGCAGAGGAATATGAGTGATGAGAGAGACCACATCAAAACTTTCTAGAATATCAGAATCATTCAAATGTATTCCCTCTAATCCATTTTAAAAATCCCCTGAGCTCTTAATATGGTGTTCACACTGACCCACTATAGGGCTCAATAGAGTGACAAGGTGTTTTACTACAAATGTCAGAGTACCAATGTTACTCACAATCAGATGAAGAGGAACCCCTTCCTTGTGGAGCTTAGGGAGGCCAATGAAAGACAGTCATTTTTAGACTTGGACTATCTTGATGCTCTTCTTTTTTAATCATCTGATCTCTATTAATTTTATTCTCTATCAGATACAAATGAGTGGAATAGTGTGCTTCAACTATATTACACATTAAGTTTTTTTTTTAAGTTGTCTGTAATTGTGATAAAATTTTGGTTTATTGCATAAGTTTGTTGCACATAAAAAAACTTATCAAATTAGTGTCGATTTATTGAAGGGAAATGAATCTCAGTTTATTAGACGAGTAGAAGCGATACAGGAAGTTTTATCTAACCTTGTAAAGGTTGTATTAACACAAATATCTCATTTTATTCATGAGTGTCTTGATCCCATTTGTTACATACACCTCCATCCAAAAAGTTTTGAAACTGACTTTATTCTTGCATATAAGTGGCATCATCACAGTAACTACAATGGCAGCATGCACTAAGAACATTTATAATTTGTACTAGCCTTGACAGATGTCTGATGTAGGCATATCATGTAAGACAGGAGTCACAGATGAGTCCCAGGAATCAAGCAGTCAAGGTTACCAATGCCACATGGTCTGCTAACTTAATCTCTAGAGCAAGATGCTCCAAAAATTTGAGAGTACACAACACTACCTCTGGTTTGCAAGCTCAAGCTGCAAGCCTATTTTCATTTTTTATCAGTCAACTGACAAGTAATATGACAGTAAGATCAACTTTATGGCAAGTATCCTGGTGAGATTTGACATGTAACGTCTGCATGTTGTAATTGTCTAGCAGTTTGGGGCAGAGATTTTTCAGTATCAACAGTATGTATCATGAATAATATGTAGCTGAGGACTCTCCCTCGAGGGAGATCCTGTTATGTTCTGCATGAGTGTGTAATCTTACTTATAATCTGAA
Organism: Schistocerca cancellata; assembly: GCF_023864275.1. Classification (NCBI taxonomy): domain Eukaryota; kingdom Metazoa; phylum Arthropoda; class Insecta; order Orthoptera; family Acrididae; genus Schistocerca; species Schistocerca cancellata. The sequence continues at coordinate 384,689,752 of NC_064626.1, read as the reverse complement.
TGTATGCCTGTAGGATGCAATCTGTAAATTACCATAACAGGGTGTATACGGGGACAAGGAAAAAAAATTCATGGATCATTCCTGGATTTCTCTCGGATATCCCGTTTTTTAATATGCTTTTTCCCGGGCGAAAATACACTTTTTCTGTGCTAAGTGACAGTACGTTTTCCATAGATTTTTCCTCGGAATTGTAAAACTTATCAATCCTTTGAATGGTTAACGTTTTATACAATCACGTAGAACTTCCCGGAAACAAAAGAAAAGACGAGAGGGGGGGGGGGGGGGGGGGGGGGGGAGTTTTGGAGAGACTTTTAATAAAAAAATAAGAGAAGTTTTGGAAAGACTTTTCATTTGCAGCAACATATACGCTGCATATTTTCGTATTACTAAAGTATAAATTCGAATTGCACCAAACACAGCACATTAGTTTCTGGAGCGTTGAAACCGAGGTTGCGATGTCATTTTGTAAGCCAGTCATAACTCAAGCCACGTGATCTTGCCAGCCAATTACAGCAGCAGCTATTCAGAGCATAGGACACATGTTATAGTCAGCCAATAGCAAGATTAATGATTACGTAGCGCAAACACACAAGAGGAAAAGTTAACGGTTTACATTAATGTACACAGTACCGTATATCTACAAGAAAAGCTAAGCTTTCACATATAATATTGGTCTCTAAGATTAACACGCTACAACAATACTGTAGAATGAAACACTTCATTTCAAATAAAATGATTGCCTCAGCAAAAAGACTAATAAAGCCAAATTTCATTAGCAAAATTGCAAAAATAGCTTCATCATTCTGCAAAGCGATTAATGCTCGACTGCTACCAACTTGGAAATAAAATAAAATCAGAAAACTGAAACTAATAATAAATTTTTGCCCTCCGTAATTATGTGAATGTATTTTAATTTACTTGATAGCTCCCGGCCACAGAAATCCGTTTTGTTTTCATTTGACGTGGGAGCTGTACACGAAGAGAAGCAGCGAAATCACTTAACATAAACTCGGGTCACGTGGAGACTAATCCCCTCCCCACTACAACTCAAACAACTCTGTGCATGCGCGAATCTGGCAGCTAGGGCGCACAAGAAAAATTTTTCTTGTTTACATCTGGCTGCTTGCTGCTACTGCCAATACAGCTAACAGCCAAACTTCAAGTAGCGGGAAGCGGGAGAAGGTACTGCTTATATGTGAGTCAACTGCGCATGGGCAACAGCCCGCTGGGAACTGGTCAAATGAACCTAATATGAACAGTTGTGACATCATGCTCATAGCAAGCAGTTTACTGTTACAAAGAATTACATAGTCTTCGCCCTACGGCCTTTGACATATATTTTTGCTATTTGCAAAAGCTTGTGTGTGCACAGTGTTTTGTTGTTGTAACTTGCACATTTCCTTTTCCACTAAAGTTTTATTTTTTTCCTCTCGCTCATATTTTATTGTTGCAGTGTCATTCTCCAGTAGCAGGATACAGTAACATTCTTTGCTAGAGAATCAATTCTTAAAACTCAAAATTACAAACATTTAACTGAAAGCTAAAACAACGAAAAATTCCAGGGATTTCGAAAAAGTTCCCGGGTTTCTCCCGGATGAAAAAGTTCCCAGGTTTTTCCCGGATTTCCCGGTTGTCCCGGGTCGTATACACCCTGCATAAGCCAGCTGAGATATGGAAGAAGACAGCGAGAAGGAAGCTGCACCAAGATACCAAGCAAAAGTAACTAATAGTACTTGATTTCCTATTTCCCCCTTTCTTTTCTGAAGGAATATTCAGTGATTCATAGTAAGTATTTATGTTCCAGCTAAAATTCCACTCATGTTTCAACAATTTGTTACCGAATTTTGCTGATGTAAGAGCTTGGCGCAATTGGTCTATAAGAACTGACATGACTGAGTTCTTTTTGTTACTTCAGTACATGCAAAATGGTTTGTGCTGTCATGGGGAATGATTTTGTTGATCATATTTTTTTGATGATGGGAAGTAGATGTAATGCCTGTGATGGCAAATGTGTGATCATTGGGTAACAGATGTTGACAACACCATACCAGCATTATAAGTTTGCTTGGTTGGCACTTGAAGTAACCCACCATCACTCTACAACAGTAATGAGGTTGCATTTACCATAACATAAAATGAAACTGATTAAAGACAACATAGAAAGTGAGGTAATTGTGTCTGCAAAAGTCTTCTAGCAAATCTGTGAATAAACACCTTAACTTTCCACAATATGTTCCACCATATTAGTACAGCACATCAGAAATTCATAGAACAATTTTCAAGCCTTATTTTGCAATGTTTAAGGAATCGGTTCACTATGGCATCAACACATTAGTAATTTGGGTACATTTCCTCTGTTGGTTGCTATCTAAATTTGTATAAAGCTGATATTAAAGCAATAGTTTGAGAGCATTATGGGTTCAACTCTATTGCAGGCTGCTTATGGGGGGAGGGGGGGGGGGGGGGGAGGTTGAACAATTTTCTCTGGTATCATTCTAAAAGCTGCTTCCTCCAACTCATCCATCCAAGAATACAAGTCAAATCTGTCACTGTTCCATTTGCCTCTCCTAGATATATGGAGCAGATGAGGAGAGATTGCTGTAAAGTGATCAGAATTGGGTAATTATCCAATTCCATTTGGCCATTCGAGATTTTCCAAACACATATCAGAGTGTCAGATGGAGGACATGCAGGTTGGTTGGTTGATTTGGGGGCGGGGACCAAACAACAAGGTCATCGATCCATCGGATTGGGGAAGGATGGGGGAAGGAAATCGGCCATGCCCTTTCAAAGGAATCATCCTGCATTTGTCTGAAGTGATGCAGGGAAATGACGGAAAACCTAAATCAGGATGGCCGAATGCGGCTTTGAACCGTCATCCTCCCGAATGCGAGTCCAGTCTGCTAACCACTACACCACCTCGCTTGGTAGGGCATGCAGAGGTATCAACAGCTGAGTTATAGTTTCATAATTGTAGGAGAGAAGTCATATAACAATACATTTGGTCTTCTATTACTGAACGAATAGCCGCACAATTTGGAATGTTATCTCGCAGTTCCTTGCCTTACTGTGAGAATTGAAGTCACACACAACTGGGCAAAAATTTACTGCAATACATCATTTAATATGATCAATCTCAGTGAGCAGTAAAGTGGCATGATTGTAAATGAGCCAACTGGTAGTTCTATATGTGCTGCCAAGAACTTAAGTGCTGACTGAAGTGTACGACATACTGTTAATTGTATATATGCTTTTCTTGAATTATTTTTTAGAATCTAATCTGTGAGTCGATTAAAACCATGTCTCTGTAATTACTATAATTGGAGGATGAAAGGTATCCACTTCAGGGAGCAGGATTTCTCTGTTACAGATCACTGATCTTGTGTTCCAGTGAAAGATTTTAAGTCCCATTCATAACTTTAAGATATTTTGATTCTTCCTTCAATCAGTGGCATGATGTCTAGATACAGTCTGTCTTAGGCAGCTTGATGTATTAATTCTAAAACAAACTTGCGTAAGTCATGAATCAGACCTTCAGTGTTATTTTGAGCCACAGTATTGTTCCTAACACACTCCAAACTTTGCTGAAGAATTGTGAGCATTGCATGTATAGTGTCATTGACATTTTGTTAATGCTCTTGATAGTCAAAGTGAGTAACATCACTACTTCTAATTGCATTAGTGTGTGAATAAGAATCTGCCATAGTGAGATCTTCATGAAAAGAGTGTTTCTGAATAACACTTAATTCCTCAGTTAGTCTCATTCAATGATATTATAGGCAATATCTCTTTGTGACAAATGCTTATAATTGCAGTTAAAACATTTAATGCAAAAGGCTTAACTACATGGCAACCACCATATTTAGAACACCTTGTCTAGTTCTTGCATTATTTGCTGATATGTCCAAAGTAGAGGCAAATAGTAGTTTAATAACGATGGTTTGGTTACCTCTCATACTTGGAGAATCATTTGATGATGACAAAAGACATTTCTGATTTTGATTTTATCAACAGTTAAGCTTTTATTGATATTTAGAGAGCTCTCTGATAAGCTCTTACAGCCGATTCGATTCTGCCAACATTGCAAATGTTAGCAATATAATATGTGACTGGTGATTTTGAGCCATGGGGTGCAGTTTTTCTATGTTCTTTTCCTCCCCTTCCGTAAATGTGCTTTTGAAACATTTTCACAGGTTCAGTAGTATCAATGGAAGTAGGAGCACAGGCCACAATCACATCTTGGTTACTGGGTAAGGTATTACTGGAAACAATTTTTCATGGCCTGTCTTACTGCAGAATTTGACAACAAAGGAAACTTATGAATGGAATAATAAACTAAATACAGGAAAGACAATCACTCACCTATAGCTGACTGAGAGAAACACGCAATGGAAAACAGTATCCACTCTAGCTTTCTAGCTCTTGACTTTTCTCTAGCACACGAGTACACATTTTCAGACAAACAACCACACAGACACACAAATGCACATACCTGTGGTGAGATTGATTATTCATTATCTTTTACTGAGAGCAGTAGGGGAACTACATGTGCCTCTGAAAACCACATTGGTTTTATAGGAAAGGTGGTTACACTCAAAAGCAGCACAAACTCTGAATTACTAATCCAATTATGATTGCATTAAAAAAATCATTTTATATCTCACCTCTTTCACTTACAAGGGCAATCCCAAAAGTAAGGTCTCCTATTTTTTTTTTTTTTGTAAGTACATAGACCAGTTTATTTCTACAATGGTTTACATCAGTCTAAAGCTTTAACATTTATTTATTTATTTATTTATTTATGCATTTATTTTACCTGGCAAGATTAGGGCCTTCAGGCCCTCTCTTACACCTAACCAGGCATACTCAGATTCAACAAATTTCAGTTTCTACGGAACATTAAGGACATATAACATGTTATACAGTATTAATGTTACAGAAAAAATTGGAGATTATAAAAGTACTACAATGATAATTATAACAATCAAAAAGTAATTATAATAATAAAGAATAATAATAATAGTAATGACTATGTATAGGAAAGTGAACATATTTTTTCTTTTATGAATGTCAGTCCTATTGCTAGTTGGGAATTTTCTCGTTATATTCTTGCAGCTTGTGAGTTATTCTCATCAAGCAGAGACATAAGACGATAGAATGGGGTGAAAGAGATATAGAAAAGGTAGATAAGTTAGAGGAGGAGAAATAGAATGGTAAAATTCGAAGCTATGATGGAGAGGAGAAAGAAAAAGATGAGAGGGGCACGACAATGGTGGCTATACCGTCCCTAACATGTAAGTCTTGAGTTCCCTCTTGAATGTTAAGTGGTTCTGGATAAGACGCAGATCACAGGGGAGCGCGTTCCATAGTCGTATGGCTGAGATGGAGAATGACACAGAGAAAGATTTTGTGTTATGTAAAGGTACAGCCAAGATGCTAGATGTATCCGATCTGGTATTGCGGTTGTGGAATGATGATAGGTGTTTAATGTGAGAAGATAAGTATTGGGGGCACCTGTGGCTAAGAAATCGTTGAAGTAAGCACATCGTGTGGAGATCGCGTGCCTTATGTGGGCGTATCCAACCTAGCTGGGAGTATGAAGGACTGATATGATCATACAACCGTATATTGCATACGTATCTAACGCAAGCATTCATCACTAGCTCGAAGCATCTCGAATTTTCACTATTTGTGCCGTGTTGAACTACATCACAGTAGTAAAGATTAGGCAAGACTAGTGTTTGGACTAATTTTTGTTTAACATGGGTTGGAAATATTTTTCTAAATTTTTGAATTGCATGTAGGGAGGAGAGCGATTTCCGGCAAGCTGTGACTGTTTGTTCTTCCCAGTTTAGGTGTTCATCCAAGATTATTCCAAGGTCTTTTACTGTTTTTTGGTATGGTAGTTGGGTACCATTGAGGAGTATTTGAGGGACTGTTTCGCGAAAGTACCGACTGATTAAGTTTGGATGAGATATAAGTATGACCTGGGATTTCTTGGGGTTTAGTTTCAGACCTAGGTTCTGTGCCCATCGAGAAACAGAGCAAAGATCTGCGTTCATACTCGCTACTGCGTCAGCAATGTTCTTCGGGCTTGCACTTATGTACAGTTGGATGTCGTCGGCATATAGATGGTAGTTGCAGTAGTGAATCACTGAAGAAATATCATTAATGTACAGTGAGAAGAGTAATGGACCAAGGACGGAGCCTTGGGGAACTCCAGAGCGCACGTTTTTCCATGATGACTTTTCCGACCCACAAATGACTTGTTGACATCTGTTTTTGAGGTAGCTGTCGAACCAGTGTATAGCGCTGTTTGAGAAATTCAGCTGTTTCATTTTAATTAGTAATATATCAAAGTCAACTGTATCAAAAGCCTTGCTAAAGTCAAGCAGTGTTAGGATGGTAGCTTCACGTCTGTCCATAGCATGTTTAATGTCATCAGTTACTTTGATTAATGCAGTTGCTGTACTATGGTGCTTTCGAAAGCCTGACTGATATTTGTTGTGGATGTTATGAGTTTTGAGGTAATCCGTCAGTTGTTCATGGACGATGTATTCTAGGGCTTTAGATATTGCAGGTAGTATGCTGATCGGCCTGTAATCACCTGGCGACTTAGGGTTGTCAGTCTTGGGTATAGGTTGAATTAAACTTTGCTTCCACTCAGTAGGATATGTACTACTGACAAGAGACAGGTTGAAGATGTCTGTGATAACTGGAGTAATAGTGTCTACGACGTTCTTAATCATGCCAATGCTCACTCCATCATTTCCTACTATTTTTTTGACATAATCACCATTTCTGTTGATGCATTTTTGTAGATGCTGTGGCAGTTTTTGTATGCCCATGTCATACCAGCTCGCCGCCATGCTGTTCAGAAACTTGCGTGATCGTTTCTTGGCCTCAGGTGTAAAGTGGTATGACAAGGTTTCATCACCCGTGACAACTGAGTCCAGAAAGTTGTCCTGTTCAGCTGCAAGGCGGTGAAGAAATGGGCGGGAAGCATCAACTCGTTGCCGCATGTGGTCCTCAGTCAGCATGCGTGGCACCCATCTTGCGCACACCTTCCGGTAGTTCAATGTTTCCATTAAAATTCTGTGAGCGGTGTGCTTCGGGAAACCTCAGAACCCAAAGTGCAGAGATCATCCAGGGTGATCCGCCGATCTTCACGCATGCTTTGCTCAACCTTCAACACTGTCTCCTCAGAAATTGACGATCTCCCGCTCCTTTGTTCGGCATGAATTTCGGTCCAACCAGCTGCAAACTCTCTACACCATTTTTGACATCCATGCACGACTCATCATACACTTCTGTCAATTGGCGGCGGATTTAATTCGGCGCAGTGCCCTTTGCGTCCAAAACCTGAATAACTGCGCGCAATTCGCACTTGGCGGTAACATCCAACGGGAGCTCCATTCTCATGTTTACACACTGCGCGTGAATCACTCTTCATTACAGTCTGACCAAGTGCCATACAAAAAGAGGTCTGTACTTACAAAAAATATAGGAGACCTTACTTTTGGGATTACCCTCGTAGCTTGCCTCACTACGTATCACATTTCCTATAGCTTTCTCATGAAGTCAGGTTCTAGTACGTCTCAGAAAAAAAAAAAAAAAATTAATCCTATAGCAATCATAATTGCTTCATTCTCATGTTTTACATTAGATGAATAATAATTGAACATTACCACTGGATCAGAGAGCTGTGGAGTAGAGTTGCTCCATTTCAGTTTGTCAGAGGCACTAAGCATGTTACAAACTCTAGCCATCAGTGCATCTTCTCGCATTCTAGCAGCATCACGCACCTCACGAACCAGTTCTGCAGAAGGTGAAAAACAACCTGTGTTATTATCAAATTAAAAATGAAGTAAAACATTGTCAGTATCAAAACATAAAGTCAAGACAGTATTACATGAAGTCCTGTGTACTACCTACATTTGAAAGATTTAAACTGTATGCAACAATGGGTATTAATTTCTTGATTCTGCTGTTAGTCTTCCTACAATTGTGTAGGCTAACATCTCTCAATCTATATCATGGTTTCCTTTAACATCTCATCCCTAGCCACGTTTGTCTAATGTGGCACCTATAGAACAATGTAATGACATATTGCTCTAAAATTTGAGTAGAATAAACAACAGATCCAATGAGGAAGAGTTTTAAAAAGTGTGGCAAAGGATTCCATGTGTTAAATTTGCATGATAGGTGTGTGAAAAGTTGTGTGAAATTTATCAGTGACCAAGATTTGCCTGTCTACATGAAGGAAACATTACTTTAGCCCTGGTAATGAAGTCACAAGACACAGTTATTAAAAGTGACAGTAACAGTGATAAAAATGCTGTTTGCACAAAACTCCAAAATATAACAACAAAATCATGAATCATATACAGAAAAGCTTAAGTGAAAAAAATCTGTAAAGTAATAAGTTCAGGCTTTTATTTCTTCCCAAATGAATCTGTAGCATCTGCCAAGGTAGAATAAATGTCAGACTCTAAATCAGTGAATAAATATAAATGATCAAGGGTAAAATATCAATAAAATCGAAACTAAAGGTGAAACTGATAGAGGTACTGAAGGTACCCTCCGCCACACACCGTCAGGTGGCTTGCGGAGTATGGATGTAGATGTAGATGAAAAAGACTAATTTCTCATTAGTTTAGTAATCGTCAAATGAATAAACAATTCAACAACATATCATGCACAAAGAAGGGGCACAACATGAATCCAGCAAGGATTGTTAAGTTGTTTTTGTGTTTATGGAATAAATTCTCTCCAAAGCAACAGTGAGGAATAACTTGTCAATGAAACAAGAAACATAATTTGAAGTGTTAAAGACCTCTACACAGTTTCTGGGTTATAATCAATGGCATAATGCAGAAGATCAGTAAGAGAAAAATATATAGAGTGAATTAATTCAAAAACTAGTGATCACTGTAATAAATTAGGAGCAGCACACACAGATCATAAAAAGGTTGTAATTAATAAATGTCTGGGAAGGATGATTTGTCTTCAAACTGTTTAGGCTCCAAAATTATTAGTAATATGTTCAGTGATACTTGTCTAACCATCACATATAAGAGAAACTAATAAAACCCAGTGGTGACATTCATATCAGATTACAAAAAAACTATATCTACATACTTTCCAACCAAAATCATACTTAAAATTATATCTATCATGCACTATAACATAAAACAAAAAATCCAGGATGGAATAAAAACAATGATGAAATGAATTATAACAATCCTTTGTATAATCACTATATGATGATGATGATGATGATGATGATGATGATGATGAAGTCCCATACTCCGTGACAGAGCATAGGGGAACGATGCAGGAGACCCGCACCGCCGTACTAGGCAAGGTCCTAGTGGAGGTGGTTTGCCATTGCCTTCCTCCGACCGTAATGGGGTTGAATGATGATGATGATGATGATGACACGACACCACCCAGTCATCTCGAGGCAGGAAAAATCCCTGACCCCGCCGGAAATCGAACCCGGGACCCCGTGCTCGGGAAGCGAGAACGCTACTGCAGCCATCCTGTGTGATTTCCTTAAATCGCTTCAGGCAAATGCTGGGATGATTCCTTTGAAAGGGCACGGCCAACTTCCTTTCCCATCCCTCACTAATCTGATGAGACCGATGACATCACTGTTTGGTCTCTTCCACCAAATCAACCCCCAACATTTTTGTACAATATTGTGCATTGGAGGATATTTTATCATATTTCTCATATTATATGTTTGAAACTCTCACCTTCTTTCTGATAGTTGTCCGTTCATTTTTGGATTTCCCATTCCTTCACTTTCTTTGTACCTGTAGTATTTTGTGCCGTTTGCTTATGAACTTTTGTTAAAGAATAGTCCCATACATCTGTGTATGAATAGTATTAATTTTTTAAGACCCTGGACATGTTTAATTTAATCTATTAAACCTTCATATTTTTAAATGAATTATCATACTAAAAATTCCAGGTTTTGTGTGTGATGAGTCCTTTTTTTTAGTTTTGTATCTATTTTTTACTATGCATATGTCTGTTTTAACATCAAATTTAACACATATATTTCAGAGCGACACAACACATATAAGTCACATAGTAAGTTGACAAGCAAGACATGTGTAAACGTTAGCATTCGAATGAGCACTAAGTCCCAATTTAGCGGCCGCTGCTCGGCTGGCCGCTTAGGTGGCGCAGCTTCTGCATGGCTGGCAGACAGCGCCGCACGTAGAGGACGCGCGTAATTGCGCGGCGGCACTTTGAATGATCGGCGAGTCACAACAATGTCTCATATCATACATTTAGCATTTGATAACAGCACAAGACACATGTCAGAAATTTGTAGTATAACTTCACTGAAATAAAACAGCATTTAATTAATGAGAGACCCATTGTTGTAACATGAATAGAGAATTTTACTGTGTATAAACTGCAGTAAGATTAATGATAGATGACATCCTTTTTAAAAAATTAACTTGTCCTTCATGAACCCTCCCGTTGGGTAGTAATGTGTTTGTAGCCGAGTATTGTTACCCTTTTTTCTCCATTGATCATGGCTTTGGGTTCAGAATGTCTTTCAGTTTTAATTGCATATTTCCATCCCAGGTAATGGGGAGTCTTAATTGTATAATTTTAATAGATAAATAAGAAGCATGAAGTTATCTTTATTTCTTGTATTATATGAGTGGACAAAATAATTTTCCTTGATTATTTATTTTTTGATGTTTTAAAATATAATTTCACACTTACAGAATGGGAGAGGTACGTTAAAAGTACAAGGCACTTAAATAGTTGAAGATTTAATTCTCTCGGATGCACAGATTGTTTTTTTCCTGGAATCTGTTGCTTGGAGCTCCTTAAAATAGAATACCCTACTTGTTAACAAATTGAAAATAACTGTAATGTGTTATTTCCCATGTGTCCCTGCCAGTGGCACTGGATAATGCTTGCATTTCAAAGTTAAAACTACATAATTTATTTGCTATATGTCCAACATACATATTCCAATTTAACAGAATCAACATTCGTCCTCCCGAATGTGAGTCCAGTGTGCAAACCACTGCGCCACATTGTTCAGTGTACAAAAATGTCTACAAGAGAATGTGAAACAATACAAAGAAACTATGATAAGAGAAATGTCTGAAAATGAAGAGACTATAAAGAAAACAAGCTAAGTTTGCTAGACACACCATATTTCAATAGTTGAGATTGAAAATGTCACAGCAACTAGCAACAGACAGAAAAATGTACAAGCATTTAAAATTTGTATAAAATTTTATACAATTCAGGACATGAATCAGAAACACAAGGGGCTGATAATGGAAATAATGATAATCTGTAAGTAATGCTAGACAGGGTGTAATTCAGGTATGGAGAAAGGAAAAGTGACAGAAGATGATTAAAGCTGAAGAAAATTAAAACAAAAGGAACTTGCAAAATTATTCATGAGACAAATGTCTGCAGAGAAAGACGATTCCACACAACTGTAAGATTCCTATGAACTTTTCTACTTCACAAGAAATGGAAACGACAAGACATGAAAAACTATAGTCCTAACACACACACACACACACACACACACACACACACACACACACACACACACACACAAAAGATGATGTGTCTTACCAAACGAAAGTGCTGGCAGGTTAATAGACACACAAACAAACACAAATACACACAAAATTCAAGCTTCGCAATCAACGGTTGCTTCGTCAGGAAAGAGGGAAGGAGAGGGAAAGACAAAAGGATGTGGGTTTTAAGGGAGAGGGTAAGGAGTCATTCCAATCCCGGGAGCGGAAAGACTTACCTTAGGGAGAAAAAAGGATGGGTATACACTCACACTCACACACACACACACACACACACACACACACACACACACACACATATACAGACACAAGCAGACATATACAGAGGCAAAGAGTTTGGGCAGAGATGGCAGTCGAGGCGGAAGTGCAGAGGCAAAGATGTTGTTGAATGACAGGTGAGGTATGAGTGGCGGCAACTTGAAATTAGCGGAGATTGACGCCTGGTGGATAACGGGAAGAGAGGATATATTGAAGAGCAAGTTCCCATCTCCGGAGTTTGGATAGGTTGGTGTTAGTAGGAAGTATCCAGATAACCCGGATGGTGTAACACTGCACCAAGATGTGCTGGTCGTGCACCAAGGCATGTTTAGCCACAGGGTGATCCTCATTACCAACAAACGCTGTCTGCCTGTGTCCATTCATGCGAATGGACAGTTTGTTGCTGGTCATTCCCACATAGAATGCGTCACAGTGTAGGCAGGTCAGTTGGTAAATCACGTGGGTGCTTTCACACGTGGCTCTGCCTTTGATCGTGTACACCTTCCGGGTTACAGGACTGGAGTAGGTGGTGGTGGGAGGGTGCATGGGACAGGTTTTACACCGGGGGCGGTTCCAAGGGTAGGAGCCAGAGGGTAGGGAAGGTGGTTTGGGGATTTGAGCCACTTCCTCATCCTCTCAAACCCAGAACCTCCCACAGAAGAACCACAAAAGTGCCCCACATGTGACAGGATACTTTCCGGGACTGGATCAGACTCTGAATGTGGCTCTCCAGCAGGGATACGACTTCCTCAAATCTTGCCCTGAAATGAGATCCATCCTCCATGAAATCCTCCCCACTCCACCAAGAGTGTCTTTCCGCCGTCCACCTAACCTTCGTAACCTCTTAGTGCATCCCTATGAAATCCTCAAACCACCTTCCCTACCCTCTGGCTCCTACCCTTGGAACCGCCCCGGTGTAAAACCTGTCCCATGGACCCTCCCACGACAAGCCTACCCCAGTCCTGTAACCCGGAAGGATACACGATCAAAGGCAGAGCCACGTGTGAAAGCACCCACGTGATTCACCAACTGACCTGCCTACACTGTGACGCATTCTATGTGGGAATGACCAGCAACAAACTGTCCATTCGCATGAATGGACACAGGCAGACAGTGTTTGTTGGTAATGAGGATCACCCTGTGGCTAAACATGCCTTGGTGCACGGCCAGCACATCTTGGCACAGTGTTACACCGTCCGGGTTATTTGGATACTTCCCACTAACACCAACCTGACAGAACTCCGGAGATGGGAACTTGCCCTTCAGTATATCCTCTCTTCTCGTTATCCGCCAGTCCTCAACCTCCGCTAATTTCAAGTTGCCGGACTCATACCTCACCTGTCTTTCAACAACATCTTTGCCTCTTTACTTCCGCCTCGACTGACATCTCTGCCCAAACTCTTTGCCTCTGTATATGTCTGCTTGTGTCTGTATATGTGTGGATGGATATGTGTGTGTGTGTGTGCGAGTGTATACCCGTCCTTTTTTCCCCCCTAAGGTAAGTCTTTCCGCTCCCGGGATTGGAATGACTCCTTACCCTCTCCCTTAAAACCCACATCTTTTCGTCTTTCCCTCTCCTTCCCTCTTTCCTGATGAAGCAACCATTGGTTGCAAAAGCTTGAATTTTGTGCGTATGTTTGTGTTTGTTTGTGTGCCTATCAACCTGCCAGCGCTTTCGTTTGGTAAGTCACATCATCTTTGTTTCTAGATATATTTCTCTCTCTCTCTCTCTCTCTCTCTCTCTATATATATATATATATATATAAAATAGAAGGAAACATTCCACGACGGAAAAATATACCTAAAAACAAAGATGATGTGACTTACCAAATGAAAGTGCTGGCAGGTCGACAGACACACAAACGAACACAAACATACACACAAAATTCATTCTTTCGCAACAAACTGTTGCCTCATCAGGAAAGAGGGAAGGAGAGGGAAAGATGAAAGGATGTGGGTTTTAAGGGAGAGGGTAAGGAGTCATTCCAGTCCCGGGAGCGGAAAGACTTACCTTAGGGGGAAAAATGGACGGGTATACACTCGCACACATACACACATATCCATCCACACATATACAGACACAAGCAGACATATTTCAAATGTCTGCTTGTCATGATCTGGACTCACAGTGAAGAAGAACTCCAGAATTTCCTCTCCAACCTCAACTCCTTTGGTTCCATCAGATTCACCTGGTCCTACTCTAAATCCCATGCCACTTTCCTTGACGTTGACCTCCACCTGTCCAATGGCCAGCTTCACACGTCCGTCCACATCAAACCCACCGACAAGCAACAGTACCTCCATTATGACAGCTGCCACCCATTCCACATCAAACGGTCCCTTCCCTACAGCCTAGGTCTTCGTGGCAAACGAATCTGCTCCAGTCCGGAATCCTTGAACCACTACACCAACAACCTGAAAACAGCTTTTGCATCCCGTAACTACCCTCCCGACCTGGTACAGAAGCAAATAACCAGAGCCACTTCCTCATCTCCTCAAACCTGGAACCTTCCACAGAAGAACCCCAAAAGTGCCCCACATGTGACAGGATACTTTCCGGGACTGGATCAGATTCTGAATGTGGCTCTCCAGCAGGGATACGACTTCCTCAAATCCTGCCCTGAAATGAGATCCATCCTCCATGAAATCCTCCCCACTCCACCAAGAGTGTATTTCCGCCGTCCACCTAACCTTCGTAACCTCTTAGTTCATCCCTATGAAATCCCCAAACCACCTTCCCTACCCTCTGGCTTCTACCCTTGTAACCGCCCCCGGTGTAAAACCTGTCCCATGCACCCTCCCACCACCACCTACTCCAGTCCTGTAACCCGGAAGGTGTACACAATCAAAGGCAGAGCCACGTGTGATAGCACCCACGTGATCTACCAACTGACCTGCCTACACTGTGATGCATTCTATGTGGGAATGACCAGCAACAAACTGTCCATTCGCATGAATGGACACAGGCAGACAGTGTTTGTTAGTAATGAGGATCACCCTGTGGCTAAACATGCCTTGGTGCACGACCAGCACATCTTGGTGCAGTGTTACACCATCCGGGTTATCTGGATACTTCCTACTAACACCAACCTATCCAAACTCCGGAGATGGGAACTTGCTCTTCAATATATCCTCTCTTCCCGTTATCCACCAGGCCTCAATCTCCACTAATTTCAAGTTGCCACCACTCATACCTCACCTGTCATTCAACAACATCTTTGCCTCTGCACTTCTGCCTCAACTGACATCTCTGCCCAAACTCTTTGTCTTTAAATATGTCTGCTTGTGTCTGTATATGTGTGGATGGATATGTGTGTGTGTGCGCGAGTGTATACCCATCCTTTTTTCCCCCTAAGGTAAGTCTTTCTGCTCCCGGGACTGGAACGACTCCTTACCCTCTCCCTTAAAACCCACATCCTTTCGTCTTTCCCTCTCCTTCCCTCTTTCCTGATGAGGCAACAGTTTGTTGCGAAAGCTTGAATTTTGTGTGTATGTTTGTGTTCGTTTGTGTGACTTACCAAACGAAAGCGCTGGCACGTCGCTAGACGCACAAACCAACACAAACATACACACAAAATTCAAACTTTCGCAACAAACGGTTGCTTCATCATGAAAGAGGGAAGGAGAGGGAAAGACGAAAGGATGTGGGTTTCAAGGGAGAGGGTAAGGAGTCATTCCAATCCCGGGAGCGGAAAGACTTACCTTAGGGCAGGGCTTCACAACATAAAAATTAATATAGGGAAGATTATATATTATGTAATTAACACATTAGAAAATAAATACATAAAATTAATAATTAAATCATAAAACTGCTGATGGGATGTTTGGGATGTTGTGCACATGTTAGCTGAAGACTACTTGATGGACAGTGAAAGAAATACACAGAATAGTACAAACTGGAATGGTATGCTTTGGGTAGACCTAAATAAGTCTTCAAACCTAGGTTTCCAAGATATCAGAAAAGAAAGAAGTTTACAACCACTGGTAGCGCATATTATTAGTTTTGACTTATGGCAGGAAGATATCAACTTTTAATGTGAAAGCTTTCAAAAACCAAATGTTGCTCAGGACAAATGGAAAGATACACAGTGTTCATTAACTAAAGGAGGCAGGAAAACAAATGGTTCACGGAAAAGATTGGAGTGGAAGGTGTAATTATAATTAATAAAAATGAAATGGAGAGCATGCAAATAAAGAGATCAAGAAGTTCTTTCCTGGATTCCAAGAGACAAGAAAAGACCATAATGAAAACCTAATGGATGACGGGTAGATCACATTAGAAATCTCGCAGAAGCAGCAAGGATGTGAAGGATGTGTACTGTTGAGGACTGTAATGCACAGAGAAATCTAGAGGAAGCCTTTATCCAGGAGGGGATGTCAAATAAGTGATACCATTGATAATATCATTGGATGTGACTGGACTCCTGTTCCAATTCTACTAACTTCATTACAAAAAAGTCACTGTATTCACTTTAGGCAGTATGCCTAGTGTGTGAATAGTTATTTTTAGTTCAGAAGTTAGGAAACTAATTCTACCATCTTAATCAAAATTAGATGTACAATGTAGTTGTTTATGTACACTTGTGAAACAATGTTTGAACGCAGAAGTCTTTGCCCAAATTTCCTCAGTCTACTACTATGTCGATCAGAACACCGATATTCTACAAATTCACTCATAGAAGTAGGGGATCTGACAACCTTATCCGTGTTATACTGACCTCCTTGAGCCTGAATAGTATGGCAAGACATGTGAAACATGCTGAATGTAGGCACAGGTGTGAGCAAAGCAGTCTCAGCCCAGACCTGAATGTTTCTAATCTTGGAGTCTGGGATCAATACAACCAGTTCATTTATTGATAATGTGAAGTATTGTCAGTGCTGTTAGCTGTCAGCCTGTCTGCTTTGTAGATTGAAGGTGCACTTAAATATAGAGAACTGCAGACACTGGTTAAATTCGTTGTCTGCAGAGCAATTTAATGGGCAGCCCATCCAATTGGTTCCCCAGGAAGTGACCCATATATCCGGGTACCGATAAGGTACATAAAGCTGGATGGTATGAACACCAGCATGTAACTTGGGGATCTGCTCTGGTTGGTCCCATTCACAGAAATCATTTCTCATTTCCTGTTTGTACACTCAAAATTCCACTTCTGCAAATAATGTTACCTGAAAGCATCCCTGGTTCATAACTTCGAGATACATTCCTCCATGTTGCAGTCTGCAACTTTAAAGTTTCAAGTTCTGTGCGTAGCTCCTGCAACTCTCGTGACATAGTCTTCATCATGTTATGAAGAGAAGCAATCTGCTCAGGAACACTGGGGCCAATAACAGCAGAAGCAGCAGCATCTTCACTGCCACTCTCATCTTCACTGCTTGCAACTGCAGGGCCAAGGCCAGGGTCACTGAACCTAAAGAAACAGATATTGCAGCTCATTACACCTGAGAGGCATGCACTACATTTCTTCACCTGTTCTTCTATAATAAACTCTTCCTTAATGCCACCAGTTACATAAGCTTTTCAAGTGAGAGTTTTGATGCCAACATGAACATGAATCTACAGTAATAAAGAGAGGAGTGATGACACAACTGAAGTGCTATGAGTCTAATAAACACATTTTTATTTTAATAATAATGTCCATTTTTCTGCATATATTTTCAGTGCAGGCCTAAGGTATTAAATTTATTTATATGCAATATGTACACAAACTAAGTGTGACTGACAATAAACATGTGTGAAACACATGAGATGAAGAAACTGAAAATCTTGAGTTGTTTTGGGGTAATATGTCACTGCAATAATCAGCCTGTAGTAAATGATGATAACAGTAAAGGAACTATGGGGCATTAAGTAAACAATAATAGTAAGGGGTGTATCGACCTCAACAAGTGAATCAACATCTACCCATAGGTAACACTGAAAACAACCAATGCCAGAGTGCTCTCCAGCAGCCAGTAGCTCACCCCTACTACAATGCAAACGCCGGAGAGTGTGTGGTTGTCAGACACGTTCACCAAGCTGACGAAAGTACAAAATAAGGATGACAAATTAAAGGATATGCTGAAAGGCAAGAGGGCCCTGCATTTGTGTCACATGCCAGTGCCAGGCACTGAGATACTGATACCTATACTACGACTAGTCAATAGGCTGACAGAAGCCATATGTCCATGTCCTTCAACAATAGTGGGTTTTCAACTCTCTACACGAAGTTAGCTACTTAGAACCTGCACTATGACGCTGCTAGTAATGCAGAGTTTCATGTGAATTGATATACAGAATGACTGCTGTATATGACCACAAATCTGCATTCTCTACCAGAAGTGCAAAGTAACTTGGTACGCACAAGCCCTGCTCAGTTTTGATAACCCATAGGCATGATTCTCATACATCCATCTGGACTTGGTAGGTCCACTCTCAGTCGCTCCTAACTACTGGTATTGCCTCATAGTTATCAATACATATACAACATGGTTGGAGGTATTTCCACTGGAAAAACCAAAAATGTGGCACCAGTGTTCACCTGCGGTTGGATTTTCCATTTTGGCTGTCCCCAGTAAACAACTTCCAATCAGGGTCAGCGGTCAAAGACAGAAATATTTTGTGCGATGGATTGCCTGTAAGGGATACACATGACAAAGACTTCACCACATCATGCAGTCAGATGACAACAATGTGGAGCACCTATACCATTCCTTGAAAGCCACTATAACATGCCGTATGACAGATTGGTGGACTGATACCCTCCCAGGAGTGCTGTTAGGATTGCACCATGTATTAAAAGAAGGCCTGCAGCTGAGTTGCTGTAAGGCAAACCTCTGCATCTACCAGGAAAGTTTTTCAAACCATATCCCACCCTCCTCCACTAAACTCAAGATTTCCTTGCAGAACTCAGGAGGAAAATGGAGGCTATGCATCTGGGTGTAAATACACAGCATGGAAAACTGGCTATTTCTATTTTCAAAAACATGGCAATGATAAACACATTTTCCTCTGATGTGTCCCACTATACAAATCACTGGAGCAGAGCTACCAAGGCCCAAACTCACTTATGGAACGAAATGACACTCATTCTTCACATCAATGGGGTGGATACCATAGTGGTCATTGACTGGTGCAAGCCAGCCTAAGTAAGGGCAGAAGACACCACCAAAACGCAAGCCACTATTGGACACAGAACTCCTACCAGGATGCAGCTGTCAGCACCACGACATCATGCAGAACAGTGACTCCTGCCTGGAAATCAATCACCTAGGTGCCGCGGTCACCACCCAACACCACCAGACAAATGAAAAGTGTAATTCTGTTTGAATCCAGCAGACATTTTATAGCTCAACTTAGTGTTAAAAAATTCTTTTATTCTCCTTGTGGCGGTGTGCCATTGTGGCTTCAGTTAGCAATTCACTCCATATCTATCCTTTGGCAACATCATGAATGGCCAATGCCAGGAAGACCACACTTTCTAGCAGCCAGCATGCACCTGAGCGTGTGTGGTTGTCAGATACACATTATGTGAAGTAATCAGTGGGATGTAATAGTGTATATGATAGTAGTTATTTATCTTGTTGTTCTACACATAAAAGAAGAATCCTTTAGGTGAAATGTGACATCTGCTAGATACCTACAAGGGGAATGATTTCATTAGATCAAACCAAAAGCCAGTTAGCTTCATCTCCTGAATGATTGCTCTTGATTTCCAATGATATAAGTAGTAATTGGAGTGAGTAAGAAAAACAAAAGAAAAATGGAACACTAATCATCTCTGTGAATAACTATTCCTGTCTGAGACAAGAAAGACATTCCAAGTAGCTTGCAATTAATTTAATTATGCAAAAGTAAGATGTTTTTGAGATTGCATTTGAAGAGCTAATAAGATTCTAAGTATAGATCACATGTGATTCCTTTGTCAAGTGTTTCCATCTTCCCGAAATTTACTCTGTTCTGTAGAAAAGACATAACATATTTCATATCCACAGTGACAAGCGTTATCATCAGTTATTAATGTTCATTTAACCCAACTAATGCAAAGCTAATATTAATACAGAGAACTTTACAGTCCCACAGGGCATTGAAAAAAAGTGTTGAATATTTTGAGAGGTGGTAGTACCCACTGAAACAAGAAAAATAAGTGCGATAAACATGAGTCCAAAAATCCATACTTTTGAGATAAGTCCAATAAACATTGGTCTGGAAATGCATACTTTCTGTGATAAAAAAGCATATACAGGAGATCTTCAACATGACATCCATTCATGACAATGCACCCCTCTGTCCTCTGGCATAAGGAATGACACACACTTTGAAGTATACCCTGTTGTTGTTGTACCTGCTGGCACACATTAGAGCTATGACCCTGTAGTGTCTGCACATCATTGATAGGCTTGGTAGGTGTGCCCCTCCCCCCAACCAATTCAGTGGTCCTGGTCCTGAAATGTCTGCATCAAATGTTCGCGCACATTGAGCCAAAATTGTGCTGGTGCGCCATCATGCATGAATCATATTTATATTCGCTGCTGCAATGGTACAGCCTTAATAAAGGTAGGCAATACATTAATGAGAAAGTCTAGATAATATGCCCCAGTTAGCAAGTATGGCCCTATTAATCTATCACCAAGTATACCTACTCATACATTGATTGAAAAATGGTATTAATGCCCTCTTTCCTGCACTGCTCGGGGATTTACATCTACCCACATGTTCTGGTTATGGAAATTCACAATACCATTTCTTGTGAACCCTGCCTCATTGGTAAACAAAATCTTGGATGTGAACTGTGGATCTGTGGCACACTTCTGCAACAGTCATTGACAGAACCACCATCTGCCATCATGATTCTTCTTTTCTTCTTTTGCAGCAATTGTTCATGAAGTGTCATGTCCCCCCCCCCCCCCCTTCCCCGACAAAAGAGTGAGGCACACCTTCTGCATGGTTCAAGGGTACCTGTGCCCCTCAGGCAATGGAAAAGTCTGCCAAAGAGCTCATCAGAGGGCACCTGTGCTGTGGATATTTTTCAGCATAGAGGGCACAGGCTCACAGGCTACATCTATTTGCTACACCATAGCAGAATATCATATCCGCCATTTCACTTGTCAAATAGTAGGCTTCCATTGCTAACAAGTGGTCAAAAAGACAAAATGTAAACATACTACACCATCCGTACATCCAGACAGTAAACACAAACATGAATCCGCATTTGGAAGAAGGTAAAACACCATGATATGTACCCAGGGTTGATAGTACTATACAATAAGACGCACAAACATGACGAAAACTAATGTAGCCTACAACACGACTAACCACACAACTATGAGGGTGATTTGAAAAGTTCTCGGAGTCACTACGAGAGGTCAGTGCTAGCACAATGAGTTGTTCACATGATACTCACTGGACTGTTGCCTGTGAATATGTGCCATGTCAGTGTTCTTGGAAGAGAGCTGTGGTGGTGAAGTGGCTCTGTTGTTGTTCCTGTGTAGGGATTTGGAAAAAAATTGAGATTCAAGCAGTGATTAAGTACTTCATAAAGAAAAGTAAGAAAGCAGAGGACATTCATCTCGATTCCCAGAATACACTGGGGGACTCTGTTCCTTCATATTCAACTGTTGCCAAATGGACAAATGAATTTAAATTTGGCCAGGAGAGTTTAGATGATAATCCGTGCAGTGGTCAGCCACTCCAGAAATCATTGCAAAAGTGTGCAAAATGGTCACGGAGGATCGCCAATTGAAAGTGCCTGAAATTGCTCACGCTTGTCAGATGTCATCTGAAAGTGTATATCACAGTTTAACTGAAGAATTAGAAATGAAAGAACTATCTGCAAGATGGGTGCCACAACTCTTGATGCTGGATTAAAAATGCATGAGAATGGACATATCGGAACAATGCTTGGCCCACTTTAGGAGAAATGAACAAGATTTTTTGCGCCGGTTTGTGACCACAGATGAAACTTGGGTGCACTACTATACCCCAGAGACAAAACAAAAGTCAAAGCAGAGGAAACATGCTGATTCTCTGCCACCAAAGAAAGCAAAGATAATTTCTTCAGCGGGAAAGGTCATGGCATCAGTGTTCTGGGATGCCAAGGGAATTCTATTTGTAGATTATCCACCCAATAGGCAAACAACTACTGGAGAATACTATGCTAACCTCCTGGACAAATTGCAACAAAAGATATGCGAAAAAAGGCCAGGTTTAGCAGGGAAGAAAGTCATCTACCATCAAGACAATGCACACCCGCACACGTGCTGTCACCAGTGCAAAATTACACGAACTAAGACATGAATTGTTGCCACACCCGCCTTATTCACCTGATATGGCTCCTACTTTCTTTCCATTCCAAGAACTTTTCAAACCACCCTCGTACCTACAGACCACCTAATGGTAGGCAGGACACTGAGTATGACACCATAATACCCTGCCAACATATTTGATAGAGCATCAATGCAACACCTGTGCTAATATCCACAACTAGGTGTCGCGCAGTCCTCCCTATAAACACATGTTTATCTCGGAAAGTGTGTGTTTCCAGGCCCATGATATTAGACTTATTTTTCTTGTTTCGATGGGTACTATCACTTCTCAAAATGTTCAACATTTTTTTTAACAACCCGTATAGACAGCAACAAATTCATATATTAAGAAAACAAATACTTCCATTACAGCTGTGTCCAGTAACTGACAGTAAACATAACTGAACAAGAAGTACATAGATTTTTAATATACATAAGTAGGAAATAGCATTAAAAAATAGCTAAAATGCAAGTCATTGCATGTTAAAATATAAATTTTCATAGCTGAAATAAAGTATTGCACTGACTTTGTATGAAGAGTAAAACTGCACAGTATGATGAGAAAGATCAACGACCGTTGAATACCTAAGTAATACGTAATACGCAATGACCAATTTTGTCAATAGTTCCATATCACATAAAACCTATCTAAGCATAATACGTCACAAGCGCAAAAGTACCAACACCGATCAACTCTGACAGAGTGTTGCAAAACCTAAGGCAGACAGACAGACGTATTCTAAACAATGTAGGAGGCAAGTAGCATCCCTGTTTCAATCCTTTTTAATTCTGAAAGGCTGTCATGAAATTTTCCCCACTTTGACTACGTACTCTGCAAACTTGTACAGGATGTATATACTTCTATAACATACGTCTCATCATGTTCACTCCTCCTTAGCACTTCAAGCAGTTTCTTCATTGGCACTGTGCCAAACACCTTATCAAGATCTACGAACACTAACTATAATCTATCTCACCAAATATACTCCCAAAAACCACAGTCCTGTGGAGCAGGAAATGAGCAGGAACAGCATTCAGAAAACAAGGAATCAATGTTTGTGCACATTGTTCTTTGCAAATGATCAGGTAGAGGAAGAAGATTGTATCTGCTTTATGCTAAGAAAATTATTAGAAGAATATGAAATACAATGTGATAGTAAATTTTCAAAAGACTGTATATCTACGCAGTGGAAAAATGTAGGATATGTATTGGTAGAGAGCCAGTGCATCAAGGCAAACAAAAAATTTAAATATTTGGGTAACATCAAATGGGAAGATGGAGTAAGTAATTGGGAAATACAGCAACATGTAGCCCATGGGATAGCAGCAACCCAGAAGCTAAACCTTCTGTTGTGGTCTAAGTTGGAAAAGAAAGAAGGTGCTCTACAGGAGTATTGTAGAGCCTGTAACATACTACGCATGATGGGAACTCTGGGAGTTTACTGGAAGAAAATAAAAACAAATTGAGAATTGTAGAAATGGACTATCTCAGAAGATCATGTAGAATATTTTGACGAGATCACATAATAAATACAGCATTTAATTCCACCAATCTATTGAATTAACTTCATAATTCATGATATAAAAAAGCATAAAAACTCATAGAAAGAAAAAAAAACTCCACAATACCTCCGTTGTGTTGCCTCTGGAACATTCATGGATTGTGCAGCTGGTGGAAGACTGGCAAATTCTTGTCCTGGATCGGCTGGCGAAGCTGTGGCTGGCATTTTAGCTTGACTTGCAATATTCTGCTTCCGTGGACGTTCTCTTTGGCACCTTAAAGTAAACAAAAACATATAATTAATTTCAAAGTATTTTGGTGTAGATATAGGTGTGTGTGTGTGTGTGTGTGTGTGTGTGTGTGTGTGTGTGTGTGTTTCACAGGAAACAAGACATTGTTGTCTTGTATGACTTCATAAACAAAGTGTAAGTCGGTATGGAATGATCACACATGGCTGTTGCAACCAAAGTGAAAGCCAAACACACAATCTCAAGATTGAGATTATGGCAAATCTGTTTTGGGAGAGGTTTACTGTTCTGTTAGTCAATTTTCTGCTGTAGGCAACAACAATAAATTCACTGCATACTGTTCAACCTTGAGGAAGCTTCAGTGCACCGCATAGAATAACTGATTTGGCCTACTGCCATCCAGAGTTTTCTTACTGAATGGCAATGCACAGCCTCGTTCCACTTCTCGAACTCAAGAGTTAATCAGAGTCATTTGAGCAAACAGACTGTACCACACATACTGGAACTTTCACCAAGTAATTACCATCTGTTCTACAACTTGAAGAAGTTTTATTCCCAGGCTAATGTCCAATGCTCACATCACCATGTATAGATAAATTAGAAGAATACTATAATAAATGTTTAAACAATGGAGGAAACTTTGTGGAAAAATAGCTTCAAGTATAAAGAGTGAAGTAACAAAAAATTTTGTTTGCCCCTCTACTTTTTTTTAATGGACCTCACTTAGAAATACCCTTTGTAAGTTGTGGTCCTACATCACAGCAGGCCAATAACAACATGTTGTCCTGCCTGTCTTCCTGATACCAAGTTTTATGCACAAGAGCCCCTGTGTTTCCAGATCAAAGGAAGCACACATCAAACATCACTATATTTTCTGATTGACATTACCGAAGCATCCCTGGCCATGAGGCCGTCTAGGATTAAGGCATTGGCATGGCACGATGTATATTGGCCAGGCACTATTGCAGACATCAAGGGAACAGTCCAGGCCTTAATACTTGCTTTCAGAGCCAGACAGCCCCAGCACAGTGTTCCCCTTGACCTACAACAGAGCATCCTCAGTAGTGGATACACACTGATTATGCCACAATGCTCATGGCAGCAATATAGCCACTAGTAGTAGATGCCCCTTCCTACTTCCCATACATGACCGAGAAGAAATGACAAAGAGAATTTGCTCCACAACATATGCTACAGTCCTCACCTAGGCCATCCCCATTATAAATTTTTCTATCATGGCAGTGACTAACTATTTCAGTTGTAGAAAATAGACCTCCAAAATGAAACTACAGTAAAACAAATAGAAAACTCTCCTTCCACAATAGTCTTGACTAAATACTGACAAAAATGCTTGAACGGCAACATAATGATAAAAAAGGAATCCTTCACTGACATGGTGAAGGATTCAAGATGGCCAACTGATTCAGTGTTTGACTAAGTGCTTGCATACCCTCTAAAATGGAGGAATCTAAGATACTTTGTCTCACTCCCCCCCCCCAAATTTGAGGAAATCACCCTGGCAATCCATGACATGCAATCAACTCAATCGAAGGGCTCAATAAATAATTGAAAACTGAGTATTTTTCATCATCTGTGGGACCTGCAAATTCATATTTTCCGAGAAATCTAGAAAAGAAACTTTTAAAATTGCCATTTATGTATCTAAAAGGTTAACATCCTCCAACAAAAGCTGCAATGACCAAGTGAAGAAGGCAATTAGCTGGGGAGTGTGTTTGTGGATCCCACATTTCATGATAAAAAGCTCAATTTTCAATATCTATTGATGTCTACCTTCAATTTTGTGTCAGTTGCATGTCATGAACATTACAGGTGGTTTTCTCGAAAAGGGGGCTTAGAGAACCAAAATAGATGACAGATGGTACATAAACTATCTGCCAAGCATGAGCCATATCAGCTGGCTGCGTCTAAGGCCTTTCCCTTTGGGAATATAATTCAAACAAGCAATGGCAGAGTTTAAGGCTTATTGATGTGAAGAAGGAACAAGAAGGAAGATTAGAGATGGACCATAAGTTTAGATAGGAGTAGGATGCAACGACCAAATGTGGATTTGAACTTCATTCCTTCCAAATGCAAGTTCAGAGACTTAACTACTGTGCTGCCTCATTTGTTTATCAATTTTGACATCATAAGAGACAGAGTATCTGAGAACTGCCTTTTTCCCAGTTGGTGGAACATCACAGCTTTCACCTAAAGTTATTTAGACAAACAAGAGGTGACATGTATCAAAAAGGCCAGATGAGGATCTGAATCCCATGCCTCCTGAATACAAGTACAGTGTCTTACCCACTGCATCATATCACATCACCCAATGACATGAGAGATAATTTGCTCAACAACATCCAACTATTCTTGACTTATGATAACTTCTATTCTTGTTCATACTTCTGACCTCATTTCTTTCATGCAACATATTTTCAGCCATTTGTTTCTTGTTCTTCCAAACTTGCTCACCTTTCTTTCAATATATGTGTGGTTCCAATTAGCCATCCTTTTTTCCATTACTTGCTCAATCCCCTCTCTGCCTCACCTCAGTGTTCCAAATATCACGTCTTACAGGATTTTCATTGGCAATTTCCCCTCCAAATCTTATCTTGCTCTCTCTTAATATGCAGTGTGGTTATATCTTACATCCTTCCAACCACAATGAGTAGAAGTTGCCCTTACAAGTCTAAGAGTGTGGGACCTTTATCACTGAACACGTGGTTTTCTCCTATTGCTGGAAGACCCACTAGTGTTTGAAACATGTGGAACATGGATATTGATATACAATATTTCAACTTAGTGTGTTTTAGTTGTTAACCTGAGGGACAGACTGTTTTCCCCAGAATCTGCTCACTATTTTTAATCACTACAAGATGAGTGCAGTATAGGGTGTAGGTGTTTTTGTGTTGTCTGGTCTCTTTCCCAAAGTGTTTGTACGCACATTTTAACATATTACAGAGTGGTCAGATTAGACATTATAACCAAGTGTGTCACTCACACCCAGTAATCTGGTACCTTTTTATAAAATAAAATAAAAAAAAAGACCCTACTATTTTATTACATATTTTATCAGCTGCTACTCATGTTGTTTTCATATGTTTTGTGCTATTGTTTTTGTTGTCTTCTTTTGGTAAGTGTTGTATTTTAAGCCTTTTTGTTGTAAGTGTGTGTCGTTTCTATATAGCTTTAGAGTTTAGCATAGTTTTAATCATTTTAACTGCACTTGTCACTCTTTATGTTATGCAAGTGTGTTCATGGCCCTGCAATTCAATGCCCTAAAACCACAACAACAGTAACAATAAAAAGAAACTTGTTCTAGATGTTACACTGTTTGTCATCATCTTTTTATTGGTGTGCTTGCCACTATGTGGTATGAAAAAATCTGACAGTGAATCTTTTATTCATTCTCTCTCTCTCTCTCTCTCTCTCTCTCTCTCTCTCTCTCTCTCTCTCTCTCTTTCTCTGTTCCTAATGCCATACAAGAGCAAGCAAGATAAAAATTTTATCTTTCAGAAATTATTTCTTTTTTTTTTTTCTTTTTCTTTTTGTATTATGGCAGTATATCTTCCAGCCATCTTCAGAGAGAGCCGACTGACATTGCAGTACGATACAGTACTTGTTCTTCCATTCTAAACCACAGAAAACACAAGCACCAGAGACATTGATTGGCAACAAAGAATATGCATAAATTGAATCTTTGGCTATGTGGTCAATCCATGATGAGATGTCAACATGTAGTTATTAGCTGCAGTGTCTTTGTGAATTTATTAAAGAAAGTGCCAGATTCCATGATTTGTCTACAATGAAACTACACTTTCTGTTAAGGTGTGTTGAACATTGCAGGCACATATGACTCTTATAGCCCAAGGAAGCAGCTGTGACAAGGGAACTACATTGATAGAGGTCATTCTACTCATGGTATGAGAAGTTCAAAATTCTACTTACAACTTCATTTTTTTGGACTCGGTGGTGAAAGAAGCTGTTGAAGTTTCTTTGATGAACAATTTAACGAACAAAGACAGCAGTTTAAACAGAGACAAACCATGAACCCCATTGCTTTCTTTAATAAACTCACAAAGATGTCGTTACACTGCAGCTAATGATGACACATCAACATCATCAATGTCTCTAGCACTTGCATTTTCTGTGGTTTAAAACAATGGAACAAGTACTGTAATGTACTGTAGCTTCATGTGGGTGACTGATACTGCTGGAAGATATACAGCCACATTATTGCAAAAAGAAGAAATAAAATTTGTGGTTGCCTCCCAAAATTTAATGAATGAATTATCATGCTGTGAAAACACCAAGGAGAACATTTATCAATACAGCATATAAGGAATGAGTTTGGAGGAGAACTGATGTTATCAATCAACATTGACTCTTTTTAGATCAGTGGACCCTTTAAGCATTTTTTCCTTAAATAAATTCTGTCCATATTGAGAGATGCTGGATGGTCTACAAAATAGCCATATATAGCTGCCATAACTTTTTCATTTGACTCAAAATGTTTCCAATCAGAAATTTGTTTACATGTGGACAGAGGTGGAAGTCAGAGTGTGCCAACTAAGGCAAACAGAACAGATGTTCCAAAAAATAATACTACAAATACCTCCAAGTTCCAATGGCCTACAAACCTTTATGGGCATGTGCACCATCCTGAAGAGCTTTTCTTTTTACTTTCTTTTACAGTCTATATCACTTCCCACATATTTTTTCATTCAAGTTGTATAGAAGAGTTTTACACTACTCATCACTACAGATTTACCCTTCACAAGGTAATCAATATGAAGACCCCAATTTTCAAATCAGAAAACACTGATCATAATCATATAGGCAGATCTAATTGACGTTATTTTTAAAAACAAATAAAACTACTTTGATTTTCTTCTGTTTCTGATGAGGTATGATGTATCCATGAGTCAACCAACAGTAACAAATCAGTGCACATAATTAGTTGGAGTTTTTGTAATGCTATCGAATTGTGCCAAGAAATCTATTTTTATTTTTGCTTTGAATCAGATTCCAACAAATGCAGTGCACCACGTCATACAAACCTTCCTCATATATTAATTTTTCATAGAAAATGTATCACAGTGTATGAATAAGTTGTCAGCTAATTGGTAAACCTACATTGCCTATTGCCCGAAACCTTATGGTGCATTTTGCTAATGGTTCCTTTGGTGACTGTAGTTTTGGGTCATCCTTAACTCCATCTACAATACATGCACACCATGTGATCAAAAGTATCCGGACGCCTGGCTGAAAATGACTAACAAGCTCGTGGCACTATCCATTGGCAACGCTGGAATTCAATATGGTGTTGGCCCACTCTTAGTCCTGATGACAGCTTCCACTCTCGCAAAAGTATGTTCAATCAGGTGCTGGAAGGTTAGTTGGGGAATGGCAGCCCATTCTTCATGGAGTGCTGCACTGAGGAGAAGTATCAATGTCAGTCGGTGAGGCCCGGCACAAAGTCGGGGTTCCAAAACATCCCAAAGGTGTTCTATAGGATTCAGGTCAGGACTCTGTGCAAGCCAGTCCATTACAGGGATGTTATTGTCATGCAGCCACTCCACCACAGACTGCTCGATCATATTGAAAGATGCAATTGCCATCCCCGAATCGCTCTTCAACAGTGGGAGGTATGATGGTGCTTTAAACGTCAATGTAGGCCTGTGCTGTGATAGTGCCACACAAAACAACAAGGGGTGCAAGACCCCTCCATGAAAAACATGGCCACATCATAACACCACCGCCTCCGAATTTTAGTGCTGGCACTACACATGCTGGCAGACAATGTTCACCGGGCATTCGCCATGCCCACACCCTGCCGGCAGATTGCCACATTGTGTACTGTGATTCGTCACCCCATACAATGTTTTTCCACTGTTCAATTGTCCTATGAAATCCAAGTTTTCTCACCTTCCGCTGTGTAGGTACATGGTGAAAGACCCCCCCCCCCCCCCCCCCCATACGTGGTAAAGTTAAAATTTATTTTAAAACAATGAAACCGATCGACCATAAGCATCGGTAAGGACATTAATTATGAATGCACAGTAAGACGCAGACAAATGAAAAAAAAAATCACTCATTTTTCTTTGTACGTGATTTTGTTTTCTCTCTCTCATATGTGGAAGGGTGGTTAAGATTTACTGCTTAAAGTATGAATTATTATGAGTGTTATGTATTATACGTGTGTACAAATGAGAGAAGACTTAATAACACTATTAAGTATTTTTATTGTACTGACGTGGAGCCAAGTAAGGAGGATTTTCTTCATTTTTTGACACACACTGGTGTCCTTGCATCTACAATTGAAATGTAAGAGAGGAAGTCCGAATAGCCTGAATTCATTCAACCGCAACATTTCTAATAATGCAATTGTATTATCCTTTAAATTTTTTCCCATTCATATGTATTTTATTATTAACTGTCACAGCACCTGCAGTGGATCTTGATGCAGTTTGGAATTCCTGTGTGATGGTTTGAATACATGTCTGTCTATTACACATTACAACCCTCTTCAAATGTCAGTGGTCTCTATCAATCAACAGACAAGACCGGCCTGTACGATTTTGTGCTGTACATATCCCTTCATGTTTCCACTTCACTGTCACATCAGAACAGTGGACATAGGGATGTTTAGGAGTGTGGAAATCTCGCGTGCAGACGTATGATGCAAGTGACACCCAATCACCTGACCACATTCGAAGCCCATGAGTTCCGCAGAGTGCCCCATTCTGCTCTCTCACGATGTCTAATGAGTACTGAAGTTGCTGATATGATGTACCTGCAGTAAGTGGCAGCACAATGCACTTAATATGAAAAACTTATGTTTTTGAGGGTATGTGGATTTTTTGATCACGTAGTATAAGTTCACTCCTTTCTTAGCATTGGAAATGGACAGACACTTTATCAACTTTCACCAACTTTCAATGAAGTTCTAACGGTAGTAAACCATGCACATCAAAGAATTTTATGATGGTTTATCCATCAGC
Source organism: Schistocerca cancellata (assembly GCF_023864275.1). NCBI lineage: Eukaryota > Metazoa > Arthropoda > Insecta > Orthoptera > Acrididae > Schistocerca > Schistocerca cancellata. The sequence continues at coordinate 384,658,866 of NC_064626.1, read as the reverse complement.
ATAATAGACACACAAATCAAATTGACACTTGACTTGTTGGGTAAAATGTACCAACAGAACAAAACTGAAGGCAATAGAAAGGGAGCACAAGCTGGGATTGGATAAGCATGGGGAAAGAATTACTCAAATTTCTTTACAAAGCTACCATCCCACAATTTATTGCAAATGATTTTGGAAAACACGACTCTAAATGGCTAGATAAGAAACAAAGCTCTGGTTCTCCTGAATATGAATCCAGCACCTTAAATAGTGTGACATTTCAGACCCAGCTGCCAGAAATGATAATCATGTGTGCGTGGCACGAGCTTGCTTGTGTGAATGAATGTGTTCTTGCTCCCTTTTCTGAAGAAGGCTTTGGCCAAAAGATAATGTACAAGTGTATATTTGTTATGCCTATCTCCATCTCAATGTGCCATATTTATGGTGTATAGCAATCTATCTTTTTCTTATATTGTTAATATTCCAACCTGAAATTTCCATTGTTTGAAGCAGCTATACATTTCACAACACGTGCATTATGCAACAAATAGTTTGAAAGCATAAATTAAACACACTGAAGATTGTATATGCATTGTATTTATCACTCTGAATTGTATCTAGCACATGTCAACCAATAAAAATATTTTCACAAATATGATAAAATTCAAAAGTCAAAGCATTAATAGCTTTTCCAAAGAGTAAATATTTTTCCCAACTCGCTTAATATTCTTCAAATCAGTAAGTATCATACAACACACACATTTTACAATAGCCTATGTTATTCCTCAGGGCTCAAGCTATATCATTGCCAAATTTCATCGAAACTGGTTCAGTGGGTTAGTCATGGAAATGCAACAGACAGAGTTACTCTTGCATCTATGATATTAGTATAGATGAAACTTTCAATTCAAATATTCTTTCTGTGAACTGATTCTGAAGAAATAAAGCCCATACAATGACTTGTGCTAACCTCTAGTTACCTGTGAAAACCCCATGAAAATATGTCCAGTAGTTTTGGAGAAGCATGTTCAAACAGACAAACACGTAACAGTTTTACATTTTTATTATTAGTACAGATACAGAAGATATAGATTATACAGCTTATTGGTATACAACATCTGAAGCAGTATGATTGGGGACATGAATGAAGAGCTTGTTTGCTTCACTAACATGGGAGAGAGCCATGTAGAGCTGGCCATGCCTAAAGCAACTGGCACTAAGGTCCATGTCTGCAACTCACAGCATCTGACCTTGTGCATTTTTTATGGTCATGGCATAACATAACCTCACCTCTAATTGTACACTTTTAAAACAACATGGTAAATCATTAGGAGTAAGTGGGATTCAGGGTATAAAAACTCACTCACCTGCACCACTAGCCATCAAAATTACCACTTTTATTATGTTATGCAGAAGGGAAATAATTTTAAGCCTCATACCATTAAACTACTTTGGTGGGCTCAAATTTCACAGCACAATAATTAGGATGCCATTTTTCAAATTAATTTTGCATGATGGGATGCCCAAGTGCACTAAAAGAATTTAAAAATTCGATCAGTGGCAGAATCATCTCGCCCCACAATTCTGTTAACAGAGGTATACTCTACAAATTCTCCCTCACCAAGAGTAAGTATGCCCACATTAATTCTCTCAGCTTGATTGGTTTGAGGTGAATATACAGCTCTTTCACAAAGCCAAGAGTTTTCATGAGTTAGAGGTCTTGAAGTGAAAGTACTGTAGGACACAAATTAGCGGGCAAAACAATTTACTATCTTCTTCCAGATATGTGCCCATACTAATTTTTAACAACAAATCTGAAAGCTTCTGTGCATTTGTGTTGCATTCTGTTTGTGACCTCATTCTGTTTGTGGACACATCAGCGTGATGTGTCAACATAGACTTGAACTCTTCAACACTTTTATCATCTGCTTTTGTTTCCTGCCTAAAATAGCCACAAAAAAATAAAATAAATAAATAAATAAAAAAAATTGTCACCCATGGGTTGGTCATTTTGTCGAACATCTTTAAGGGTTTTATAAACCACCTCTACTGGTTATTAAACAGCAATTGCGTAGAATCCTGGCTTTGTCACTGATCTTCAAGGTGTCATATACTGTGTGTTCACTGATATCCAAATCTATCAGGAATTTAAATACTGTATGAGCAGTTTCATCAGTGGGTAACAAAGTAGCTGCTGTTTGTGGTAAAGCCACAGCAATAGCTATTTTTCCTTGGGATCATAATCGAGCCAACATGATTTTAGCGAGGAATGCTTTTGCTATCCCATCACGTGCCTCAGAAAACAGAATTTCTCCCATATTATTGTTGACACTCTGACAAATGCATCTGAATATTGTGCACTGTTGTTCTGCTAGATTTTGGACACCGTTCTGCAATTTTTCTGCAAGTTCTGTTGGATTATGGTTTATTTCCACTATGTACACTCTGTTGATGAATGCATCTTCTAATAATGCCACTGACAAGCTATACTGATGGACAGGACTTCCTCCCATATATGTAACCAAGTTTTGTATAGTCACCCAGCACTAATTAAGTTCACTGTTACATATTTGATCATTCAATTCATCTTCAATATTTTGTCCAGTATTCCTGTAAAAGTCTTCCAATAGCTTATCCTGATATTTTTGCCATAACACAGCAGCAAAACAGCAAACAAATGATACAAGTAATGTGGGCTGCCATGCATACTTCAGCCAGAATGTCAGCATAGTGCTTGTTGTCATCAAGTAAGTGTCACTCTCAGCTAGCAGCTCAGTAAACTGAATTTCCAACACCATTAACAATTTGCAGAGTGCTGAAAGGAGGTCCCTACAGTGTACGTAAAAGCAGGCTCAAGCAGAAATATGTGGCAGTGTTTGGATGAACCATGTACACTCCTCCAATAACATGTTCTTTAAATACGTCAGGCTCCCCATCTACAGCTCTGCCACGCATTCTACAACTGAAAATACCTATCTGTTTGCTGTAAGTATAGTATAACGAAACTTCATCATACAACAATGTTTTTGCAAAATCATTGGCTTCAAAAAGCCTAAAGTATGCCAGAAAAATTGTTTGTCTTTAGTTACCAAACCAATCTGTAATATCTTCAGGGTTACAAATATATTCGCTGTTCTCCTGCAAGGTGTACATCAAGATGAATCACAGGTAGGTGTCTCTTGTGACTAAGGAAGCTCAAAATTTGCCACACTGCCTCTGAAAAGCTTATGTATCAGCTCAACTGAAACTTCATGACTTTATAGTGTTCATTTCTCAATGCAAGTGTGGCTCTATTCACTGCCCTCAGTCACGTACTTGCAAATATGCTAAATACATTCATCATTATTGCACAAGTCAACATTAATGTAATTTGAAAGGTTTTAGATAATATTGGATAATAGGGCATGTCTAGTGTCGAAAACAATTTCTTGGTCATGTGACTTTATTGTAGCTGTAAACCCACCTTGCTCAGGTGAACATCAACTATAGATATCCATCTTCTCCCCTTATCATTTGCTCTACCAGTGCTCTTGGATCTCTCCAAGAACACCTGCCATCCTGCATACAAGGAATGTTTCAGTTTATGCCCTGCAAGGACTGTGAACCATGGGTGTCTCTACAATGTCAAACAGTGTTGGAACTGTGTCATGGTCCAGAAATGTAGCACTTAACAATTTATCAACATCGTTGGGACATATTTTTTCTTCCAGCCACAGGAGGACATGTGCATGAGGTAGGCCATGCTTTTGTCACTCAACACTATACATGAAGCACAAAGATGACCCGAAAAAGCTTTCTTTTGTGATCAGGTGGATCAGCAACTTCAATTTCAACTAGAAAACCCTGGCTGTTAGATCATGTCAATCATATGACATGTCAAGAAAGAAGTTCTTGAATGAATTCACTCCACTTTGGATTTGTTGTGAATGTAATAAAGAGATCAGGTCTTCCATGGTTTTGTACATAACAGAAAGTGTCCTGAGTACACAAATGCTTATTGCATGGGCCATCAGTAAAACTGGACAGAAGAATCACTGCTCGGCCTAAGTTTTCTGTGTTATCATCCTGCTGCACAGCGACTCATAAGTGCACATAGTCTTCAGCACATAATGTTATCTAGTTGGGGCATATATACACTAAGGGCTTTGTCTCATTTTTGTGTACATATCAACAACCAACTGACAGAAGAGTTCATAAAATCTTTGCAAGTAGACAAAACAATTATGTCTTATTTGCAGCTGGTGAGCATAAAATTGTTGGGATGATAGCTTTTAGTTTATGTTCAACAATTTTGTGTTGGAGTTGACTTGATACAACCTAAAATTGTACCCATCTTCTCCATGGCAGTACATTAAGGGGTACTGTATGGTGCCGTATGATCAACGTGCCTCATAAATGCGTTTAAGGGAATTGTGTCGAGTGCGCAGTACTATACACATGGTTCACATTCTTGATCAACCAAAACAGCTGCAATTTCATTTGTGATAGGGACATTATACTTCCACCATGTCCAGCAGCAAGTCATTTGTATGCACTAACGACAGATTTATATTTATTATTTTGCACTTGCAGAATTGATTCTAATCTAGCTTTAAAATATGCATATATAGATTCACTTGATGAATAATGTTTTGAAGCAGAGCAATCAGATCACTGTCAAGTTGTGGAAAGTTTCCATATCTACAAGTTGCCTGTTCTTCATAATTAGAAACAAAATATATCTGAAGAAACTTGGGTACATTTCAAGCAGCAAAGTACTGAGAAGGTGGTAAACCTGGCCTTGAACCTTAAAGGTATGCATGAATGGTCCATCCATTATTTGTTTTGTGGCAAAGGATGTAATTCGAAATGCATTATTGTATGCATGGACCCTATGCAAAAAGTATTTTGATTGTGGATGGTCACCATTCAGCAGAGATTTTAAAATCTGAGGGAGGTTCTGAAAAATTTCAATATGCATTTCTCCACTTAAACAACCCATCCCAGCCACTTCTTTCCATTATTCCATAATCTCACAAAATATGCAATTTATGACCATTCCACCACAGAAGCAAATATGGTACAATCAATTACAGGATTATACGTAACTGTAATTTTCTCTTTATCACCCGACGAAGTTCAGCAGGCCCCACAACTATTTCTTGTTTCTTCTGAATCTTCAGATGAAATGAGTGAATGTCAAAGTCAATCAAGATTTAGGCAAGCTTGGCACTGTTCTTCTGGTTGTCGTATTCCATCTATTCTTTCCCTTTCACTCATTGTAAAATTCTCATGATCTCGACGCGTGTCCTCCCTTGCTAATTCTAAATATTGCTAATGTTGATAATCACTATCTAAAGCTCTGGCAATATTGTGATGACCCTGATCATTGCTTAAGTGCTTGTTATGCTTAGTAAACGATTCTGAGGTGTGAGATAATGAATGGAGCTCACGACCAGTACTCAGTCATAATATCTGTTGGTTGAGAGACCATGAAGCAGCTTTATGAAAATGCCAAGGACATGAACAGTTTTTTCTGCGAGTGAAGAGTTCCAAGGAGCAAGATAATGCATGATGTTCTAGATCAGAGTTATCGCTCACCAAAAACACAAATTAAAGCCTGATCTTCCCTAACTGCAGCAAGTCTCACTTCAAGATCTTCAATGGATTCTTGAGACTGCATAGTCCTCAGTCTTTTAGCTGTTCTGATGCATTCAGAAACCTCAACTGTTATCTTGGGACTTTTATTTGTAAACAATGTGAAATCAGAATGTAATGAGTAGGCACCCAAATCACAAAGCACAACTGAATAAATTCATTTTTTTTTCTAGAAAAGAATATAAATGAGAGCTATCTGAAGATGAAGCAAGATCGTAAGTTTCTAATACACAAAGCAAAATTAGTAAATCTATATATTCTTATATCCTTCCTCGGGGTACCCACGATCTTCTTACTAAATTTCAATAAAATCAGTTCAGCGGATCAAACATGATGCATGATTTGGCGGTTTTTCATGCAAGTCAGTGTTTATATCATCATATATCCTGAGCTATCTGCCGTAAAATGATATAATTTTGCAGGTATATTCAGTGATATAAGTGTGGTATATGTGAATACTGTCTGCAAAATCCATCTGAAATACAGTTAGTAGTAAAGAAGTGAGCAATCATGAATACCGAAAATGCAGTAAGCGATAATTTTTTTTTTTTTTTTTTTTTTTTTTTTTTTGTTTTTATTCATTTTGCAGAAATGTAAGTGTGAAAAAGCTTCACAAAGGTTTGTAATTATGCGTAAATTTTGTTGCAAATAACTAAGTGCTCTCATTCTCAAATACTGAATAGTACACATAGCAGCTACACATTACACAAGGTGTATATCATGCAACAAATAGTGTGGCAGTAGGGATTATACACAGACTACACAAGCATTGTATTCATTATTGTGACACATATCGCGTAGCATATCTCAACCAATAAAAGCATTTTCACAAATATGATGAAGTTCAAAAGTCAGAGACTATATATTTTACACTAATTCATGTGGTATTATGCCACTCAGCAAGTATCTTTTATAATGGAATTTCTAAAGTAGTTTTTCCTCAGGGATCAAGCTATCTCCTTACTACATTTCATCAAAATTGGTTCAACGGGTTAGTAATAGTAAAATTAAACATCATGCATGATGTGTCGGTTTTTCACATGTGTGTTTGTGATGTCACATACCCTGAAATGTGTGTTGTAAAATGACATAATTTTGCAGGTACATTCATTGAAATATGTGAACACTGTCTGCAAAATGTGTCACGAATCCAGTTAGTAGTAAAGAAGTAATAAATTAAAACATCATGCCTAATGCGAGAATGTGGTAAGCAGTAAACTTTATTTGTTTAATAATTTGGTGTGTGTGTATGGGAGGGGGCTGGGGGAGGGGGGGGGGAGGGGGGAGGGGGCTGGGCGAGGGGGCTGGGGGAGGGGGCTGGGGGAGGGGGCTGGGGGAGGGGGGGAGGCGGGGCGGCGAGAAAAAGTTTTGTAAAGATTGGAAATTATATGTAAGGTTTGTTGCAGGTCACTAAGTACTCTCGTTCTCAAATACTGGAAGAATAAATTCTGAGTATTTGTACCTCATAGCCTATACATCTTTTTCACTTCTACCCATCAAACACCCCCACCCCCACCCCTTACCATTTGATAAGTAGGTGGTTTTTGCCCTCACAGCAATTCTTTCCAGAGAGTAGGTGATATGGGTACCAAGTTAGGTTGAAATCGTCCACTGGTTTCGGAGATGTGGAACATACATACATTTTTATTATGTGTCAGGATATCTTTTTTTCTGTGATCCAATTTCGATGAAATAAAAAGTCTACGCAGTTCCCAAAGCTATAGTCAAGTTACTTCCAAAAACCTCATGAAAATTCATCTAGTAGTTTTGGAGATTAGAGTGTTAAAGGCAAATAGACAGACACAAAGGTTTTACAGATTTATTTTTAGTATAGATAAGTTACAGCAGTTTCATAAGTAAATTCAAGAATTCAAAGAAACTGTATACATCTGCCATATTTAATCATGAATGAGGTGCAGTTTGTGCAAATGCATATCTGTACAATAACATTCCAAAGGGGTCATCCATTAATTGGGTGAAGGGTTTTCTCCAAAACTCCCACCTCCCCCCTTGGTGAGATGTGGTAGGACCCACCACCCCCTCCCTCAAGTGAAGTTCACCCTATAGTCAAGTAAAAATACATAAAAATGAAAAATTTTTTATTTGTTGTAAACACATGGATTAGGGAAAGGTGGGGAAGGAAGTCAAAAAATTCTCCAAGAAAACAGTGTTAACCATTTTGACAAATCCCTAAAAAATTGAACTTTTATTGGTATATTACACACATTAAATGGCACTGAATCTTTTCTTATTTTGCAGATGAGAGACAACATTGTTTGTACCTTCCTTTGAGCCACACGATACGAAGTTTTTCAGTCTCTTGACTGAAGAAATTATCAGCGAACTTCAGCTTAGCATTCTTCCACAAAGGATTAGCTTCTTGCTCGCACATGTGTATTGACTTGTGGACACACAGCTTAACATAAACAATGTAAAGTTTTTATACAAATTTATGTTCAACACAATAGCTTTGACTTTATATGTGCTGTAAATTCACATTGAGCATAGCAGCACTGGCCTTATATGCATTGCAGAGTGTCATGACAGACTCACTGAATGACATGCAGTGATTTTGACCAGTGCGGCAGAGAACTCCCCGAATGAAATCTGACATCTATGCAGCAATTGTTTCAAATTGGGGAAAGCCAGGCAGGCACACATTTAAGACAGTCAGTTCCATTCACAGAGGCCATAAAGATTAGTGAGCACTCTTACATTGCCTATTATAACAACCCCCCCCCCCTCCCTCCTCAGTTTGAGCTCACATAATTAATGGACTGGACAAAGCAGATGCAGATGGGCTATTCACATATGCATCGTCAAATTTTCTCTGAATGACTAGTAAGAAGAAGAGGATGAAGAAGATGAAAATAATGATTATGAATGACTGATGCAGTACAATTAATTTACATAACATTTCCTGTTGTGGCATTGCAAGACAGCCACGCCACTCGGAAGTAGCCGAAATGCACACGTTAACTCACGCCGGCTTGCGTGAGGTCTGAAACAGGATACGTTATGAATGCTATAAAGAAAAGTACGTAGCTTCTTTAATACTTAACTTTAATTCATCCTTGTGGTACATCGCTCTTGATAATACAATTGAGAGTCTTTAAATACAAGCACTGTAAGGCTAATGGCACCTTGCTAGGTCATAGCCATGGACTTAGCTGAAGGCTATTCTAACTATCTCTCGGCAAATGAGAGAAAGGCTTCGTCAGTGTAGTCGCTAGCAAAGTCGTCGTACAACTGGGGCGAGTGCTAGTACGTCTCTCTAGACCTGCCGTGTGGTGGCGCTCGGTCTGCGATCACTGACAGCGGCGACATGCGGGTCCGACATGTACTAATGGACCGCGGCCGATTTAAAGCTACCACCTAGCAAGTGTGGTGTCTGGCGGTGACACCACATTTCCTAAGCTATCTTCCATATTTCTTCCCTTAACTTATTCCTCATATTGACTGGATGGCTGCCATAACAAAGTGCTAGTTTACTGTGAACTAGAAGAATCATCTAGTCCATCATTAAAAGTTTTTGTTTGTACACCAAAAGTGAACTGTGGCTGCTGACACGCACACTGCTGGTGAAACATAAGAGTACTGGCAGAGAACAGACTGACAAAAACATCTGCCATACACGATGAATGCAATCAACAGGTGTGATAAAGGCAAGAGAAAACTGTGCTGCTCACACTGAAAGCCTTCTTGGCTACCTGCCATAGTCTTCTGATGGGTCCTAATGTGGTGCCTATTTGGAGTGAATGTTTTGCAAATGCAGGGTCCTCTTCACTCTGCCTGCACTGAGTGCAATGTGCACCGACCCAAAACGTACCTGCAGATGATTCTAAAAATATGTCAAAAGATGTTTGGGCATTTAAAAAAAGTTGTTTTGATAATAAGCAGATCTGTGTTAGCATAACTTAGTCAGCAAACATGGCTTACATTACAGATTAAAAAGCAAATGATCATAAATCTTTTCAGTTATCTGCTCTCCCGTGATATATTTAATGTACAATTGTTTTTGAAAACTTTGCCATTGCTGTGAAACCTACTCAGTACAGTCCTTTTTTTTTAAAAAAAATAGAAAAAACTGTGATGATTTATGATGTGGGTAGTTCACACTTCTTTTAAGGATGCTTCACTATTATATGTATGAGTATATAGCTGTTGGACTGTTTACTAGTATAATGCAAGTGACTTAAAGAAAAGAAATGGATGACTTATAACATAAAATTCAATATGTATACAGACTTATAAAAGAGTTTTGTTAAGCTAATATTCTCAAGTTACATTAAAGTGACCACCTGCCAAAAGCCTGAATAGTCATCTTTTGCACTGCAGACCGCTGCAAGAAGTGCAGCAAGAGTATCAGTGAAATTCTGCGAGATACCCACAGGGATGTCATCTTTTGCACTGCAGACCGCTGCAAGAAGTGCAGCAAGAGTATCAGTGAAATTCTGCGAGATACCCACAGGGATGTCATCTTTTGCACTGCAGACCGCTGCAAGAAGTGCAGCAAGAGTATCAGTGAAATTCTGCGAGATACCCACAGGGATGTCATCTTTTGCACTGCAGACCGCTGCAAGAAGTGCAGCAACAGTATCAGTGAAATTCTGCGAGATACCCACAGGGATGTGGAGCCATGCCGACTCCAGTGTCATGGCCAGCTGCACTAGGTTTCTTGGTTGAAGATCAATGAAACGAACAGCCCGATCAACGTGGTCCCACAAAATCTTGATTGGGTTTAAACCCAAGGACTTTCGTGACCAGGGGAGTAAAGTAAACTCATCCTCATGTTCTTCGAATCAAGCAGACACACTGCAAGCTCTGTGATATATTGTATCGTCATGCTAGCAGATGCCTTTGTGCTGAAGGAAAAAAAAACAGCATTTCGGGGCGAATATGGTCCTAAGTCTTCCCCCCATGAACCATGGACCTTGCCGTTGGTGGGAAGGCTTGCGTGCCTCAAAGATACAGATAGCCATACCGTAGGTGCAACCACAACGGAGGGGTATCTGTTGAGAGGCCAGACAAACGTGTGGTTCCTGAAGAGGGGCAGCAGTCTTTTCAGTAGTCGCAGGGGCAACAATCTGGATGATTGACTGACCTGGCCTTGTAACACTAACCAAAATGGCCTTGCTGTGCTGGTACTGCGAACAGCTGAAAGCAAGGGGAAACTACAGCCGTAATTTTTCCCGAGGGCATGCAGCCTTACTGTATGGTTAAATGATGATGGCGTCCTCTTGGGTAAAATATTCCGGAGGTAAAATAGTCCCCCATTTGGATCTCTGGGCGGGGACTACTCAAGAGGACGTCATTATCAGGAGAAAGAAAACTGGCGTTCTATGGATCGGAGGGTGGAATGTCAGATCCCTTAATTGGGCAGGTAGGTTAGAAAATTTAAAAAGGGAAATGGATAGGTTAAAGTTAGATATAGCGGGAATTAGTGAAGTCCGGTGGCAGGGGGAACAAGACTTCTGGTCAGGTGAATATAGGGTTATAAATACAAAATCAAATAGGGGTAATGCAGGAGTAGGTTTAATAACAAATAAAAAAAATAGGAGTGCGGGTAAGCTACTACAAACAGCATAGTGAACGTATTATAGTGGCCAAGATAGACACGAATCCCACGCCTACTACAGTAGTACAAGTTTATATGCCAACTAGCTCTGCAGATAACGAAGAAATTGAAGAAATATATGACGAGATAAAAGAAATTATTCAGGTAGTGTAGGGAGACGAAAATTTAATAGTCATGGGTGACTGGAATTCGACAGTAGGAAAAGGGAGAGAAGGAAACATAGTAGGTGAATATGGATTGGGGGTAAGAAATGAAAGAGGGCGCCGTCTCTTAGAATTTTGCACAGAGCATAACTTAATCATAGCTAGCACTTGGTTCAAGAATCATAAAAGAAGGTTGTATACATGGAAAAATCCTGGAGATACTAAAAGGTATCAGATAGATTATATAATCGTAAGACAGAGATTTAGGAACCAGGTTTTAAATTGTAAGACATTTCCAGGGGCAGATGTGGACTCTGACCACAATCTATTGGTTATGAACTGTAGATTAAAACTGAAGAAACTGCAAAAAGGTGGGAATTTAAGGAGATGGGACCTGGATAAACTAACTAAACCAGAGGTTGTACACAGTTTCAGGGAGAGCATAACAGTTGACAGGAACGGGGGAAAGAAGTACAGTAGAAGAAGAATGGGTAGCTCTGAGGGATGAAGTAGTGAAGGCAGCAGAGGATCAAGTAGGTAAAAAGATCAGGGCTAGTAGAACTCCTTGGATAAGAGAAGAAATATTGAATCTAATTGATGAAAGGAGAAAATATAAAAATGCAGTAAATGAAGCAGGCAAAAAGGAATACAAATGTCTCAAAAATGAGATCGACAGGAAGTGCAAAATGGCTAGGCAGGGATGGCTAGAGGACAAATGTAAGGATGTAGAGGCTTATCTCACTAGGGGTAAGATAGATACTGCCTACAGGAAAATTAAAGATACTTTTGGAGAAAAGAGAGCCACTTGTATGAATATCAATAGCTCAGATGGAAACCCAGTACTAAGCAAAGAAGGGAAAGCAGAAAGATGGAAGGAGTATATAGAGGGTCTATACAAGGGCAATGTACTTGAGGACAATATTATAGAAAGGGAAGAGGATGTAGATGAAGATGAAATGGGAGATACGATACTGTGTGAAGAGTTTGACAGAGCACTGAAACACCTGAGTCCAAACAAGGCCCCGGGAGTAGACAACATTCCATTAGAACTACTGACGGCCTTGAGAGAGCCAGTCCTGACAAAACTCTACCATCTGGTGAGCAAGATGTATGAGACAGGCGAAATACCCTCAGACTTCAAGAAGAATATAATAATTCCAATCCCAAAGAAAGTAGGTGTTGACAGACGTGAAAATTACCGAACTATCAGTTTAATAAGTCACAGCTGCAAAATACTAACGCAAATTATTTACAGACGAATGGAAAAACTGGTAGAAGCCAACCTCGGGGAAGATCAGTTTGGATTCCATAGAAATGTTGGAACACGTGAGGCAATACTGACCTTACGACTTATCTTAGACGAAAGATTAAGGAAAGGCAAACCTATGTTTCTAGCATTTGTAGACTTAGAGAAAGCTTTTGACAATGTTGACTGGAATACTCTCTTTCAAATTCTAAAGGTGGCAGGGGTAAAATACAGGGAGCGAAAGGCTATTTACAATTTGTACAGAAACCAGATGGCAGTTACAAGAGTCGAGGGGCATGAAAGGGAAGCAGTGGTTGGGAAGGGAGTGCGACAGGTTTGTAGCCTCTCCCAGATGTTATTCAACCTGTATATTGAGCAAGCAGTAAAGGAAACAAAAGGAAAATCTGGAGGAGATATTACAATCCAGGGAGAGGAAATAAAAACTTTGAGGTTCGCCAATGACACTGTAATTCTGTCAGAGACAGCAAAGGACTTGGAAGAGCAGTTGAACAGAATGGACAGTGTCTTGAGAGGAGGATATAAGATTAACATCAACAAAAGCAAAACGAGGATAATAGAATGTAGTCGAATTAAGTCGGGTGGTGCTGAGGGAATTAGATTAGGAAATGAGACACTGAAAGTAGTAAAGGAGTTTTGCTATTTGGGGAACAAAATAACTGATGATGGTCGAAGTAGAGAGGATATAAAATGTAGACTGGCAATGGCAAGGAAAGCGTTTCTGAAGAAGAGGAATTTGTTAACATCGAGTATAGATTTAAGTGTCAGGAAGTCATTTCTGAAAGTGTTTGTATGGAGTGTAGCCATGTATGGAAGTGAAACATGGACAATAAATAGTTGGACAAGAAGAGAATAGAAGCTTTCGAAATGTGGTGCTACAGAAGAATGTTGAAGATTAGGTGGGTAGATCACGTAACTAATGAGGAGGTACTGAATAGGATTGGGGAGAAGAGAAGTTTGTGGCACAACTTGACTAGAAGAAGGAACCGGTTGGTAGGACATGTCCTGAGGCATCAAGGGATCACCAATTTAGCATTGGAGGGCAGCGTGGAGGCTAAAAATCGTAGAGGGAGACCAAGAGATGAATACACTAAGCAGATTCAGAAGGATGTAGGTTGCAGTAGGTACTGGGAGATGAAGAAGCTTGCACAGGATAGAGTAGCATGGAGAGCTGCATCAAACCAGTCTCAGAACTGAAGACCACAACAATAACATGGCTCCTAAGTATAGATGCATACTTGTGTTGATCCATAGTGCCTTCCAGAATGATGAGATTCCCCAGGGAATGCCACGAAAACATTCCCCACACCATAATGCCATTCATGGCGGCTGCAGTGTAACACGTGTTAAGTTCGGCTCGCGAAATTTAGTTGATTTCGAAGGTGTTCTCGCAGGTGGTGTTGTCTAGTACAAGTGGAAATCGTGTAAACAACAGTGTTCTGTGCAGTAGTGCTATTTTTTTTTTCTGTGCTCCGCCAATATCTTCGAGAAAATGGTGAACAGAAGAGTCAACAGCAGCGCGTCCAGCAGCGGGGAAGCAGTAGGTGCGGCAGGTCTGCTCTTGGCGGAAAGTGCGGCCGCGGCTCCTGGTATAGCGGAGCTGGTCCGCTCTGAGGTAAACGCTGCGCTTCGCGATAAAAACAATCTCGATCTGATAGCAGGCACTATATCAGATACTGTAACGGCAGCAGTATTGGCCAAAATGCGTGAAACTGTTGAGGCCAATACTGTCGAAATTACAGCACTAAAAAAGTCTGTGTCTGAATACGAGAAAAAGGCACGAGAGTTGGAAGTGAAACTATCTGCCGCTGTCCGCCTCAGGAACAAACTGCCCCTTACTTTGCGCAAAATTCAATCTCCTGCTCCTTTTAAGAAGAAGTTGAAGCATTTCCTACTATCATCCTCATAAAGTTCTCCACAAAATTAATGTACCAGGCCAATCCTCTCATCTGTCAAATAGCAAAGCTAGCATCTCCTATCTTGCTCCTGAGATGCCTTCCTCTTCATCTATCTCTATTAGCCACACAATCTTCTTTTCCTTTATACTTCCTTAATTATGTTCCATCATGTCTCTCTATTCTTCTCCTCCCTTCACCATGAGTCTCCCTCATACTCCCTGCTGCCAGCACTCCTATCTAAAATTTGTCTCTTCAATAATGTCTAATTATAACAGTACTTATGATCTACGAATATAAACTCTATATGTATGTATTTTTCCAGGTGTACCTTTCTAATTGTTTATTTCACTTTTTGTACTAGATGTAGTTTAACATGCCTACTAAAACGTATGAATGTAAAATAAGTAGAATGCCTGGTTAGATGTAAGAGAGGGCCTGATGGCCCTAATCTTGCCAGGTTAAATAAATCAATAAATAAATAAATAAATAATGCTCCCTCCTCCAGACTGGATCCTTCCAACCATTTGTTACAGAGAGTCTACTTTCAGGCATTTCACGCCCAATGGAGCATAAAATGTGATTCATCTGAAAAGGCCACCAAGTTACCACTCAGTGGACATCCAGTTGTGGTATTGATGTGCAAATTCCATCCTTCATTGTCGATGAACAGCAATCAGCGCAGCGCATGAACCAGGCACCTACTGTGGAGGCCCGTACACAGCAATATTTGCTGAATGATTGTTGAGCAGCCACTGTTGGTAGCCCCTAGGTTCATGGCCAAAGGTGCACCACACGTCTTTCTTGGAGCTTGTTTCGGATAATGCCACTTTTTGATTCTCAGTATACAGGGTGGAGAAAAATTGTGTAATTTTAACCCTGGATAGCTGATGCCAGTAGAAACCAAAATTACTAATGTTGTTTAGGTCGACAATGCACCATTTTTAAACAACAGAAACTTGGCACCATGTGCTCCAATTGGCCGTGGGACTGTCCTTTTGCCATTTGTCAGTTGATGGGCAGCACTATCGTTGTTGGTTCACAAATACAAATGTCCCTGGCCCCGTCACTGCCCCAATGTGGTACGCACACGTTTTGAATAGGTCTTGCTGTTTGTCTCCACCTCATGTCAGAGGCATTCACATGTAAGTTTCGCTTCGGAGCACACACAGGCCACCTGCGATTTAGTCCTACAGTAAGCATGGCAGCACAGTATTCGTTTAAAGAACAACGAGATATGGTTTTTGTTTGTGGACTAGACAATGGTAATGCACACGAAGCTCGATGGTTGTATGAGGAATGGTACCCAGCAAGACGCCATCCACACCTGTAAATGTTTACAGCAATTCACCGGCGACCTGGTGAAATAGGCTCGTTAGTGGGATATCATGGTGATGCTGGAAGACCTTGAACACGACTGGATGCTGCATTTGAAGAGACTGTTTACGAGTGCTTCGAGGAAGCACCTAAGACAATTACTCGAGCAGTTGGTCATGACATGGGGGTCACTCATCGGTTAGTCTGGGAGGTTTTGAGGGATGACAGCCAGCATCCATTCAGTATCCACCCTGTCCAAGACCTAAATCATGTGGCAGACTATGAAGGTAGGCTAGGGTTTTGCCAGTATTTTCTGCAAAGTGTTGCACAAGATCCTGACTTCCCCACCATTGTGTTGTTTACCGAAGAGTGCACATGCCATTGGGATTCCCTTTACAACACTCAAAACGTTCATTACCGGGCAAGGGGAAATCCTCACATCATGTACGTCCATGGATACCAGGAACAATTTTTGCTCAACATTTGGGCAGGCATTGTGTGTGACCATCTGATTGGGCCAGTCCCCAATTTACCAGGGCAAATTACCTTCACTTTTTGCAAGAAACTCTACCCAACCTGCTGGAAGATGTTCCCTAGGACATATGGCTATGCACGTGGTTGCAGCATGATGGGGTGCCCGCAAATAACAGCCGTACTGTGGGCGGATATTTAAATGAACTCTTTGGCAGCTGGGTTATTGGCAGAGGGGCTCATAGGACATGAGCCCTTGCAATCACCAGACCTCACGTCACCGGACTTTTTCCTACAGGGACTCTTCAAGGTTCTAGTTCACCCATCCAGATGCCAACCACCTAGAAACAAAGAGGAATTAATGGATCGCATTCAACATGGTGCCAAACACATCATGGTAAAGCAGGGAATCTTTGAAAGAGTTCAGCAAAACACCATTCGACATTACCAAGCTTGTGTCGCATCAGAGGGTCGCCAGTTTGAGCACCTGCTTTCAGTAAACAATGTCCTAGCTACAAAAAAGGCCCTTTTCAGAGCCAACACAATTACTTTCTGTACGCGAACTAACAGCTGTTAACGGTTTGTTCCTAGTACGCCTTATCATAAAACTACAATGGATGTGTCGGGACCCCGCAGATTCACCCCCAGGCCCCAGAGTGGAAGGCTGGCGTGCTACCACTGAGCAGGCGGGTCGCCATGGATACATCGCGATCTCTGGCAGGCAAAGCATTCACGGTCGTGCATTGTCCAGAGCATCCGGCAACAGGGCAATCCTGTGGCCAATCAGAGTGTGTGGTACCAAGTTTTCTGTATTTTAAAAATTGTGCATTGTCGACCTACACAACATTAGTAATTTTGGTTCCCACTGGCATCAGCTATCCAGGGTTAAAATTTTGTGACATAATTTTTCTCCACCCTGTACTTTAATCACAGTGGCACATGAACAGTGTACAAAGTTGGACATTTTGCAAATGCTTCCAATCTTGGCCCAAAAGCAAATGCTCCTGCCCTTTTTGGACATCGGATAAATCGCTCTGTTTTGGCATTACGACAATGGCTGCACTGTTTTCTGCATCTCCAGACATGCTTTATATATCTTCCACTACTAGCGCTGCCACCTGCCATCTGTGAATGGTTACTGCATGTTGACATCGAACACAGGCAAAGGTTGCGAAAGCTTGAATTTAGTGTGTATGTTTGTGTTTGTTTGTGTGTCTATCGACCTGCCAGTGCTTTTGTTTGGTAAGTCTCATCATCTTTCTTTTTATATATATATATATATATTTTTCCCACGTGGAATGTTTCCCTCTATTATATTTATATATATATATGGGAACTTGCCCTTCAGCATATCCTCTCTTCTCGCTATCCGCCAGGCCTCAATCTCCGCTAATTTCTAATTTCAATTTGCAGCCGCTCATACCTCACCTGTCTTTCAACAACATCTTTGCCTCTGTACTTCCGCCTCGACTGACATCTCTGCCCAAACTCTTTGCCTTTACAGATGTCTGCTTGTGCCTGTATATGTGTGGATGGATATGTGTGTGTGTGCGAGTGTATACCTGTCCTTTTTTCCCCCTAAGGTAAGTCTTTCCGCTTCTCACCTGTCATTCAACAACATCTTTGCCTCTGCACTTCTGCCTCGACTGACATCTCTGCCCAAACTCTTTGTCTTTAAATATGTCTGCTTGTGTCTGTATATGTGTGGATGGATATGTGTGTGTGTGTGCGCGAGTGTATACCCGTCCTTTTTTCCCCCTAAGGTAAGTCTTTCCGCTCCCGGGACTGGAATGACTCCTTACCCTCTCCCTTAAAACCCACATCCTTTCGTCTTTCCCTCTCCTTCCCTCTTTCCTGATGAGGCAACAGTTTGTTGCGAAAGCTTGAATTTTGTGTGTATGTTTGTGTTCGTTTGTGTGTCAGTCGACCTGCCAGCACTTTCATTTGGTAAGTCACATCATCTTTGTTTTTAGATATATATATATATTTATGACTTATTTTCTCTTTCTGATATCCATTATAATTTGTGTTGTAATATTTGGCTAATAATTTCTCAGAATTCTTCTTGAAGCTTTGTAAGTTCCTATTTAATATATCTTCATTTCTGCAGTCGGCTGATGTTAATACATCTTGTCAAAATTATTGAGCTGCCTTTTCGTTATAATCATTCCTTTAACATGGCCACCTCCGTAGCATAGCGGTAGCATTTCCGCCTACCACGCAGTGGGCCCGGGTTTGATTCCAGGCAGGGGACTGGGTGTGGTGTGTCCTTCATCATAATTTTCATCATCATTGACCCGCAAGTTGCCGAAGTGGCATCAACTAAAAAGGACTTGCAATATGGCAGCCGAACTCCCCGACATGGGGCTTCCTGGCCAACAATGCCATACGATCATTCCATTTCATTTCATTCCTTTAACATAAAAGCTTTCTGCATACGGTGTTGCATCATATTGCAAAGAAACCGTCACTAAATGAAACTGATGTTTTTGAGACAGTTACAGTGGATTTCCTTAATCCAGAAAACTTTTATGAGATTTGAATGATATTCACTTACATCACCACTCTCTATGGTACACAGTTTTGCATATCACTCACACACACAATCAAAAAACATTTTTTTTTGTCTATTTGTCAGTTAAAATATCATCAGGAAAGAGGGAAGGAGTCATCTTTCTTTTTAGATATATTTTTCCCACGTGGAATGTTTCCCTCTATTATATTCATATCATTAATTTGAACCCAACAATTACGTTTGTTATTGTCACTGTTACATTTCGTAATCTTTTCTGTCGTCTTATTTCCTCCTTCTGTTTTTGCCATCACTTTGTATTCACCTTCTCCTTTTTTACCGTAATCCAGTATACAATTTTATCCCGCCGATATATACTCAATAACACGTAATAATACGTAACCCACTTCCAAACCATAACCAAAAAAATTTTTTTTCCACTTTCAACACTACCGCTGCTATAAAATCCACTGCTTCTAGTTCACAAACAGTTCCTTTCAGCTATTAAACAACCTTTTAGGCTAGTTTTAATAACTTTTGCTTTATTTTCATTTCCGTTTTTCTCACATTACCGATCATTTTTAGCCGCTTCCCACAGGTTTTAACGTCATTATTTCTTCATCAGACAATTGTTAGCCTCATTTCCATAATCTGCCACCACCAAACCACTCCTTTTAATACATCCTCACGTAGTTTTTTCGAAATTTTCCTGAATTTCTCCACCCTTAACGTGTTTTGGCGGCAACACAACCACCTAACCTTTATGCACATCATTATCTACCTACACAAGTTCACCACAGGATCGACATAGCCCAGCTCTAACCAACCCTTTTTCGCCATTTTTGCACACCAAATCTCCATTTGCTTTCTAGTTCACCTTTATCTCTCCCCATATATTTTTATATTTATTTTCATTTTCATTTCAGCCTCATGTTACACTTTCCACCTTCTAGTACCATGTCACCCTCACAACACCTCCACAAAGACCCCATTAAGTTTTATTTCCATTCCCTCCGCAAACATGCCTTCGCCCTAGCCAGATTACACTCCCATATTTTATTTTCTCAGGCTTGTCTGACATTCGGCATCACCCCCAAAGGCCTCACACTTAAAGTTCCCATCTCTGGCTGCAACCCTTCTTTCCATCAGTCCCTGTACCAGTTCCAAACTGAACAATCCATTGCCCTCACCCACCTAACCCTTCACCTACACATCCACTCAGCCAATCAACACACCCATCAACTCCTATCCTTAATAAAAGTCCTCAATCTTTCCTCTCCCACATCCACACCGACTGTTCAGAGCATCCTCCTACAGGCCAACCGCAAATTAGAACAGCATTCCACCCTCCACCTTAAAAAACTATCCAATCTCCTGGTTTCCCACCTCCGGAAAGGCAACTCACTCACCCTTCACAACCTTTCCAGCAAACCTCAACCTCCTCTCATTGCACACAAACCCAGTCTCTCCCATCTACTCAATGTCCCACTTCCAGCTCCACTCCCTCCAAAACCTCAAAATTCCAATCAACACAATCTGGAACCACAACACCCCAATTCAGTAGTTAACCTTTCCTCCAAACCTCTCTCCCAATCCGAAACCTCTGTCCTATCCAAAGGCCTCACCTTCAGCCCCACTCCCAGATTTAACCAAACAGCCCTCGTCAAAGATTTACTGTCCTACACCCGTACTCTCTGTTGGAAATATCACTTTGCCACGAAGAAAAATGATCCTAATCCTTCTCCTAATGATCCAACTCCCCATGACACTATCCAAATTGAACCATGCCTGGAACAGTTCCGTCCTCCGTCACAGCGGGACCCACCTCCTCTTCCTCAAAATCACCCTCTCCTAACCTTCCAGGAATTTCTGACTTCCAGCCTTGCCTCTCAATCCTTCTTAAAAAAACCTTAATCCTACTCCCAACATCACCACTGCTGAAGCCCAGGCTATCCGTGATCTGATGGCTGACCAATCCATCGTCATTCTTCCGGCGGACAAGGGTTCCACGACTGTGGTACTTGATCGTCGGGAGTATGTGGCTGAGGGACTGCATCAGCTTTCAGACAACACTACTTAAAGTTTGCCTAGGTAATCCCATTCCTGATGTCCAGGCGGAGCTTCACGGAATCCTCAGAACCTTAGGCCCCCTACAAAACCTTTTACCTGACTCCATCAACCTCCTGACCCCACCAACACCCCGCACCCCTACCTTCTACCTTCTTCCTAAAATTCACAAACCCAATCATCCCGGCCGTCCCATTGTAGCTGGTTACCAAGCCCCCACAGAACGCATCTCTGCCTACGTAGATCAACACCTTCAACCCATTACATGCAGTCTCCCATCCTTCATCAAAGACACCAACCACTTTCTCGAACGCCTGGAATCCCTACCCAGTCTGTTACCCCCGGAAACCATCCTTGTAACCATTGATGCCACTTCCTTGTACACAAATATTCCGCATGCCCAGGGCCTCGCTGCGATGGAGCACTTCCTTTCACGCCGATCACCTGCCACCCTACCTAAAACCTCTTTCCTCATTACCTTAGCCAGCTTCATCCTGACCCACAACTTCTTCACTTTCGAAGGCCAGACATACCAACAATTAAAGGGAACAGCCTTGGGTACCAGGATGGCCCCCTCGTACACCAACCTATTCATGGGTCGCTTAGAGGAAGCCTTCTTGGTTACCCAGGCCTGTCAACCCAAAGTTTGGTACAGATTTATTGATGACATTTTCATGATCTGGACTCACAGTGAAGAAGAACTCCAGAATTTCCTCTCCAACCTCAACTCCTTTGGTTCCATCAGATTCACCTGGTCCTACTCTAAATCCCATGCCACTTCCCTTGACGTTGACCTCCACCTGTCCAATGGCCAGCTTCACACGTCCGTCCACATCAAACCCACCGACAAGCAACAGTACCTCCATTATGACAGCTGCCACCCATTCCACATCAAACGGTCCCTTCCCTACAGCCTAGGTCTTCGTGGCAAACGAATCTGCTCCAGTCCGGAATCCTTGAACCATTACACCAACAACCTGAAAACAGCTTTTGCATCCCGTAACTACCCTCCCGACCTGGTACAGAAGCAAATAACCAGAGCCACTTCCTCATCTCCTCAAACCTGGAAACTTCCACAGAAGAACCCCAAAAGTGCCCCACATGTGACAGGATACTTTCCGGGACTGGATCAGATTCTGAATGTGGCTCTCCAGCAGGGATACGACTTCCTCAAATCCTGTCCTGAAATGAGATCCATCCTTCATGAAATCCTCCCCACTCCACCTAGAGTGTCTTTCCGCCATCCACCTAACCTTCGTAACCTCTTAGTTCATCCCTATGAAATCCCCAAACCACCTTCCCTACCCTCTGGCTCCTACCCTTGTAACCGCCCCCGGTGTAAAACCTGTCCCATGCACCCTCCCACCACCACCTACTCCAGTCCTGTAATCCAGAAGGTGTACATGATCAAAGGCAGAGCCACGTGTGAAAGCACCCATGTGATTTACCAACTGACCTGCCTACACTGTGAAGCGTTCTATGTGGGAATGACCAGCAACAAACTGTCCATTTGCATGAATGGACACAGGCAGACAGTGTTTGTTGGTAATGAGGATCATCCTGTGGATAAACATGCCTTGGTGCACGGCCAGCACATCTTGGCACAGTGTTACACCGTCCGGGTTATCTGGATACTTCCCACTAACACCAACCTGTCAGAACTCCGGAGATGGGAACTTGCCCTTCAGCATATCCTCTCTTCTCGCTATCCGCCAGGCCTCAATCTCCACTAATTTCTAATTTCAATTTGCCGCCGCTCATACCTCACCTGTCTTTCAACATCATCTTTGCCTCTGAACTTCCGCCTCGACTGACATCTCTGCCCAAACTCTTTGCCTTTACAAATGTCTGCTTGTGTCTGTGTATATGCGGATGGATATGTGTGTGTGTGCGCGCGAGTGTATACCTGTCCTTTTTTCCCCCTAAGGTAAGTCTTTCCGCTCCTGGGATTGGAATGACTCCTTACCCTCTCCCTTAAAACCCAAATCCTTTCGTCTTTCCCTCTCCTTCCCTCTTTCCTGATGAGGCAACCGTTGGTTGCGAAAGCTTGAATTTAGTGTGTATGTTTATGTTTGTTTGTGTGTCTATCGACCTGTCAGCGCTTTTGTTTGGTAAGTCTCATCATCTTTCTTTTTAGATATATTTTTCCCACGTGGAATGTTTCCCTCTACACACAAAATTCAAGCTTTCGCAACCAACGGTTGCCTCATCAGGAAAGAGGGAAGGAGAGGGAAAGACGAAAGGATTTGGGTTTTAAGGGAGAGGGTAAGGAGTCATTCCAATCCCGGGAGCGGAAAGACTTACCTTAGGGGGAAAAAAGGACAGGTATACACTCGCACACACACACATATCCATCCACATATACACAGACACAAGCAGTCAGTGGTGAATCTCCTTTGGACAAGGCAAGTTGAACTTCAACGCCCATGGAGTGTCAACTTTTGGTGCGGTGTTTTAGGTATGCAGGTAATTGGCCCATACTTCAGAGACCCACACATTCACCCGATTTGACTTCTGCTGTTTTTTCCTGTGGGGGTGGCTAAAAGAGAGAGTTTACATTGATGTATCAACAACCCCCAAAGATAAGCAGCAGCAAATTCACAATGAAAGTGCAAACATTAGCACAGATACACTAATACATGGCAGATTGTATTCACACACAGAGCTGCAATGTGCATTAGAAACAATGGACATTTCGAACATTTGGTGCATGTAACACTTTTGAGAGGCAAGGGACTCACAGTAATCAAGCACCCCAAGATTAGTGAGAGGCAAGGGGTCTCACCAACATCAAGCACCCTGAAGGGAACATGTTTCTACTATGTGCACATCGTCATCCAGGGTAATACAAAATGTAGTCTAAGGATGCATTGCGGGAGGTTATGAGAGTAGAAGGTGTCACATGATAGCGTTTTCCCAAATATCAAATAATGTACATTGATTTTCCCAATTGGATGTGTATTTTTGTGAGATATTACATTTTCAACAATTGTCACCCTCATATTCATGCATTCCGATTACAGTGCCATCCGTAATGAAATGAAATAAATGTTTCATACAAAAGTTACATATTTTTTCACGGAGAGTAAAAAATCTGCAATAAAAATAGGGGTTCCTATTTAAGATTTCAAAGTCCCCCCCTCTCGTCCCCGGGGTGGTGCATGGGATCGAGCGTTGTGTTAATGGATATCCCTCCTAGAGGTGAACAACATTTATTACCACTTCTTTTTAATCCAATGTGTATTTCACCAAAATTCCGGCAAACAGTTTTAAATGCCTCACCCTGTATAAGAATAAAATATAAGCATTGATATCAGAATGAAATATAAGACTGTTGGATTTGAAACCCTTGCTAATATCTTACACACATATACTACATAATAAATGTGTGACACTTATTGTGAAACCCAGTTGTAATCATACAATTAATATAATGCCCTGTATCCCCCAACTAGACAAGAAACATTTGAGTAGTAACCTTCTGTGGGTATATGTAGATTAAAAAATTAAAAAAAAATATTGGATTTCAAACAAGGGCCACAAAAGTGTGAAAGTGCAAAGCTACCCACTGCACCACCACTTCGGTCAGCCTTATTGCATGCTAAAAGGCACCTAAATTGCATCAAAACTTTGACCATCATTTTCTCAGAAACAGTGGAGTACCTACAGATAAGCAGAGACTTGAGTACGCTTATTTTGATCCCTCTTACACTGAGGAAAGTTTTTGGGAAACTGGGTTAGGGCACTTGCTACATATATATATATAGGGAAACATTCCACGTGGGAAAAATATATCTAAAAAGAAAGATGATGAGACTTACCAAACAAAAGTGCTGGCAGGTCGATAGACACACAAACAAACACAAACATACACACAAAATTCAAGCTTTCGCAACCAATGGTTGCCTCATCAGGAAAGAGGGAAGGAGAGGGAAAGACGAAAGGATTTGGGTTTTAAGGGAGAGGGTAAGGAGTCATTCCAATCCCGGGAGCGGAAAGACTTACCTTAGGGGGAAAAAAGAACAGGTATACACTCGCACACACACACATATCCATCCGCATATACACAGACACAAGCAGTCACTTTTTTGCAAAATTCCTGTACCGCTCACAATTTGTCGAGAAATAGTGTGAGGATTTGCAGCAACTGCAGCTAAAACATTCACTGCCTTACTTTTGTTTGTCACAAATAGTAATCAGATTCTTTCTCTTCCCATTTCAGTAAACAGGTGGTCAATATTGCAAAATATTGTTGCAGACGGAACATTCCTATCGGGCAACAGAGTAGCATACCTTTGACAAACTTTGTCAACATTTCTATAAGCCTCAAAGTACGTGACAATGATATTGGCTTTCTCTGCAATTGTTAACATCATGGAACAATTGCCACAAGATGTGTGCAGTCTGAATTATTAAAGTAACACGCACAATCTGACTGCAGACTGAGCACATGATCACTATCTGTGCTTCATTCGACTGTGGAAGGCGTCACATGATAGAATTATCAAAAATAGCAAAAAAGTACTTCGATTGCCTTAATCGGATGTGCATTTGTTTGAGATAGTACCGTTTTGCAACAATTGTCACCTCATTTCCATGTTTGCTGATTACATCGCCATCTATCATGAAACGAAAGAAATGTTTCATACAGAAGTT
The DNA here is from genome assembly GCF_023864275.1 of Schistocerca cancellata. Taxonomy (NCBI): domain Eukaryota; kingdom Metazoa; phylum Arthropoda; class Insecta; order Orthoptera; family Acrididae; genus Schistocerca; species Schistocerca cancellata. The sequence goes on along the minus strand of NC_064626.1, from coordinate 384,633,347 downwards.
GCAATTTTTTCATGGAGAATCCAAATCTGCATTAAAAAATAGAGGCTCCAGTTTAAGATTTCAGTCACACCCTTCCGCCCCCAGGAGTGGTGCAGGGAGGTCAGGCATTATATTAATGGAGGTCTTCACTTTAAGCTGAACAATGCCTATTACCGCTTTTTTTATTCCGATGTGTATTTCGCAAAATATTCTGACAAAAAGTTTTAAATGCCTGACCCTGTATTTATTCTTCATGAACATTTGGTGCTTTCTCTTTGATGATACAGATCAAACAAACATTCAAAACATGGAAATCCTGAATGCCATGTGCATCGTGCAAAAGACAGTTTTGTCAAAGTCACATTTCTTTGTATGCATCTCACTCGGAAACGAAACTTCATTAACACTGCTGAAGATTTCAAGCTTGGGCAATAATTTCTCAGCAAATGACACATAACCGATGATTTTTTCAAAAACTGGTGCTTGCAATTGATAATGAATCAATGCATGGATTTTTACTGTCATGTCTACTTGTGATATCCCTTTGCTCTATTGTGCATTTCTGCAGTTTTCGGGTGAAACGTTTTGTTTGCCTGTAAAAGTATATGTCACAGGGCTGACAAAGTAGTGTACATTTTGGAGGAATTACTTTCAATGAACAGGTTGGTATTCCATCTTTATCCATGAAATTCCAGTCATACAGGGTGATTCAAAAAGAATACCACAACTTTAAAAATGTGTATTTAATGAAAGAAACATAATATAACCTTCTGTTATACATCATTACAAAGAGTATTTAAAAAGGTTTTTTTTTTCACTCAAAAACAAGTTCAGAGATGTTCAATATGGCCCCCTCCAGACACTTGAGCAATATCAACCCGATACTCCAACTCGTTCCACACTCTCTGTAGCATATCAGGCGTAACAGTTTGGATAGCTGCTGTTATTTCTCGTTTCAAATCATCAATGGTGGCTGGGAGAGGTGGCCGAAACACCATATCCTTAACATACCCCCATAAGAAAAAATCGCAGGGGGTAAGATCAGGGCTTCTTGGAGGCCAGTGATGAAGTGCTCTGTCACGGGCTGCCTGGCGGCCGATCCATCGCCTCGGGTAGTTGACGTTCAGGTTTCATAACTAACCTTTTTCGTAGGACTCTCCATACAGTTGATTGTGGAATTTGCAGCTCTCTGCTAGCTCTGCGAGTCGATTTTCCTGGGCTGCGAACAAATGCTTGCTGGATGCGTGCTACATTTTCATCACTCGTTCTCGGCCATCCAGAACTTTTCCCTTTGCACAAACACCCATTCTCTGTAAACTGTTTATACCAACGTTTAATACACCACCTATCAGGAGGTTTAACACCATACTTCGTTCGAAATGCACGCTGAACAACTGTCGTCGATTCACTTCTGCCGTACTCAATAACACAAAAAGCTTTCTGTTGAGCGGACGCCATCTTAGCATCAACTGACGCTGACGCCTAGTCAACAGCGCCTCAAGCGAACAAATGTACAACTAAATGAAACTTTATAGCTCCCTTAATTCGCCGACAGATAGTGCTTAGCTCTGCCTTTTGTCGTTGCAGAGTTTTAAATTCCTAAAGTTGTGGTATTCTTTTTGAATCACCCTGTATAATGAAGGAACACTCTGATAGATAAATAAATAAATAAAATAAAAACAATAATGAGATTTTGATCAGGGGGTGCAGAAGTGTTAACCTTTGACACTATCCACTGCGCCACCACTTTGGTTGAATGTGTTAAGAGCTAAAAGGCATATAAGACTACCTCAAAATCTGTGGCCATCATTTTCTCAGAAATGATAGATTATCTGTGGATAAGATGGGTGTTCACTTATTTTGACCCTGTTCCACTGGGGAAAGTTTCCACGAAACTGGATTATGGCACTTGCCATGTTCTCCCCATTAGAGGTATCTTTCTGGCATCAAATGAAGAGTCATATAACTAAAAACATCACAAGAAGTACTTTTGTTTTGAATACCTACATTTTTTGTCAACGATGCTGTACTGAACACACATTTATTTTCCCTAGTCTACACACACTTCAAGAATTAAAAAAATTCCACACATATTGCATACATGCATTAAATTAGGCCTTTTTCCATACTTACAAATTAGAAATGAAAAATTGAGATAGATTTCTCAGTCTAGATTACACAAAATTAAAAATAATTTTTGTATATACCAGCAAAACCTTTTTCAATAAAGCCTAGCAGAGCACAGAGCAACTGCAAGGCTAGATACATAAGTTGAATCAAGGCTAAAACAATGCACAGTTCAACTTTAATAATTTTCTAAATAGTAGCATTAATGGCAGTTAACACAATTTTTTTTGTGAAAAGCTCATGCCAGCAGTGCTGGATGTAATTTGTATTTGATTAAATTGTTTTAGGGACCGATGACCTCAGCAGTTTGGTCCCATAGGAACTTGCCACAAATTTCCAAAATAAATTGTAAATGGTCTTCATATTGTAACTTATATACCTAAGTTAATAATTAAAGAAGTCATAAGTCATTTTCTTCTACCAATTAAGTGTCCCACGCACAATTTCAAGATGTGTATGCAGACTGACAATGACTCGCAAACACTGACTATTGTGTATAAACCAATAAATAAATTTCTTCCGATTTGAGTTAGGAAGATGGCTCCTGGGTCAGTTAAAAGAAACAGAGATTGTAAAGAGTTTCAAAGGATGCACTGCCTGAAACGGAGGAAATGAATGCAAATGGATAGTTTTGAGAGATGAAATAAAGAAGGCAGCAAATGATCATGCTAGCAAGAATCAAGGCCCAATAGAAATCGTTGGATAACATAATGGATACTGAATTTAACTGACACAAGGAGAAAATATAAAAATGTAGAAAATGATACATGCAGAAAGGGGAATAGAGACATAAAAAAAATGAAATTGAAAGAAAGCGCTAATTCACAAAACAGGAATGACTAGAGGAGAAATGTGAAGCTACAGAAGCATGCATAAGGGAAATACAGATGCCACCAGCAGAAACATTAAAGAGACCTTTGGGGAAAAGAGAAGCATTTGTACGAACACTAAGAGCTCTCAGCTACCAACACATTACTAAGTGAAGAAGGAAAGGCTGAAAGGTGGAAGGAATATACAGAAGGGCTGTACAAAGGAAACGAACTTTATGACAATATTATGGAAAGGGAAGAGGAAGCAGGTGAAGCTGAGATGGGGGATATGATTCTGTGAGAAGAATTTGACAGATCACCGAGAAACTTTAGATGAAACAGCTCAACTCCAGGAGACAACATCCCCTCACAGTTTTTGAGATTCATGGGAGAGCAAGCAACAACAAAACTATTCCATCTCATTTGCAAATTATATGAGACAGGTAAAATGTCATCAGACTTCAAGAAGAATGTAAAAACTTTGATTCTAAAGAATGCAGGTGCTGAATGGTGTGAGTATTGTGAAACAATCAGTTCAGCAAGTCATGCTTTTAAAACACTGAGATTAATTATTGACAAAATAATCAAAAATCAATGGAAACCTATGGGGGCATATGTATGTATACAGCAGTTGTAGATTTACAGAAACCTTTTGACAATCCTGGCTGAAATCTAGTCTTCAAAATTTTGAAGGGAGCAGTGACAAAATACAAGAAGCAAAATGTTATCTGCAACTTGTGCAAAAACCAGACTGCAATTGTAAAAGACAAAGGACATGAAAGAGATGCAGCAGTTGAGAGAGGGATGAATACTCAACTTTTTTGATCTGTATACTGAGCAAGCAACAGAGGACAGTTTGAGGAGTTCCAATAGAAACTTCAAGATTAGCAGAAACATCATAATTCTGTCAGACATAGAAAAAGACTGGAAACATCAATTGAACAGAATGGATCGTTTCTTGAAAAGAAATTATAAGATGAATATAAACAAAAATAAAACAAGAGTAATGGAATGTAGTCGAATTAAATCAGATGATGCTGAGTGAATTAAATTAGGCAATGTGCCACTAAAAATAGTAGATGAGTTTTGCTATTGGGGCAGCATAGTAGCTGGCAATGGCTGAAGTAGAGTGGATATAAAATGCAACTTTGCAAATACCAAGGAAAGCATTTCTGCAAATAGCAAATTTGTTAACATTGAATAAAAATTTAATGTTTTAGGAAGTTTTTTTCTGAAGGTATCTGTCTGGAGTGCTGCCTTGTATGGAAGCGAAAAGTGAACGGTAAACAGTTGACACCAGAAGATAATAGAAGCTTTTGAAACGTAGCATTACAGAAGAATGAGGAAGATTATGGGAGTAGAGTAGATAACTAATGAGGAGGTACTGAATTGGTGAAAAATAAACTTCTGGTACAATTAGACTAAAAGAAGAGACTTGCTGATACAACATCCTGAAGCATCAAGAAATCATTAATTTGGAAACTGAAGGTGTGTGGAGGCAAAATTGTAGAGGGAAACCAAGACTTGACTACAGCAAGCAGGTCCATCTGACATGTTGCAGTATTTATGGAGAAATGAAGAAGCTTACACAAGACAGCCTAGTGTGGAAAGCAACATCAAACGAGTCTTCATACTAAAGACCACAATAACAACCACTGCCTTATGAACATAACACAAACCTCGAGTTTGCACCATAAATATAAGAACAATCAGTGGATGAGAATGTAATAACTGGTTGTCACATATGGTAATTTAATCAGAATTTTACTTGAACCATGAACGACTGGAGTAGTGCAACTGTTACCATATGATGAAGTAAAGGGCCATAAAAGGAAAATGAAATACGTAAAAGGGAGGCGGCACATGCATTTCCACTTATGACAAGGACTGCTGTATGTTATCATATTACCAAATCCTGTGAGAATAAAAGAAATGTGTTTTGAGTAAAGGGAGGAAGAACAAATGACAAAGAACACATTCCACTTAGTTAACTTACTTGAAACCTTAATGTTGGGCACAAAGTAGACACTAACCTGGCAGGGTAGCTGCAGTGTTGCACTTGTATTGGGTGGTATGGAGGTGGTGGCTGGTAAACCTGACAGAGTACAGGCTCCAGAGAATAGCCCATTGGGACAGCAGAGTAGCGACACACGGCAGGATCTGAGAGAGCAGCAAATAGGCGTCGAGAAGATGGTGGTGGTGGCCAGTAACCTGAAGGGCTGGCATCATCTCTGCCCCCATAATGTGGCCTCGCTGTATGAACTTGTTGACTAGACTTCTCTAGCCATTCTTCCAGATAAACACACTGCTTATGGTCATGACGCTTCTTTCGCTTGCCTGCAGAATGTGGCAAAAAATTTCCATTCATTGTCTTCTTCACTGTTTCACTGTGTAACACATGACTGAAAAAAAGAGGATAAACAAAATATTACATTTTTCACTGGCTGTTGTTGTTAGATTCAAACAACACCAAGCTAACTGAAAAATAAACCACATGTATTAATTTAGTGTAATGAATGTGTTTTTATATTTTGTATGTTCTTCCCCATGGCTTCCAAAGGTAAAAGTTAAATTCTTGGGTAATACTTAGACTTTCATTCTAACATTATTAAAAATTTCTTCCACGTCTTTCAGCAAAAAAGTTGTTTTAGTTTTCTGAGTATTTATTTAATGCTTGACAGTCCTCGCGTGTGACTTCAATTTTGTAAGTGAATTCATTATGATTATATGGAGACTATCTCATATTTTATGTTCTGGTATTTTTACTATGAAAAGGAAAGTTGCTACTCAATATAGCGGAAATGCTGAGTTGCAGATAGGCACAACATAAAGACTGTCACAAATAAGCTTTTGGCCAGCAAGGCTTTCATCAAAAATAGATGTCCGACACACACACACACACACACACACACACACACACGACTGCAGTTTCTGGCAACTGAAGTGGGGCTACAGTTGCCAGAGATTGAAGTCTGGTGTATGTATGCGGCGCGCGTGTGTGTGTGTGTGTGTGTGTGTGTGTGTGTGTGTGTGTGTGTGTGTGTGTGTCTCATCTTTCTGGCCGAAAGTTTATTTGCGATAGACTTTTTGTTGTGGCCATCTGTTACTCAGCATCTCTGCTATATGGTGAGTAATAACTTTCCTTTTCATAATATTATTACATTCATTCCTGGATTTTCCCACTGTTTGACTTGTTTTGGTATTTTTGTAGATAATCGTTTTTTAATTTACTTTTCTGTATTTTCCATTTTGGGCCCATCCCTACACATTTAATGGTGTCTTAAAATCATAAGTACCATAAATTAACAGTTCCTAAATTGTAAGCTTTAGGATCAATACTATAATTATTTTATATTTTCAAACTTTTTGCAGATTAAAACTGCATGCCTGACAGAAGATCAAAGCCCGTTCTACAGAGAATGCACTAATCAACTAAACTATTTTGGCATGACTAATGAGACAGCTTCATTACCGAATACGTTGCAAACTGAAATCTGATCTGAAGTTGTAGCTGTATAACTCAGTTGGTAAAAGTTTTACCAGAGAAAGGTGAGGTTCAGGTTTGAGCCTTGATTTTGAAAAAATTTAGATTATCAGTAAGTTCTACAGTGGTACACATTACTCTGCAGACTAAGATATTCACTCTGGATTGTGTATTCTGCAGAGAATGCTTTTATGTCTCCTCCTGTGAAGTACAGCCTTCTTCATATTTGAAATACTGATCAGTGATTATGTTTATAACTGGAATGTTATAAATTAATAGTTTTCAAATCATGTATTCTCAACTCAAATAGGAGAATTATAGCGAATTTGTTCAGCTCTGCTTTCCCTTATTTTTAACAATAATGGAGCATCACTCCAATCTTTCTTTTACCTATACCATTTTCTTTCAAGTGGGCTTGAATAAATTATACCTCTAGAGCTTTGGAATGGCTGTATTTAGATGTTGTTTTTGATTATAGGCATTTGTTGTTATTTTAACAAAATACCCTATGTGAAACTCTATAACAAATTTAGTTACCTATTTTCTTATCTTCACAAGCAATAAATCAGAATAGCTACTCTAGACAGACATTGTATAGCCTTAATTATTTACAAAAAAATGAGGTTATTCATAACAGCCCAACTAACAACAGAACTTATCATATTATTATTGAATAAAATAACATAAAATGGTATAGTGTCAATTATGGCACCTAAAATAGCTTGAATTCTCCGTAGGATTGACGTACGCAAAAAGTGACTGGGGATTTATAGGACTTTATTTCACTCCCCACAAAAAAAGAAAAAAGTAAATGTCCAATTCTTTGAGAAATGCTTGCGGAGAACACTAATCCCCTAGTTGGTTTTATAATACATGCCACAATGCCTTGATAATATTCAAGCATGCTTGTTGTGAAGACAAGGTATGTTACCCACCCATGTTCATGGAGCCGGTCTTGTAAAATACCAGCTGTGTCCATGGGAGAGAAGAAATCTTTTAAGATATAAGCCCCTGTCTACAGGAACAAATGAAACATAACACTTAAAATGATTTCATAGATGTTACCAATGTACTTTCCTTTCGGTGTGATCATAGGAAGCAAAAACTATGATTTTATTACCTAAAAAAACTATTACAGATCTGCTGGCAAACCTCACAGCTGGAATAAGACAGTCTGAATTGTACACTTCTCTCAGTAGTTCTCCATTCCTAAACAAACTGCATTATAGAATAGTGTAAAACAGTATTGTTGGTCTAAACTACGTGTTTCAAGATGAATAGTATCGTTTATGTGTAAATCTAAGATTTTTAAGTGCCGCACATTTCTTTTTTTCTATTTGAATGACTGTGAATGATTTATCATGCAACAAAAACATCAAATAAACATTTCTACCCATGAATGTGTTGCACATCTTCTCACTGTCATCACCTTTTGGAATTTCGTTTCAAAGAGTTTCTCATAAAAGGTTTATATTCAAAAGTTTGTCCGGCACTTTGGCTGTTGAAAAATTGTAAAAATAAAAACAGTTAGGTCCCAATGCACTACAAGAGCACTTCTGTGCAGGAGAGTTATGTCTGAAAATTTGTGTTACCCAAGTGAAAATAATGACACTGCATTGAAATACTTTCATGTTTTGTTTTACATTTCAATTAGCAACTTATCGCCCTCACCCCAAGTTGCTTTCCAGTGGTGCCTCTCTCATCACCAGTCCATACTAGCAGAAGCAGTTTGAGGCTCAGTATATCATTGAATACCCTGTTTGGCACTTGTAAGGCTGAAAGCTCATCTGCTGTCTCTTCATTAACCGCCTCCTCTTATCACAGATTTTCAGATAGAGAGGAAAGGTATTTGGGAATAGTCTTATCTTTCTAGTGACTTACTTCTGTTGGAAAACATAGAGTTTACACACAACCTTTTTATACAACTGAACTAGGAAAACTACTATAATGCGTTTGGAAAAAATGCTTTGACATTTGATGTATAGTGAATAACAAACCAAAATAAATAATTAAAAGATACACAGAAATAGGTATGCCACAGAAAATTAATAAAACATTAATAAAAGCTGCAAGTAAATCAATAATAAAAACAGAAAAAAAAATAAAAAAGTATCTCCAAATGTATTATTTACATGAACAAAATTTAAAATTTTCTAGCCAGGCAGACTACTACCAGGCAAGTCCCCATTCCTTCTGCCCAACAATGCCACAAAATGCAACTACAGGGTGTTTGGCAGAATTATATCAGATCTACAGTGCACCTTTCAAATGACTGGCAACAAAGTGCCCAGACACACTTGGGAGGGTTTAATTTCTACTAAATGTGGTAACGGAATACAGAAATTAGTAACTAATATAACTGACATCAAAAACACACATCAACATAATCTGCTTAAATCACCACACACTGCTGTTCACTGCTAGATGGGAAACTAATTTAGTCATCCATTATGGCAAGAAAGGCATTCTTCCAGGGAACAATATTTCCTGCTTCACAACTGCTGCTTGTTCTTCCATTTACTGAAAGACTATGCTTTCCTTTCAAAGCTCAATAATCTCATTATCAAATCATGTCTAGAGAAAGATACTGGAAAATCTGCTCCTGATGAGAGCAGATACTTTCAGTCCCTGCTGTGGTCTTCAATGGAAGAGAAGTATGATGCAGCTCTCCAGGTTGTTCAACCCTTTGCAAGCACACTATGTGATCAAAAGTATCCGGACACCTGGCTGAAAATAACTTACAAGTTCGTGGTTCCCTCAATCGGTAATGCTGGAATTCAATATGGTGTTGGCCCACCCTTAGCCTTGATGACAATTTCCACTCTTGCAGGAATATGTTCAACCAGGTGCTGGAAGGTACCTTGCAGTATGGCAGCCCATTCTTCACGGAGTGCTGCACTGAGGTGAGGTATCGATGTCGGTCGGTGAGGCCCGGCACAAAGTCAGCATTCCAAAACGGTGTTCTATAGGATTCATCTCAGGACTCTGTGCAGGCCAGTCCATTACAGGGATGTTATTGTCGTATAACCACTCCGCCATAGGTCGTACATTATGAACAGGTGCTCCATCGTGTTGAAAGATGCAATCGCCATCCCCGAACTGCTCTTCAACAGTGGGAAGCACAACAGTGCCTAAAACACCAATGTAGGGTTGTGCTGTGATAGTGCCACACAAAACAACAAGAGGTGCAAGCCCCATTCATGAAAAACACGACCACACCATAACACCACTGCCTCTGAATTTTACTGTTGACACTACACACTCTGGCAGATGATGTTCACCTGGCATTCACTATACCCACACCGTGTCATGGGATCACCACATCGTGTACTGTGATTCGTCACCCCACACAATGTTTTTCCACTGTTCAATCATCCAATGTTTATGCTCCTTACACCAAGAGAGGTTCCGTTTGACATTTACCGACATGACTTGTGGCTTATGAGCAGCTGCTCAACCATGAAATCCAAGTTTTCTCACCTCCCACCTAACTGTCATAGTACTTGTATTGGATCCTGATGCAGTTTGGAATTCCAGTGTGATGGGCTGGATAGATGTCTGCCTATTACACATTACGACCCTCTTCAACTGTCAGTGGTCTCTGTCAGTCAACAGATGAGATCGGCCAGTACGATTTTGTGCTGTACGTGTACCTTCACATTTCCACTTCACATCGGAAACAATACACCTAGGGATGTTTAGGAATCTGGAAATCTCGCATACAGACGTATGACACAAGTGACACCCAATCACCTGACCACGTTCAAAGTCCGTGAGTTCCACAGAGTGGCCCATTCTGCTCTCTCATGACGTCTAATGATTACTGAGGTCGCTGATATGGAGTACCTGGCAGTAGGTAGCAGCACAATGCACCTAATGATAAATGTATGTTTTTGGGGGTGTCTGGATACTTTTGATAACGTAGTGTATCTTCATCCTTGTGTAACTGCTGCAACCTACATCTGTTTTAACATGCTGACAGTATTCAAGCCAACAACTTCTATTTTCCACATTTACCTCCATTACCAAACACAATTCTTTGATGTTTCAGTATGTATCCTATCATATAATCTCTTATTTTAATCAGATTGTGCAATAATTCTTTTTCAGTTCAGTATCTTCTCATTGTATAATGTACCGGGTGATCAAGAAGTCAGTATAAATTTCAAAACTGAATAAATCATGGAATAATGTAGATAGAGAGGTACAAATTGACACACATGCTTGGAATGACATGAGGTTTTATTAGAACCAAAAAAATACAAAAGTTCAAAAAATGTCCGACAGATGGCGCTTCATCTGATCAGAATAGCAATAATTAGCATAACAAAGTAAGACAAAGCAAAGTTGATGTTCTTTACAGGAAATGCTCAATATTTCCACCATCATTCCTCAACAATAGCTGTAGTCGAGAAATAATGTTGTGAACAGCACTGTAAAGCATGTCCGGAGTTAGGGTGAGGCATTGGCGTCAGATGTTGTCCTTCAGCATCCCTAGAAATGTCGGTCGATCGCGATACACTTGCGACTTCAGGTAATCCCAATGTCAATAATTGCACGGACTGAGGTCTGGGGACCTGGGAGGCCAAGCATGACGAAAGTTGCAGCTGAGCACACGATCATCACCAACCGTCGCGCACAATAATACAGCTTCACTAAAAGCGCCTTTTCAGGTAACGTCAACATGCTGCGACTGCTGGCACATCTGATTCTCTCTCTCATTACAGCTCCTTTTATACACGATTGTCATGCGCAGTCACTGACATTTTGCTGTCCAGCACCATCTGTCAGACAGTTTGTGAACTTTGTCTCTTTTTTTCTAATAAAACCCCGTTCATTCCAAGCATGTGTGTCAATTTTTACCTCTCTATCTACATTATTCTGTGGTTTATTAAGTTTTCAAATTTATACCGACCTTTTGATCACCCGGTATATTTATCTAAACTTTAGCATTCTTCAGTAGCACCACATTTCAAAACCTTCTATTCGCTTTTGTAAAACTGTTTACCATCCACGTTTCATTTTCGTGCAACACTATGTTCCAAACAAATACCTTCAGAATATACTTGTTAATATTTGAATTCAAAGCAAACAAACTTCTCTTTTAAAGAAGTGAAGTTACTGCTATTTCCAGTCTGAATTTATATCCACTCTACTTTGGCCATCATCTGTTATTTTGCTGCCCGAATAGCAAAACCCATCAATAATTTTTAGTTCTTATTTCCTAATCTAATCCCCTCAGCATCACCTGATTTAATTGAAATGTATTTCATTACCCTTACTTTAGATTTGTTGATGTTACACTTATAATACCCACTACCCATTCACTCAACTCCTCTTCCAAGTCCTCTGCCATATCTGAATGAGTTACAAAGTCACTGTCAAATGTCAAAGTTGTTACATTTTTATCCCTGAATTTTAATTTTTTTCCAATTTACTACTTATTTTGCTTTACAGAGAGCTTAATCTACAAATGAGCATCATTGGGGATAGACAACCCTCTTTCACTACCTTCTCAGCTACCATTTCCCTTCCACAATGTTCAACTACATGGCTATTCAAAAAGAAGGGTCAGTTTTCAAACTTTTATTGCTTCCAAACAACAAAAGACAGAAACACAATTGCAATGTTCCTGGAAAGAGAAAAGCTGAAATTATTACGCATTCAATGTGACCACCATGTGTTACATGACAAATATCAAAACGGAAGCTCATTTCCTGCCACACATGAAGCACCTGGCCTCTCATTGTCGAATTTGCAGCTTCAAAAATGTGATCTTGCAGGCTTTCAAGAGTGTCAGGCATGGGGGGAATAAAAATGTGTGATTCAAGTGTATTTCATTACCTTTGTTTTAGATTTGTTGATGTTCAAGTCCAAGTCCTCTGCCATCTTTGAAAGAATTACAAAATCATTGGCAAACTTCAAAGTTGCTATATTCTTATCCCTGAACTTTAATTTACTTTCCAAATTACTCCTTATTTTGCTTTATTGTGCTTAATCTATAACTGAGTAACCACACAAATAAAAGTCACAAGGTGTGAGGTCTGGGATGTTGGATTGGAAGAGGAGGAACACAAGATGATTTTCTTTGCCAGTGGCCTCCCAGATCTCCAGACCTCATCTTGTGATTTATATGTGGGGTTGCGTAAATGTCTGCATTTTTACCACCCTATGCCTGGCACTCTTGAAAGTGTGCAACATCGTTTTGTTGAAGCTGTGAATTGAATAACTAGAGAACAGCTGCTTCATGTTTGGCAGGAAATGAGCCACCATTTGATATTTGTCGTGTCATACATGGTGCTTACATTGAACACACAAAAATTTGAACTTCTCTTACCAGGAACGTTAGAACTGTGTTTCTATCTTTTGTAGTTTGGAAACAATAAAAGTTTGAAATCTGTTCCTTCTTTTTCAATAGGCCTGTACTATAACTACAGTTTGATTTTGTTCCCTGTAGTTTATCATTGCTACCTTCAGAATTTCAAAAACGAGGGGAAGGGACCAAACTGCTAGGTCATCGGTCTCTTGTTCTGAATAAAACAATGCCACAAGGGTAGGAATAAAACAAGTGAGACTGACAACACAAAACGGAGAGAAAGGAAAAACCACAAGAACGACAGAAGGACAACAAACACTTAAATGGACAAAAGGGAAGAGGAAAACCACAGAAACACAAGAAACAGGTAGAAGAGATTAAAATGACAAAACAGATTACCATACTGGCTGACCTTGAAAATAAAAAGGAGAAGCCAGCCACTCTGCAACACATTAAAACCTCCACCTTAAAATCACTAAGGTGGAGGACACAGAGGGACAATGGACATGCGCTAAAACTTAGACCAAATTATAAAACCCACCCGCATGAATAAAATGTAAAACTAAATCAGCAAATGAGGCATTGTCAGATAAAATTAGGGGCAATTAGTGCGGTAACCGAAGACTTTGTCGCAGGGCAGTCAAAGTGGGACCGTGCACCAGAATATGGGCCACTGTCAACCAGGCACCGCACTGACACTGAGGCGGGCCTTCACGACGCAGGAGGTAGCTGTGGGTTGCTCAAGCACGGCCAATGCGGAGCTGGCAGAGAACCACAGAGTCCCTGCAAAAGGCCCTCATGGAAGACTGCCACACATTCATAGTCTCATTAATGGCACGCAGTTTGTTGTGCGATTTCGTCTCCCAAATCTGAAAAACCTAGCGGCATAAAAACGAATGCAGGTCAGTTATTGGTATGCCAATCTCCATGAGCAGTTTTCTTGTAGCCTGTCAGCAAGTTCGTTGCCTGGGATTCCGATGGGTCCTGGGGTCCACACAAACACCACCGAACGACCGGACTATTCCAGGGCATAGATTGACTTCTGGATGGTCACTAGCAAAGGATGACGAGGGTAGCACTGGTCAATAGCTTGTAGGGTGCTCAAGTAGTCAGTACACAGAAGAAACAGTCCCCGGGGCATGAACGCATCTGCTCAAGAGTATGAGATACAGCCATCAGCTCTGCAGTGAAAACACTACAACCCATCGAGCAATTCAATATGTCCTCCATGGACATATGCGAAGCTGACGTGACCATCAGCCATCGAGCCATCAGTTGAACCACTTCATGGCCTCGGTACATGTCAAGAATCAAGAGGAAGTGACAGCGGAGAGCCACGGGGTGAACTGAGTCCTTTGTGCCACGTGAAAGGTCCAGGTGAAGCCTCGGCCTAGGTGTCCACCATGGAGGTGTACGCAAATGGACCTCAAGTTTAGGTGGTAAAGGCAAAGACTCCAATTCCGATAGAAGGGATCGGAAGCGAACTGCAATTGTAAGCCCTCACCTGAGCCGCCGATGCGGGAGATGAACCGCCATGGGTGGGAAATGGAGACGGTAATTCGGATGCACAGAAGGACTACAAACCTCTGCGATGTAACTGGTGAGCAGTTGTGCACGCCTGACCTGCAACAGAGGGACTCCAGCCTCCGCCAGGATGCTGGTCACCCCGGACTCGTCCTAAAAGCTCCCGTCGTTGGTCGAACGCCACAGTGGTGCACTGGGTCGAGTAAACACAATGCTGAGGGCACTGCCGAACCATAAACCACACTACCATAGTCAAGGCAGGATTGAACAAGGGTTCTGTAGAGCTGCAGCAGCGTAGAGCTATCTGCACCCCAGTTGGTGTTGCTCAGGCAGCGAAGGTCATTGAGGTCCTGCCAGCACTCCCGCTTCAGCTGACGAAGATGAGGAAGCCACATCAATCAGGCATCGAAAACCAGTCCTAAGAATCGATATGTCTCCACTGCTGTGAGTGGATCATCATTAAGGTAAAGTTCTGATTCTGCATGAACGATACGACACCAACAGAAGTGCATGACACATGACCTTGTGGCTGAAAACTGGAAGCCGTGGGCTAGAGCCCATGACTGCGCCTTGAGGATGGCTCCCTGTAGGTACCGCTCAGAAACACCAGTACTGGTGGAGCAGCACAAACCTGCAGCTGCTGCTAGACCATTAATGGCCACAAAAAAATAGAAATACACTCAATACACAGCCCTGTGGGATCCCATTCTCCTGGATGTGGGGGGAACTATGGGAGGCACCAACTTGGACATGAAAAGTACGAAGTGACAGGAAATTCTGGATAAAAATCGGGAGCGGGCGTCAGAGACCCAAAAATCGGGAGCGGGCGTCAGAGACCCTACTCGTATAATGTGGCAATGATATGATGCCACCAGGTGTATAATATGGCAAGGATATGATGTCACCAGGTGGTATCATATGCTTTTCAAAAATCAAAAAAGACGGCAACAAGGTGTTGGTATCTGGAAAAGGTTGTTCAGATGTCAGACTCGAGGGTCACAAGATTATCAGTGGTAGAGCGACCCAGGCGTAATTCTGTCCCGGCACGGAGCCAGTAGGCCACGTCACTCCAGGACCAAACCCAACCGCTGACACACCATAAGTTCCAGCAGCTTACAAAGAACGTTGGTGAGGCTGATGGGCTGATAGCTATCCACATCAAGTGGGCTTTTGTCAGGTTTGAGCATTGGTACGATGGTGCTCTCCTGCCAGTGTGATTGGAAAGACGCCATAGCACCACATTCGGTTGAAGATCAGGAGGAGATGTCACTTGTAGTCAGACGGGAGATGTGTAATCATCTGACTGTGGATCCGGTCTGGCCCAGGAGCTGTGTCGGGACAATGTGCAAGGGCACTGAGGAGCTCCCACTCTGTAAATGGGGTGTTATAGGGTTCACTGTGGCATGTAGTGAACGAGGGGACTTTCCCTTCCATCCACCATTTGAGAGTGTGAAAGGCTGGGGAGGTAGTTCTCTGATGCAGAGGTTCGAGCATAGTGCTCAGCAAAGTGCTCGGCAATCGCGCTTGGTCGGTAGATAACACGCCATTTATGTTAACACCGGGAACACCTGTTGGGATATGGTACCCGAAAACTCGTTTGAAATTTGCCCAGACTTTGGAAGGTGACATATGGCACCCAATGGTTGAGACGTATCTCTCCCAACACTACTGTTTCTGTCTTTTGATAATCTGGCGAACGCGGGCACGGAGCCATTTAAAGGCTATGAGGTGCTCCAGGGTGCCGCTGTAGAGCTCGCCAATGGTCCTTAATTGCCTCAGCGACTTCCGGCGACCACCAAGGGACTGTCCTTCGGCGGGGGCACCCTAAAGAACAAGAGATCATGTTTTCTGCCACAGAAACGATCATTGTAGTTACCTGCTCAACCACCACATCAACATGTGGGGGAGATTCAACGGTGACAGCAGAGGTGAAAGCATCCCAGTCTGCCTTGTTTAAAACCCATCTGGGCAGGCATATATGGGCCTGACGCCAAGGGCAGTCACAGGAAGATGGGGAAGTGGTCACTACCTCACAGGTCATCATGTGCTCTCCAGTGGATAGATGGGAGAAGGCCAGGACTGCAAACTGAGAGATCAATGGCCGAATTTGTGCCGTGGGCCACACTGAAATTTGTGGGGGCCCCTGTATTTAAGAGGCAGAGGTCTAACTGAGAAAGTAAGGTTCCAACATCTCTGCCTTGGCCAGTAAGATCGGTGCCACCCCACAAGGGATTATGAGCATTAAAATCTCCCAAAAGTAGGAAAGGTTTAGGGAGTTGATGAATCAGTGCAGCCAATGCATTCTGGGGTACTGCACCATCTAAAGGAAGATATACGTTCCAGACAGTTATTTCCTGTGTCGTCCTTATCCTGACAGCCACAACTTCAAGAAAGGTTTGAAAGGCCACATGTTCACTACATACCGAGTTCAGAACAGACGCAAACTCCACCTGACACACTATTATAGTCGCTATGTTTCTCGTAATATCCCCTATAGCTGTGAAGGGCAGGAGTCCACATTTCCGGGAACCAGGTTTCCTGGAGAGCAACGCAGAAAGCACGTGTAAAGCTTAACAGTAGCCACAGCTCAGCCAGGTGGTGGAAAAAACCACCGCAATTCCACTGGAGGATGACGTTATCGTGAAGCTGGAAAGGCATTAAGTGCTCAAGGAGGCAGGTTATGCCTCAGGGTCACCTGCTGCCACCAATTGAGTATTTGTAGCCATTTCTATGGTGGATGAGGCATCAGTGAGGTCCAGGTCTGCAGGGGACGCTAAGATTTCCACCGCATCCTCAGATGCAGAATTGATAGGGAGTGGTGGTGTTGGGGTCAGCAGAGGGTCCAGTTTCTTAGCAGTCTTCTTAGTTTGCCTGCTCTCTCGCTTCTCTTTAGGGGCATGCTGGGACAATTTCTCCGAAGCAGCTTCCGGCATGGAGGAAGACCGTGAAGCTCTTTGTCCAGCAGCTTTTGGCTCCTTGAGCCACTGGTGAGTGTTCGCCGTGGCATTAGTAGAGATCTTGGTAGAGAGGGGCCCAAGGGACCGCACGAGAGGAGCCGGAGGAGGCTGTTACTTCTCCAGCAAGGAGGAAGAAACTGATGTCCCCTGCATATGCGGTGGGCAGGGGGGTGGGGGGGGGGGGGTGTTGCTCCCAAAGTAGGTGCTTTGAGAGCAGCGGAGGAAGATTTGCCCCCTACCACCAAGGGGGCAGATGTATTCTGGTGGCCCAGAGGGCCCACAGCTTGTGACACAGAGTGAGGAATCACTGGCAGTTGGGATGGCGACGGTGACATTGCTCCAGCATATGTCGACGTCAACTGAATGGGGTGTAACCTTTCAAATTTACGTTTAGCATCTGTGTAAGTCAATCAGTCCAGGGTCTTGTACTCCATGATTTTCCACTCATTTTGGAGTACTGGGCAGTCTGGTGAGCAGGGGAGAGGTGCTCCCCACAGATGATGGAAGAGGGAGGTGGCGCACATGGTGTATCTAGATGCAGTGGACGATCACAGTCTAGACATGTGGTGCTGGAAGTGCAGTGGGAAGCAATGTGTCTGAACTTCACATAGGGGGAGCGACATATTGTTTAACGTCACAGCGGTAAACCATCACCTTGACCTTTTCAGGCAATGAATCACCCTCAAAGGCCAAGATGAAGGGACTGGTAGCAACCCTGTTGTCTTTGGGTCCCCTGTAAACGCACTGGATGAAATGAACACCCCGTCGCTCTAAACTGGCGCGGAGCTCATTGTCAGACTGCAAGAGGAGATCGCGATGGGAAATGATCCCCTGGACCATGTTGAGGCTTTTCTGGGGAGTGGCAGAAACAGGAATATCGCCCAGCTTATCACAGGTGAGTAACGCTCGGGATTGGGTTGGGGATGCTGTCTGAATCAAGACTGTGCCGTTTCGCATTTTGGACAGCGCTGTCACTTCTCCAAACTTATCCTCAACGTGTTCAACAAAAAACTGAGGCTTCGTAGGTAGAAAGGAGTCCCCACCACTCCTGCTACAGACGAATATAGCGAATATGGCTCACTCCGTTCTGTAGCCCTACATTCCTCCCATGGTGTAGCGAGGGAGGGAAACGGCTAGGATCATACCTGTCGGCACTGTATTCTATCTTGCCCTTCTTGGAGACTGCTGGTGCTGTACGGTCACCAGCAAGAGATGACTTAGTCTGCTTCATTATGGGTCATCCACCCTGATGCCCCTCACTCCAATCAGGGGCTCTCCCCACGAGCACCACCCAGCCACAGCAAAGGCCAACTGGCAAGATGGCCGTTGCCAGGAGTTCTGATGGCTAAGGAAGACAAGCATCTACTCCCTGGCATACATGGGGAGTTTACAGCTCAGACATCAACAGTGCAATCCCTGTGTTGCCAGGGGCCTACCACCAAATGGGTACATGACGGCCCCACCACAACGGACTGGCTACCATGCTGGATATTGGGCGCAGAAAAATCCAATATTGTCATGGGGGCGAAAAAGGACAGGAGGCAACGGAAGAAGATGACATACCCCGGAAAGTGTCCTTGCCCAAATAGATGAATTGCAGGTGGAGATGCAAACCCATGACAAGATATTCAGGAGATCAAATCTAAGGGCACTATGGGTAACTCATGCATCATGTATGGCATTCTTCCCCATATGGCCCACACTTCTGTAGAATTTTGAAAGTTGCAGGCCAAACCATAGAATGGGACCTGCACTCATAGGGCTGAAAAGTGAGAGACTCCTTTTAGTTGCCTTTTACGACAGACAGGAATACCTTGGGCCTATTCTAGCTTCCAGGCCTGCAGGGGGCAAAGAGGCAATCCAGTCAACATTGTCAAAAGCTTTCTCTAAATGAAACAATGGAAAATCTAGGATGGAATGTAACAATATTAGAGAAGGAAAGTTGCCACTCACCATATAGCAGAGATGCTGAGTTGCAATAGGCACAACCAAAAGACTGACACAATTATAGCTTTCGGCTATTAATCTTTCTCTAAATCTATAGATATGTGATCTATAGATACTTGAACAGTATCACAAATCAAATGAGTACTAGTAATGACTCAATGTATTTTATTCTAGATGAAACCACTGACAGGCAGAACAAATACGTATTGAACATTTCACTAGGTCCCCTGAAAGATAAATGAAGTCCTTGCTTTTATTGACTTACTTTCTTGAAAAAACAGACGATGTCACTGTGACACAATGTTTCAACAATATATGTTTGGTGTTGTGGCTTGATATAGTGTTCAAGTATGGCTAGTACATGCAGATGAAGCTTCTCACATGGGACTTCCTGGCAGATCAAACCTTTGTGCTGGACTGGGATCTGAATCAGGGACCTTTGCCTTCCGCAGGCAAGTGCTCTACCAACTGCGCTATCCAACACAACTCACAAGCTGCCCTCGCAGCTTTACTTCTGCCAACACCTCATCTACTACCTTTCCAATTTCACAGAAGTTCTATTTATTCTGCAGGATTAGTACTCTTTCTTCTCTGCAGTAGAGTGTGTGCTGATCTGAGACTTCCTCACAGATCAAAACTGTGTGCCAATCCGAGACTCGAACCTGGTATCTTTGCCTATCATATGCAAGTGCTCAACCAACTAAACTATCAACATGACTCACAACCTGCCCTTACAGCTTTACTTCTGGAGTACCTCATCTCCTGCCTTATAAACTTCACAGAAATTTTCCTGCATATCTTGCAGGGCTAGCACTCCTAGAAGAAAGGATATTAAGGCACCATAGCTTAGCACAGTCTGGGAGATTGTTTCCATTATAAATTTTCACCCTGCAGCAAAGTGTGTGCTAAGGAGAGCCATCCTGGCTGATTGAAACTTTCTGCCAGACTGGGACCCAAATCTGGGACCTCTGTGAGGGCACATCATGAGTCATGTATGACTAGCTCATTTGGCAGAGCACCTGTCCACAAAAGGCAAAAGCCCCAGGTTTGAATCATGGAGCAAGAAACAGTTTTAATCTGCCAAGGAGTTTCAAATCAGTACACCCTCATTCTAGAAGCTTCTCACCTGTTACTTGCATTTCCCAGTTTCAAGTCTATGTTCTGCAACTTTAAATATGTGACCTCACAGGCATATTAACAACGAGTTTGGGAGGTATTAAAAGAATAACTTATAGCATGCATTAAAAAAATGCCTTCAAACTTCCTTTATAACATTCCTTTTTTATGGGTAAATAGCTGAAAGCAGTAGTGTTTATCTTCAACCGTTTTCAAGCTGTAGGCAGATTTTTAGGTGCTCTGTGAGATGATTCTTCGGCAGTAAGAAAAGCTAAAGACCTAGGAGATAAACAAGAACTATACGTCAAGCTTTATGTCATGCATGGACACACTTCCCTGAAAACAACCATGAGAAAACTGGTGGAAGGGTGTTTCAAAAAAGAAGCAACATGAACCATTTTGACAGACAGGGTACACATAAAGGTACTGGAGAACAGAAACTCAAGCAAATCTTAGCCAAAAGCTGTGGATGTTGAGAGAGCGGAAACAAACAAGAATATTGATTATTGTTAAAAATGTGCACATATTGGATCTTTTGCTGTAGAACATAACTTCTCTATTCAAAAACATTTTCTGAATGATTATAGATGAAGTCTCACTCCAAAAATAAAAAGATTTAAATCTTGAATGTTATTTGTTTCAACATTTTTCTGGACTATACAGAATGTTCAGTGAGGTGTTTCACAAGCATTCATGCGAGTGAATTCCCTTGGGAGGTTTGTGTTTTAATAACTCATACATACAGTCCATAATACACATTTACATTTGGAACCTTTTCAGCACTTTTTGTGCCTAAAGTGCTGCATCTCCTTGTCACATTTTTCATCTAAAAATGCTGCATCTGGTTATGTGTGAAGCTTCTACTTTGCATCCATGTGGACCACAAGATGTGTGACAATAGCAAGTCTGTCATGAATGTGTTATTTATGCAGTTCCCATCACACTTGTTTCCACTGATGCTGTGTTCTCCAGGAACACACTAACCGCACTAATCACTTTCACAATAGTGGTCTATTTGTTAGAGATAAACAAATCTCTTTAATTGTCTCCATTCCCTACAGTAAGCTTAGTTTTTCTTTTGCTAATGTGTTTATCAGATAAAGTCGATCCCTCAACTTACTAATAATGAAACTATACACATGATTACTTAATTTGTGTTTAATGAATTATATTCATAATGTCTCACTGTGAAATGAATAAAGTCATTTGGTTTAAGAACATAATTTTCTCAATAAAAATATTTATTTATCATGATCTCATTAGTGCCATCAGGCCCTCTCTTACAAATATGACTACATGTTGGCCATTTATGTGAGTGGTTCTGTCATTAAACTAAATTAAACTCCACACAAACAGGCCATGAAGGCAAACTAGCCGCCATGTCATCTCAGTCCACTGACATCTCTGGATGCTGATATGGAAGGGCATGTGGTCAGCACACCGCTATCCCAGCCGTATACAAGACCGGAGCCACTACTTATCAATCAAGTAGCTGCTCAGTTTGCCTCACAAAGGCTGAGTGCACCTTGCTTGCCAACAGCATTTGGCAGACAAGATTGTCACCCATCCAAGTGCAAGCCCAGCCCAACAGTGCTGAATTTTGGTGATCTGACAGGAACCAGTGTTACCATTGTGGAAAGGCCACTGGCAGTTCTGTCATTAGTCATTTAAATTTAATAACTGAATAAACTGAGAAATTCATGCATTCAATAGAATTTTTCAAGCAAATATTATTTCATTATGCACCCATTTGTGCAGCAGTAAGATTCACTTCTGAATAAGGGAAACCTTTTGCATTTCTAGCACTAACTTTTACCATCACTACTATTATTTTCAAACTGTAGTTAATACATATCAACAAATGACAATATTATAAAAATGATAAATTACTACTCACCGTATAGTGGAAATGTTGAGTCACAAACAGGAACAACAAAAGAACTGCTATACAGGTAATTTTTTCGCCAAAAAGCCTTCTTTTGACTATAACAACACACACACACACACACACACACACACACACACACACACACACACACACAGTCTCTGGCTGGCGAGGTCAGACTGCAAGTAACTGTGCATGACGGGAGAAGCAATGTGGGTGGTGGGGGGTAAGGAAGAGGCAGGGAGGGGGAGGGATAGCAAGGTAGGGATGAGGGGTGGTAAAGTGCTGCTTGTGGGAACATACAAAAGTGGAGAGAGGGTAGGGCAGCTAGATACAGTAAGGAGGTTAGACAGACGGCAGGATGGGGTGGGGGTGGGGGGAGGGGGGGGGGCGGGGGAAGGAAGGAGAGTGGGAAAGGAAAGAAGGAAAAAGAATGTGGGTGCGTTGGTGGAATAGAAGGCTGTGTAGTGCTGGAATGGCAACAGAAAAGGGGATGTGGGTAGAGAATAATAATGGAGGTTGAGGCCAAGAGTGTTATTGAAACGTAGGATACATTGCAAGGAGAGAATCCACCAGAGCAATTTAGAAAAGTTGGTGCAGGTAGGACGGATCCAGGACAGGAGGGACTGAATGACATTCTCCGTTAAGTGTTTCGTCTACCTCTCATTGTGGCCTGAAATGAGGAATGTCCTACCCACTATCCTTCCCACCCCTCCCACACTGGTATTCCGCCACCCGCCGAACCTACACAATATCCTCATCCGTCCCCGGACATTCCTTGCTCCCAGCACCTTGCCTCATGTCTCATATCCCTGTAATAGACCTGCATGCAAGATCTGTTCCATACATCCCCCCCACTACCGACTAATCCAGTCTGGTCACAAGTATCATCTATCCTATCAAAAGTAGGGCAACCTATGAAACCAGTCATGTGATCTACAAGCTAAGCTGCAACCACTGTGCTGTGTTCCATGTGGACATGACAACCAACAAGCTGTCTGTCTGCATGAATGGCCATTGACAAACTGTGACCAAGAGGAACAGTTGGACCACCCAGCAGCTGAGCACATCACCCAACGCGATGTTTTTCATTTCAATGACTGCTTCAAAGCACGTGCCATCTGGATCCTTCCTACCAACATCAGCTTTTCTGACTTGAGCAGGTAGGAGCTCTCCCTGCAATATATTCTTCATTCCCGCAACCCTCCTGGCCTGAACCTTTGTTAGTCATTGTCCTTCACACACCTATCCCCTTGCCTGTTCCCATTCCAGCACTACACAGCCTTCAATTCAACCAACATAGCCACAGTCTTTCTTTTTCTCTCCTTTTCCACTCACTCCACTCCTCTCCTTTCCCTCAGTCTATCTTCCTGACTGCACCTGGCTGTTCTACCCATTCTCTACCTCATTCCTGTATAATCCCACAAGCAGCACCCTTTCCCTGCTATCCCACCCCCTTTCAGCCTCCTCCTTATACTCCCACCACCCAGATTGCTTTTCCCATCATGCACACTTGCTCACCATGTGGCCTCAGTGGCATGAGATAGTGTTCGAGCGCGCGCGCGTGCGTGTGTGTGTGTGTGAGAGAGAGAGAGAGAGAGAGAGAGAGAGAGAGAGAGAGAGAGACTTTTATCAGAAGAAGGCTTTTTGGCTGATAGCTTACTTGTTTAGCAGTCTTTTTGTTCTTCCTGTCCACAACTCAACATTTCCACTATAATATAATAATATTGTTATTATTCCATCCTGGATTTTACATATCAATAAATGTTATATACACTGCCAGCAGGCAAACAAGCACCCACGGGCACACACAGGCAAAAGACTGATATGCAGGCAGTCAGGCAGACGGGCCAGAGCCTGTGCAACAGTTCTGCACTACCCGAGCCCATGCATATAGCATTTGCCATGGGGTTAGCAAAATCAAGGTGCAGAATGTGTGTAATTAGGCCACCTGAGTGGTAGCCTATACTAGCTGTTTCTGCCCGCATGCAAACTGAGGGATCACAGCAGTGCCCATGCCAGTGGTTTAGCTAGGTGGGTGCAGTTCGCAATGGGTACCGGCTCGGTGGCAGAGACAAAATTTGGTGGGTTCTGTACAATGAGTTGTAAAAACATATTCTTTTCCATCACTTCATTCCTAACATTTCTGGTGGCAGGCCGGCTACTAGAAAGTGTATGGACTGCACCTGACCCATTTACATGCCTTTGTGGATTTTACAGCTTGAAATTATTTTAACCCAGTGCTTGAGACATCCATGTCAATTACCTCAGAGATGCTGGTTTTTGCATTATAAACTGAGAGTGCATCAACAAGTTGCTACAAGAAAATGGTACACACTGCAAAACCTTTGGAAGTTTCTGCTGTTTTAAAGCCAAGCAATCTGATTAAAACTTTGAAAAAACTTCCCATGACTGTAAAAATTTTAGTTGTCAATTATGATGAGATTTCTGAAGATGGTATCTTTGCAGTAGTTCCATACCTAAGAAGATTTCAGCAAGTTGCCAAAGTTCCAAACGAAGAGTCTCTTTGCCGAACATGTTTAAGATTCTCACAGTTTGTAGTTTAACAAGAATTTTCCAGATATTTCTCAACTTCATTTTAGAATCAAGATTTTCCTTAAATCTGTCTGTTTCGGTAGCATCATGTGAAAGAAGTTTTCCAAAACTCAAATTCATTAAGATTTATCTTAGGTCCATTATGAGCCAGGTATGAGGCTAGTTTGTTAATCAAAACTAGTGTAGCTAAAGGTATCAATTTCTATGACACAGTTTCAAAATCTGCAGCAGGAAAAATGTTAAAGTCACCAATTACTAATATCTTTGACTATCTGTACAGCTTCTTTAACAATCAACAAAAACTGTGTTATTTATTTTTTTTTAAAAAAGGTGTTTTAGTAATTTGTTTCCACTTCTAAAAACTGTTTACGAAATTTTTACCATTATACTTTGTTTACTTGCTTCTCCCCAAAAATCATTTGACATTTTTGTAGAGACGGTGGGGGTTGGGGGACAACAAGTTACAGCTGTACACCCAGTTCCAAACTACCACTGGAACATGCACTACGGGGCCAGGCTGGAACAGCCTAACGTAAGTGAATAAAAGTATTTTGTTGTTGCTCTTTGAATACCTAGCTTTTTAAACACCTGTCTACATGAGATTTGACACTATTCGCCAGATGATAGTCTAACAGCATGTTTCTATGTGATTACTTTGTGTAAAATTACCCCATAATATTATACTAGGTGACATTAACGAATGGAAATTGTCAAAGTAAGCTAATTTACTGATGCTTTCTGTGCCAAAATCAGTAAGAATGGTGAAACAGCTACTAACCCTAGAACTGTGTACACCAGGGTCACTCTAACCCTTGGGTTTTTTGTTTGCCACTGTGCGTGCATTACTGCAAATACACAACCTACTGTCACCAATGTAAATTCAGCATTGGGTGACATCCAGTAGAGGACAGATGTTTGAAGTTGTGAGAGATTACTGTTTAATCAATTTGACAGAAACATTTTTTGAAGGTCACTGTGACCCTGGAGTGCACATTGTGTAACAGTTCTGTAGCTGAGTGTGAAGTACATTTATGTGAAAATGACACATAGGAGTGACAATATACTAATGGAGGATGCCTTACAGGAAGAAGTTTGAAGAACTAAATTGTGAAAGTGAAGTACACGATTTTTGTGATGAAAGTGATTCTGAAGCTGATACTCCTACAGCAGTTGTGGATAATTGTAAAACTGATCTGTCTACAGAAACTTCAGACAGCGATGAAGAAAATACAATTGTCCATGGCAAGAATGGTGATTGTTGTTACACAGCTGTCCCTAATAGTTCCAAGTCTGCCAGCTGCTGATAACTTGTAGCCCATATTCCAAGAGTGTGGAAACAATAAACGAACGGATTTATGAATAACTGAGAACACTTCAAAATATTCATGTAATATGTGCATTTCATTAAATGACTAGTATCTTCAGCTAATTAAACTGCAAATAAAGTGTTTCAATCCAGAACACTTTCAGGTTTTTTCATTGAAAAGCTTCCACGAGACAGTTTTTACTTAGTTTTGAATTATGGATTCATTAATACAAATATTACATGACGGAAGTGAAAGAAAATGAGTTTAGTACACGAGAGTCCAATTTAATTATAAAACATTCTATTTTCCGGCAATTTCTCCGGCACTTAATTGAGGGTCAATCTAACCCTGGTGTACACTTTGCATGACAATGTCAGAGGTGTACACTATATTACAGGTCAAACTAAATAAATCATATTTGTTGGAATTACTACAAGTTTATACCACAAGATAGTAATGGACAATTTTAATGCCCATGTAGAGACTAAGAAGGAAAATGTCTCTTCAATAGTGAACAGATTGTGTATCAGAAACAAAACAGGAAACATCTTAGTGGAATTCACAATAAAGAATTGATGCACATCTTAAACTTTCTGTCAGATAAACCCAGGCATAAAATGGACATGGAAATGACAAAAGAGAATTAAAAATGAGAAGGGTTATATACTGTCAAACAACACACAAATTTTGCACATTATGTCAATCTTAAATCGCTTTAAGATGTCTAGTACTACGCAAAATAAAACTGAACACTTAGTTAGAAAAAGTAAGTTCATTATGTACAAATTTACATTCCCTTATTCAAAAAACTTTATCAGAGAAGAGGAAGAATACCACTTAAAGTAACAAACAATATTAAGAATATGGAGAATGAATTAACACTTACGTATGACACATGACGCCAACAAATATTATGCTGGAAACAGTGAGAGATGGTGCCAAAGCAAAGGGGAACAAGTAAAACAAAATTTTGAAGGACACAGGGTATTCAATGAAGACGGGTATTGAATTAAAAGTAAATGAAAAGAGCATCAACTAAACTATTCAGAAATGTTTTCGAAAATTTGTCAGAAATTATAATGAGAAGGTTACAAGGGAGACAATCAAAAACTGAAGTGTAAAGAGAACAAAGCAGATACTTATACTGGGCAGACATTATAACACATCAGAAAATAAGTCAGATTGCTCTGCCAAATGAACTGAAAGACCAAATTATGGGTCTTTGAAGATTTCTTCAATATTCTATGGAGTCCAACAGAGGAAATGAACACTGTGCGTCCATTCTAGAAGTACTACTGGAAGAAATAGGAAAAGCAATTAAGCATACAGAAGGAAGACAAACCCCTGAGAATGGTGGGATAAAAGCATTGGAGGGGGATGGGAGGGGGGGTTGAATCCAAAATTTATACAATTACTCACATGTTTGCAAATGTGTGTTAGCAGATAGTTGGAACAATGCTGTACTTGTTTCATTTAACAAGAAAGAGAGCTGGGAAGAAGTGGGAAACTACAGGTCTATTAGTCTTTTGTCAGCAGTATAAATGATTTTTTACAAAAAACTTTACCATCTGTCTAGAAAAAACTTTAGACATTAATCAGAAGAAAGAACAAGCTGGCTCAGTAAGTTGGTATAGCACAATGGACCCTCTACAAGTTGTTAGAAAGATAATAGAAATAAGCAAAGGTTATCAGCTACTGCTTTTTATGGAATTTACATACTATGAGAAAGTGTTTTATACTGTCACACAGCTATTGAGAATCAAGAAATCGAATCAACATCCTATATAATTTTGTTGAAAAATGCATATAAGAAAGATATATTCCATTCCATTCAATTACATCAGGATGTGATGGTGATGATGTTTTGGTTTGAGGGGCACTCAACATCAGCGCCTGTACAAATTCCCAACCTTTGCTCAGTCCAGACTCGCCACTTTCATAAATGATGAGGACAACACAAACATCCAGTCATCTCGAGGCAGGTGAAAATCCCTGACCCCGCCAGGAATTGAGCCCGGGACCCCATGCTCGGGAAGCGAGAACGCGACTGCGAGACCACGAGCTGCGGACAATTACATCAATAGAGTGAAAGGCTCAGAACTGAGGAAGGTGTTAGGCAATGGGATTCTATTTCACCAAACTATTATCTGTAGCCTTAGAAGAGGTATTCAGATCATTAAAGCAAGATGAAATAGGGATGTGCATAAACTGATCTTACATGAACCACCTTTGAATTGCAGATGGAATTGCTCTGTTTG
This sequence comes from Schistocerca cancellata, assembly GCF_023864275.1. NCBI lineage: Eukaryota > Metazoa > Arthropoda > Insecta > Orthoptera > Acrididae > Schistocerca > Schistocerca cancellata. Next base: position 384,605,082 of record NC_064626.1, on the reverse strand, counting down.
CTTCAGTTTCAGAAGAACTTCAGTAACGGGTAGAGGAACTGAACAAAGCAAATATGACTGTAGATCTGAAGACTAAATGCAGTACAACCAAAATAAATTACAATCAGTATTCTGATATGAAGATAATAAAAATTGATGCTGGGATGGAGAAACAGTTGACAAATTCATAAATTTAGAACAACTGAAAACAACTAGTGGGTGGACTCTTAAATAAATGAACCGGAGGGGGAAAATAGCTTGTAACTGAGCTGGGAAAATGGGCACATTATTCAGAAGTAAATTACCAACATGCCTTAGTTGGAGAGTCTACAACCAGTGAATACTATTAGTAATAACTCATGAAAGTGGAATATGAGTGTTTAATGTCAAAAGAGTTGTTCTTATGGGGCAGCCACAACTGTATAAGTCCATTTTGAAAAACAAGTTGTTTAGTCCACAATCTTTTATTGGGTGCATTACCGGTTTCGGAACAGTTACAGTTTCATCATCTAGTGTAAACTGCAATAGTAAAACTATTAAATAAAATCAATCATTTGAGGTCATTCTCAACCCAGTGTCGTCAAGGAAAGAAAGTTCCATGTCAAAGGGGTGAAAGGGACAAATATTTAATAAAACCTGTTCCCCTATGCTGCACAAGCAGGAACACAAACAGGAAAATTATCAATTTTTGTCCCTTTTACTCCTTTGACATGGAACCTTTGGTTCCATGACAACAATGGGGTAAGGATGACCTCAGATGATTAAGTGATTGTATTTAATATTTTTACTTTTGCCGTTTGCACCGGATGATGGAACTGTGATTGTTCTGAACCTGGTCATGTACCCAATAAAAGATTGTGGATTAGACAACTGTCCTGCAGTTTTCTTCATTTTTCAAATGTTAAATGTTAAGTTCAGTAATTGAAAGCAGCCCAACGAACGATGAAAAGATACATGTTGTGCATTATAAGAGACAGAAAAACAAAGAAATGGATATGAGAGACAACAGGAATTGGGTATATGATAGTAACCATTATATAACTAAAATAGAGATGGGCGCAGCAAATTATAACAAGACACAATGTTAACAGATGAGATAAGTAGCTTCTGCTTGGAAATCCTTAGGATATGAAACAAGCAGAGCAAACTTCGATGCAAAAAGCTGAAAACGATAAGGTATAGATGAAGTGGGAAGAGGCCTACATCTAACAGTAATAATAAATGGGTGATGGAGAAAGAAAGAAAGAGAGAGAGAGAGCAGATGTTACTGGTTTATGTAATTGAGGTGATCTGTATGGAATTTCAAATTTACATACTTCACATACTGCACTGCCATGTATTTTGAATATTAAATTTTATGTATTCTCCGTCTGTCATGTTCTAATGTTAACAGTGATATTCTATTTTACCTTACACAGAATTAACTGAAGTGCAACTATTCTAATAAGTAATACAATGTAAATGGACAGATAAAAAAAAATCTAGTCACCAAGCAGCAGTAGGGGAACACACACACACACACACACACACACACACACACACACACACACACACACAAGGATTTAACTTTTACAAGCTTTTGAAGCTAGTGGGTTCTTCTTATTCTTCTGGCAGAAGAGATGAAGGGGAAGGAAGAGGGGTGAACAAAAAGATCTGGAGAGGTTTAGGATAGGGGGTACAGTTCAGAAAAGTCACCCAGAACGCTGGGTCAGGGGAGACTTACTGGATGCGATGAGAAGGAAAGATAGATTGTTGGGGACCGCACCATATGAGATTTGAAAACCTGAGAGCTTAAAGGTGGAAGACAGGGTAAAATGCAAGACAGAGATTACTACTAAAACATCGTGCATGAGTTGATAAAAGTGAAAAGCTAAGTGCATTGTATGTAACAGAGTAGTAGATGGGACAGCAAAAAATAGACAAGTCAGAAAATGAAATATGTAGAAAAGTAAAATGAAGTGAAGAAAGGAGTAGTTACTGTGAAGAAATGCTGAGATTAGAGAGATTAACGTAAATTAAGGCAAGGTGGGTGGCGAGAACCAAGGACACGTTGTAGTGCTAGTTTCCAGCTGTGGAGTTCTGGGAAACTGGTGGCCAGAGGGAGAATCCAGATGATGTGTGTAGTGAAACATGCACCGAGATCATGACTGTCATGTTTTACAGCATGCTCTTCAACAGGATATTGCATGTTGCCTTTATACACCATCTGCCTATGCCCATTCACCCTAACTGGCAAAACATATACTATCAAAGGGAGAGCCACATGTGAAATGACATGTCAGATACCAGTTTTTATGTAAGCACTGTTTGGCCTTTTGTATCAGCAGGACTACCACTCAGTTATCAGAGTTATCAGTCAGGATGGATGGGCATAGGCAGAGGGTGTATAGAGGACACACAATATCCTTTTGCAGAGCACGATGAACAACATGACAATCATGATCTCAGTTCCTGACAGCACGCGCACCATCTGGATTCTTCCCCCACTTTTTTACCTATCCAATTACATTATATTATCAATAATTGATTATTTTCATTCTAATGAGTAATATGTCATTCACAGAAAATCAATCACTAATATCCATGAAAATTCCATCTTTTAATTCATCTCTAATGGGACTGATTATGATGACTGCTTCGTCTGCAAAGTGAACTACTACTGCCTTCCCCCCCCCCCCCCCCCCCCTATTCACAGTAAATTCAAACCTGTTCTGAAGCGCATCAACTAAGACAGGAAAGAAAATTTGCCGTCTCTGTGATGTCATTATTATAATCCTGGCAATTAGATGCCATCTCTGTGCCTAAAAGTGGTAGCCTCACAAGTTTGACAACAGTCAGAAGAAGGCCATGACAATCATGACAGAGGCAATCACCAAAAGCTTGAGATTTTATCAAAATTTGAGATGGCAGGTTAATAAAGAATTTTTAGTTAAGGACTCCACTGTAAAGGGCTACACAGTCACTGACAATTTGCTTACATGCAAAACCTGACGTGATTGGTTTAAGTTTAATTTAGGTTTTTTTTAATGTTCTATGGACCATATTTGGAAGAGCTCACCACAACGTGGAACAAGTTACTTGGTTTACGAATCACATACATTTTCTCTTTGAGATCACAACTACGAGTTAATATTTAGATAAAAAGGTTTTTTTATCTACAGTAAAAATCTGACAAATGTAGCCCAATGACTTACATTCTGTCGATCGAGAAATTCAGCTATGGAGTAGAAAGAGTTGTCAAGCAGAAATGATTTACTTTTAAAAAAATGCCTTATCTGGCACAACTCAGTCGCTAGCGAGGTGGTCAAACTTTTTTTATTTCTTTTAATTTTTTGATAGTGTTGTGTATTAAGAATAATGTAGTGAGAGGCTGCTGTTAGTACACCAAACCTTTTCAACTCATACTTACATGAAGATCAAGGACGAACAACTGATATTATTCTTACAGCAAGTTTCTGTCGAATGAATACTTTGTGTCAATGTCTGGGATTGTCCCAGAAAATTATTCCATATGAAATTAATGGCTGGAAGTGTGCAAAGTACACTAATTTCCCTTAAACTTTCACAACACAACAAAACAAGGATCATTTGCACACTGGCACCCAAGTGAAAAGAAAATGGGGTCATCTCCCAGAAATGTAACTTTACAAATGAATCAGTATATAAGATATGGCTATACTAGTTTTTATGCTGGAGGGTAGGTTCACATTATTTTGTTCAACTCCTGTCACACTTCTCTACATAAAATATGATGCACATTATGTACAGCATTTCAGTGAGGAAAGTTAACTGCACACTCTAGATACATAAGATTTTATTGACACTATCCTGTCCAACTATGACACTGAGTGTAGTGGCACAGTTTTGGGACCCTGCAGAAGTGCAGATTGAAAGCAGTGGGCTCACATTTGGGAAGAGCAAGGTTTGAACCTCCATCCAGCTATCCTGACTTGGATTTCCATAGTTGCTAAGGAGAATACTTGGATGATTCCATTGCAAAGGCTATGACCAACTTCTTTCCATAAGCTGATCCATGTCTGCACATGTTTTACATATAAATATCGGTAATGTATCTGACATGTCCAATACTGTTGTGTTAAACGGTCAAAGAATGAATATTTGTATTGCTAGCCCAACATAAATATGAATTATCAGTTACAGTGCCAAATCAAAACATTTTCCTTCTTGAAAATGAGAAATGTGATTCCTGCAGTTGCTACACCATGCCACTCCATGTGGTCATTGCATGAATTACCATTAAGTATCTGGTTAAATCCAGAAGACTATAAAACGAAACAAACCATCCATTCCAGATTGAATTCAAATGTTATTCTCATTGAGATGTAGTATGGAATCTGGGGATATGTGAAATTATAACTTTTCATAGCAGTTAGACATCTTATATAGAAGCTTAATACATTCATCTGTAATCTGAATGACTGCTGACGATGCAATAACTTCAGCTGACATTTATTTCTGTGCTATGGAGGAGAGAAACATTTACAATTTTTTCTGCTTGAAAATGAATTACCTCTGAATGCAATCTGTCATGAGCATTCGATGAATTAATTCACATGAAGGACACATTTCAATCAAATTCATCAGTCTTAAATTATCATAAAATTCAGCACAGGAACAGTGTCTGTGTTAGCCTTGTCTGTCACATAGCAGAGCACTAATGCAAGTGAACAATCAAGGCTACCCTGGAGCTAAATTGAAGAGTATGTGAATATTCGCTCTAGCCCAGTTGGTAATTTCAGCTTAAAAAGCTATGTAACATATCAACTGCTGAGCAGATAGCACGAAGTATTCCATTGTGCGACAAATTCCCACTGACATGCACAATGAGGCCCAGAAAAAGAGTCCATGAAGACAAAAAATAATACCTCTGTTGAGATTACAATCTCCAGTGTCACGAGTAACTAATAAAATGTGACTAGACAGTAGGCTTTGCTGTATGCTATCATTTATAATTTACACCAAGTGATTTAACATTGCTTCTCTACACTGTAATGTAGGGGTTACAAAGGAGGCAATTCTCATAGACATATGAATATTTCAAGACTTACACAAACCTGTTTGATAGGGGACATTGGAAACTCTCTTGTGTTACTTCAAAGGCTGTATAAGTCCACAGACTGTGATGTAAAGTACTTGGAAAAAAACTGATAATTAAAGCTGTGCTGCAGAATCTTCCTAGAGCGCTTAGCAGGAAAAAATAATAAGTGTCAAATCGATGCATCTTGCAAATGATTCTGGTAACCCAATTCATGTTGCTGGGCAAAAAAACTGCACAACAATAAGGAAGTTACAGGAGTCAATGAAACTGATACCACAAACAACATTTGGTAGCATGAGTAAGTGATTCAATTTCCAGACTAACAGAAATGAATCACTCATAGGAAATACGTCCACACCATTATAGTGGCCCACTATTTAATCTATATTTCAACTTCATTATACCCAAACATTTATCTTTCACAGTGTTGAAACCTCATTGGTGCACATTATGGTTTAAAATCCACAAGCTTTCAGTTCAGTACATTTCTGTGTGATTTTCTCAAATTTTCTGTGTTATTTTCTCAAAATTTTCTCCTTTTTACCAATTGGTGGATATTAACTTAACGAAATTATCAGAACACTATCCCAATATATATTTGAAAATGTTGTAATTCTTGTTAGGTAAATTACTTTGTGTGTTTGTGTGTGTGTGTTGGGTATTGCACAATGGCAAATGCTATTCCTACATACTGAATATTACTTTGTCTTTGCTGAAGTATTATGCCGTTGTAGTACTGTATGTTTCATTGTGTGAACAATACTGTGAACGTGTTCCTTGGTACATTCAACTAAGGAAAGTGTACAGAAAAACATACATATTAAATGTACCTCCTAGAACCTGCACTGGTCATGGAGAGTGGGTTCTGGTCTGGGCTTGGACGACTTAAGTTCAAAGGTCCACTTATTTTAAATTGTGACAAGCCTGGGCCATACAATGCAGTTTGTCAATATCCACTGGAGATTAGTTTCCAGAGAATTATTCCTAATTTTTACTTGGCAAATAACATGTGTTTACTTGATTTATGTTCCAAGTTAGTTTCATATATAACTTTCATGACAAATGGTGATGCTGTGGAATGTATCACCAAACAACCGATTGGAAGAACAGTGCAGTTTGTATACAGGGTGTTACAAAAAGGTACGGCCAAACTTTCAGGAAACATTCCTCACACACAAAAAAAGAAAAGATGTTATGAGGACATGTGTCCGGAAACGCTTAATTTCCATGTTAGAGCTCATTTTAGTTTCGTCAGTACGTACTGACTTCCTCGATTCACCGCCAGTTGGTCCAATAGAAGGAAGGTAATGTTGACTTCGGTGCTTGTGTTGACATGCGACTCATTGCTCTACAGTACTAGCATCAAGTACATCAGTACGTAGCATCAACAGGTTAGTGTTCATCACGAATGTGGTTTTGCAGTCAGTGCAATGTTTACAAATGTGGAGTTGGCAGATGCCCATTTGATGTATGGATTAGCATTGGGCAATAGCCATGGCGTGGTACGCTTGTATCGAGATAGATTTCCAGAACGAAGGTGTCCCAGCAGGAAGATGTTCGAAGCAATTTATTGGTGTCTTAGGGAGCACTGAACATTCAAGCCTATGACTCGCAACTGGGGAAGACCTAAAATGATGAGGACACCTGCAATGGACGAGGCAATTCTTCGTGCAGTTGACGATAACCCTAATGTCAGTGTCAGAGAGGTTGCTGCTGTACAAGGTAACGTTGACCATGTCACTGTATGGAGAGTGCTACGGGAGAACCAGCTGTTTCCGTACAATGTACAGCATGTGCAGGCACTATCAACAACTGATTGTGCCTCCACGGGTACACTTCCACGAATGGTTCATCCAACAATGTGTCAATCCTCATTTCAGTGCAAATGTTCTCTTTACGGATGAGGCTTCATTCCAATGCGATTAAATTGTAAATTTTCACAATCAACATGTGTGGGCTGACGAGAATCCGCACGCAATTGTGCCATCACGTCATCAACACAGATTTTCTGTGAAAGTTTCGGCAGGCATTGTTGGTGATGTCTTGATTGGGCCCCATGTTCTTCCACCTACACTCAATGGAGCATGTTATCATGATTTCATACAGGATACTCTACCTGTGCAACTAGAACATGTGCCTTTACAAGTACGACACAACACCTGCACATTTCAGTCGAAGTGTTCGTACGCTTCTCAACAACAGATTCGGTGACCGATGGATTGGTAGAGGCGGACCAATTCCATGGCCTCCATGCTCTTCTGACCTCAACTCTCTTGACTTTCATTTATGGGGGCATTTGAAAGCTCTTGTCTACGCAACCCCGGTACCAAATGTAGAGACTCTTCGTGCTCGTATTGTGGACAGCTGTGATACAATTCGCCATTCTCCAGGGCTGCATTAGCGCATCAGGGATTCCATGCAACGGAGGGTGGATGCATGTATCCTCGCTAACGGAGGGTATTTTGAACATTTCCTGTAACAAAATGTTTGAAGTCACACTGGTACGTTCTGTTGCTGTGTGTTTCCATTCCATGATTAATGTGATTTGAAGAGAAGTAATAAAATGAGCTCTAACATGGAAAGTAAGCGTTTCCGGACACATGTCCACATAACATACTTTCTTTTTGTGTGTATGTGAGGAATGTTTGGCCGTACCTTTTTTAACACCCTGTATATCAATCTGCTGAAATTTCCAACATGTAAAGGTATTTGCGGCCATGTTACAGAACACAAACAATTGTTAATTACTGAGAGAAATAATTAAGTACATGAAATGAGCATTATCTGTGGCTACAACATAAGCCTCACTGTTAGAAAGCATGATAACTTAACACATAAATGTACATATGAAACTAGTGCTTTATACACTGTGTTCATTCTAGTTGGAAATACATGGGCATTAGTTTACTTTTCTATGGGAAAACAAAAGCAACTGGGCACTGACTTGCTGAATAAATCATTTGGCTTAAATATCACAGAAAACTCTTAACCGAACTCCAGAATATGGAAATCCATTCTGACTGCTAGTGCACGACAGAAATAACTTAACAATTGAGGATATCCCTCAAACACTACTTTCATTCTGTTGAGAAGTACCTAACGGCCTACTTATATGAGCTTTTTCGTAATTCTAACTTTTAAATTATCACTAAGTTACATAACTTATTGACCCCTCCTATTAATATTTTACAGCTATCTGCTGCTCTGTTTAAATTCATTGTTTAGATTAATGCTAGTACACAGACGTAGCACAAGATCGGATTGTGTCAAGGATGGGGAAGGAAATCAGTCGCGCCTTTTCAAATAAATCATCCCAACAACTGCGTGGAGCAATTTAGGAACTCCCGAAAAATCTAAATCTGGATGGCCAGACCGGAGTTTGAATCGTCGTCCTCCCGAAGTACTGTACTTCTGCGTACTTGCATACTATGCTACGTAGCAGAAGAAAATGTAAATAAAAATGTATCAATTTAACATTTACTTGTTTGCTACCGAAATTGAGATTTTTAAAGTGAACATCACCATACTATTGCACGTGCAACTTGTTACATATTCAAAACACGAAAATAAATGTAAGACGAACAAATGGTTGAAATAGACGGAAAGCAGAACTGGACACGGCTAAAAAACAATTTTAATTACATAATACATATTGCTATGGGACGAAACGGTAGCTACTGAGGAATGACATTTATTAAACATCATATTAACGGTCTCACTCCGAGAGTATTACCATGCAGTGAACCAGACTCAGAATTTTAACCAGAGATAGGGCTTACCGACAATTACGTCAAACTTCTGAGATCATACCGCCCTCCACAACTGCCACACTGCCATTCGGATATTGAGAACGATTTGTTATCAAACAATAACACAGGTGTTTATAAACAAGACACAATCATTCGTTGCTAAGGTGCATATCTTTGGCTCCCCCACTTCAGTATAGTGGTAAGAAGTGATTTTTCTGTCTCCGTTTAATAAGCATGTAGGAATCGCAGTTGCATTTCTGGAAATAAGCATTTAGTAGTTTTACATTTTGATTACAATAACTAGAAAGTAAGATAACCTACTTTCCACCTTACATATAGCAATCGTACATGCAGCTATGGTGCAGGTCACTAATTAAAGATATAGGCATCTCACAAGGGAATATTCTAAATGTAAATAAATAATATTGATGACACTTGACGGATGTGTAGAGGGGAAAAAACAATGCAATACATTTTTTTGTTTGTTTCACTAACCACACCGCGAAGGGAAATTTGGCATACTAGCTTTAGAACCGATGTTACATCATAAAATGTTTTTCATATAAAAGTTGATACGTAATTAACGTTCCTAATAACTGTATAATGAACCTTTGAAATAAAACAATGAAAACTTTTGTTAGAAGATGAATTAAAGGAGCTTTCAAGATACATACATACATGTGTAATAACGACCATTCCTAAAATACCATTTTTTGAAAATAAGCTGTAAACAGTGCGCCGTTGGATTACTTTCTACATACCAAATTAAAAGATTTCGATATTTATTTCACTTATATTTGTTTCCCGATTACAATTGTAATTTTGTATTTTACATTCATGTTTTTTTGTTTTTTAGTGTACTGTTTGAGATACATCTATTTTTTTAATTGAAAATTGTAAATCATTCATTATTATGAAACGAAATGTATCAATGATAATCTGTAAAGAAATGCTAAGAACATAACGCTTTTCACAACAAGCATGTAAAATAAACGAAATTGGAATTATATTAATACCTTCAGCTGCTAACAGGCGTTGATATATATCAACGGGGAAAGGTGAAAATTTGTGCCCTGACTCGGATTCAAACCCAGGACATCCTGCTTACATGGCAGACACTCTATCCATCTTTTCTTTTTCTTTTAATCTCATTTTGTTTGTTTTCGTTCGTTGTATCTGCTCGGGGCACACGTCACAAGACTCCCGTTTCAGTTCGTCATTGATTCATTAACTCATTGTTTTTATTACAGAGGGCTGCTAACCCTCTGACCGAACACGCTGAGTTACCGTACCGACACTCATCTGAGCCACCGAGGGCACAGAGGATAACACAACTGCAGGGAGTATCTCGCGCACGCCTCCCGCGAGACCCACGTTCTCACCTTGTATGTCCACACACTACATTCGTAGTGTCCCCAACACACTCATTACTCGTGGAAGACATTCTTACCAAGTCCTGTAAAAGTTTGGGGAATATGTGTGCTTCCGCACAGAAGAGGAAGGTCATGGCCGGTGTTGCCAGAACTATACAGAGTGGTCCATTGATAGTGACCGGTCCAAATATCTCACGAAATAAGCATCTAACGAAAAAACTACAAAGAACGAGACTCGTCTAGCTTGAAGGGGGAAACCAGATGGCGCTATGGTTGGCCCACTAGATAGCGCTGCCACAGGTCAAACGGATATCAACTGCGTTTTCTTTAAATATGAACCCTCATTTTTTATGACATATTCGTGTAGTATGTAAAGAAATATGAATGTTTTAGTTGGACCACTTTTTTCGCTTTGTGATAGATGGCGCTGTAATAGTCACAGTCGTGTAAGTGCATGGTATCACGTAACATTCCGCCAGTGCGACGGTATTTTTCTTCGTGATACATTACCCGTGTTAAAATGAACCATTTACCAAATGCAGAAAAGGTCGATATCGTGTTGAAGTATGGCTATTGTGGTCAAAATGACCAATGGGTGTGTGCTATGTATCCTGCTCGGTATCCTGGACGACATCATCCAAGTGTCCGGACCGTTCGCCGGAAACAGGAAGTGTTCAGCCACATGTGAATCGTCAACCACGACCTGCAACAAATGAAGATGCCCAAGTAGGTGTTTTAGCTGCTGTCGCGACTAATCCGCACATCAGTAGCAGACAAATTTCGCGAGAATCGGGAATCTCAAAAACGTCGGTGTTGAGAATGTTACATCAACTTCTGCAAGGTTCGCAGAAGGGCTTCTGTAAAGTTTGGAAGGTAGGAGACGAGGTACTGGCAGAAGTAAAGCTGTGAGGACGGGGCGTGAGTCGTGCTTGGGTAGCTCAGTTGGTAGAGCACTTGCCCACAAAAGGCAAAGGTCCCGAGTTCGAGTCTCGGTCCGGCACACAGTTTTAACCTGCCAGGAAGTTTCACATCAGCGCACACTCCGCTGCAGAGTGAAAATCTCATTCTGGAAACATCCCCCAGGCTGTGGCTAAGCCATGTCTCCGCAATATCCTTTCTTTCAGGAGTGCTAGTTCTACAAGGTTCACAGAAGAGCTTCTGTAAACTTTGGAAGGTAGGAGATGAGGTACTGGCAGAAGTAAAGCTGTGAGGACGGGGCGTGAGTCGTGCTTGGGTAGCTCAGTTGGTAGAGCACTTGCCCGCGAAAGGCAAAGGTCCCAAGTTCGAGTCTCAGTCTGGCACACAGTTTTAATCTGCCAGGAAGTTTCATATCAGCACACACTCCGCTGCAGAGTGAAAATCTCATTCTGGTTACATCAACAACGATTTCACCAGTACCATATTTCTATGCACCAGGAATTGCATGGTGACAACTTTGAACATTATGTACAGTTCTGCCATTGGGCACAAGAGAAATTATGGGATGATGACAGATTTTTTTCACGCGTTCTATTTAGCGACGAAGCGTCATTCACCAACAGCGGTAACGTAAACCGGCATAAAATGCACTATTAGGCAACGGAAAATCCACGATAGCTGCGACAAGTGGAACGTCAGAGACCTTGGCGTGTTAATGTATGGTGCGGCATTATGGGAGGAAGGATAATTGGTCCCCATTTTATCGATGGCAATCTAAATGGTGCAATGTATCCTGATTTCCTACATAATGTTCTACCAATGTTACTACAAGATGTTCCACTGCATGACAGAATGGCGATGTACTTCGAACATGATGGATGTCCGGCACATAGCTTGCGTGCGGTTGAAGCAGTATTGAATAGCATACTTCATGACAGGTGGATTGGTCGTTGAAGCACGTTCACCGGATCTGACGTCCCCGGAATTCTTTCTGTGGAGAATGTTGAAGGATATTTGCTATCGTGATCTACCGACAACACCTGACAACATGCGTCAGCGCATTGTCAATGCATGTGCAAACATTACGGAAGGCAAACTACTTGCTGTTGAGAGGAATGTCGTTACACATATTGACGACATCATTTTCAGCATTTATTGCATTAATGTGGTATTTACAGGTAAACACGCACTGTAACAGTGTGCATTCTCATAAATGTTCAAATGTGTGTGAAATGTTATGGGACTTAACTGCTAAGGTCATCAGTCTCTAAGCTTACACACTACTTAACCTAAATTATCCTAAGGACAAACACACACACCCATGCCCCAGGGAGGACTTGAACCTCCACCGGGATCAGCTGCACAGGTTCTCAGAAATGATAAGTTCACAAAGGTACATGTATCACATTGGAACAATCGAAATAAAATGTTAAAATGTACCTACGTTCTGTATTTTAATTTTAAAAAACCTACCTGTTACCAACTGTTTGTCTAAAATTGTGAGCCATATGTTTGTGACTATTAAGCGCCATCTATCACAAAGCGAAAAAAGTGGTCCAACTAAAACATTCATATTTCTTTACGTACTACATGAATATGTAATAAAAATGACGGTTCCTATTTCTTAAAAATGCAGTTGATATCCGTTTGACCAATGACAGCGCCATCTAGTGGGCCAACCATAGCGCCATCTGGTTTCCCCTTTCAAGCTAGACAAGTTTCGTTCTTTGTAGTTTTTTCGTTTGACGATTATTTCGTGAGATATTTGACCCAGTCATGATCAATGGACCACCCTGTATACTTATATGGTTATTGTGTCTGTTCATTCAGATATTTGTGAAAGAACTGAGACAGAGAGACAGGCAGAGTTAATTTATAGGAGTAATAAAAATCACACTACAATCACATTTTTTTACCTTTGACGGAGTGGATGTTAACAACATCTCAAAGACAATTAAAACCATTGTTACAGAACTTAGTCTCTTATATAATTACCCTTTGAAGAACTGTCTAAGTGTGATTTATACATAAAACCCTTTTGAGTGCACTGAATAGGTACATAAGGAAATGCCCCAACATGCTAAGATAAAAGTTATTACTAATGATAATAAACACTAGTACGGCCACTGTAAGCATCGGCAAAGAGATATTTTGATACGCCAGAAGGCGAAAGACAAATGATGGAAACTTTTTTCAGTCTTTTTGACAATTATTAGAGACCCTGTCGTTAGGTCTCGTGGCGAGAAGACGTATTTCTTGTGATACAGGCTGGCTGGTGTGGCCGAGCGTTTCTAGGCGCTTCAGTCTGGAACCGTGGGACCGCTACAGTCGCAGGTTCGAATCCTGCCTTGGGCATGGATGTGTGTGATGTCCTTAGGTTAGTAAGGTTTAATTAGTTCTAAGTACCAGGGGACTGATGACCTCAGATGTTAAGTCCTATAGTGCTCAGAGCCATTTGAACAATTTTTTTTTTTTGTAATGCAGTATGTTGTCTGAATAATAATTTTATGAAAATATGAAGTCTGAGAGTAGGTTTTTGTGCAAAAGCACGAAAGTTTTCTTTTTTTCAGCGCATTATCCCAATGTCATGTCACTGTAGCTGCCTGCATCAGAAGATGAAGTCCAATTAAGAATCAATATTGTACACATGGTCAAGAATGCGAACTAATTATGGCAGAAGGAGAACCATTTAACCAACTTGTGTAAATCTCAACAGCTAAACGAATACAGGAATTGACGTAAGATAAAAGTGAAAGACATTGCATTCGCTTAAAAAATCTATAAGGAATCAAAATGATAAAAGTGCGAAAAAATCAGTTTGTTTAATTAATTACATTATATATTTTTTATTATAAATTGGCACAGCAGGACTGGGTGGACACTTATTGCCTTCTAGTATTTCAGTATTTAAAAAAAATGTGTCTCTTGAAATAATAGCACCAATGTAAACCAATAAAAATTAGCTCAATGCAGAAAGTCTGACTATGAATGATAAAATTGTTCAAAATATTCAAATGATTTTATTAGGAATTAATTGTATCAGTAACTGACATATTACCCACTAAAAAATAACCAATGTAGAATATTCCTAAAATAGAGACACCTTAGAATATGATGGCATTAAAAGGAAGATATTTAAAAAAATTGTTAAAAGCTTGAGAGAAAATTGGTACAAGTAACTCAGAAGAGAAAGCAAAACAGTACGATGAAGAAACAATCCAGAGGCTTGTAATGAAATGAAAATTTCTTACACATCTCCCATTTGGAATAAAAAGAAATCTCAGTCTGACCCCCAAAATTTAATTTAATTCTTTATCATGATTGACCATTTATAGTAGAACAGATTTAGACAAAAAATATATAATTTTAACAATTTTTACAGAGAATTTCTCGCAATTTAATCTACTTCTTATAGAAATATTGTTAAAAATTAATTGAAATAATTTTAAGTTCAAATGGTTCTTCTGTCTTGTAAAACAGCTATTTCAGTAACCTCTGATAAATGATAACTTAGGAAACACCATAGGACAAGAAATGAACAGATAACAGAAGCTTATTCAAAAGTTTTAAACATGTTATTTTACAAATGTGCAAGCCTGCAGTCTTTTCCAGTCTGTGTCTAGATATATCAAAGTCCAGTTTGTCATGAAGGTGTATATTCACTCTGCTGTAGGACTCATTTAAAATGGTTTGACACAAAACAATGCTGCATAGATGTATAGGTTTACAACAGTTAATATCTTGAGCTGATGAAAAGGGTTCAGCAGTGTTCCTTATATTTCATCTTTCTCACTGTTTTGATTACTTTTTGGATGATGGTTCAATCCCGCGTCCGGCCATCCTGATTTAGGTTTTCTGTGATTTTCCTTAATCGCTCCAGTCAAATGCCGGGATGGTTCCTTTCAAAGGGCACAGCTGACTTCCTTCCCCGTCCTTCCCTAATCTGATGAGACCGATGACCTCGCTGTCTGGTCTCCTTCCCCAAACAACCAACCAACCTTTTTGGAATTTTCAGAATTTCACTAACATAACTAGAATTTACTCATATCAGTATGTCACTGGAAATACAAGTACATACACACATCCATACATCTTGTTCCACAGATCATGTATGAGTACGACATTCTGTAATGATGTGGAATGTGTCACTTTAACATAAGTTTTCTCAACACAAATTAATTAATTAATCCTTTTTTTTACAGTTACTATTTCATATCTAAGAATTCATCTATTGCATAGAACGAGTTGTCATTCAGAAATTGTTTTAATTTGCTTTTAAATGTTGGTTGGCTATCTGTCAGACTTTTAATACCATTTGTCAAATGACCAAAGATTTTTGTGGCAGCATAATTCACCCCTTTCTGTGCCAAAGTGAGATTTAATCCAGAATAGTGAATATCATCCTTTCTTCTAGTGTTGTAGCTATGCACTTTGCTGTTATTTTTGTACTGGAATGGGTTATTAATGACAAATTTCATAAGTGAATATATGTATTGCGAAGGTACTGTGAATATCCCGAGTTGCTTAAATAAATGTCTTCAAGGTGATCTTGTGTGGGCTCCAGCTATTATTCTGATTAGACGCTTTTGTGCAATGAATACTTTCTCTCTTAATGACGAATTGCCCCGAAATATTATGCCATATGAAAGCAGTGAATGAAAATAGGCAAAGTAGGCTAATTTACTGATATGTTTATGACCAAAGTTTGCAATAACCCTAATAGCATAAGTAGCTGAACCTAACCGTTTCAGCAGATCATCGATGTTGTTTCTTCCAATTCCATTTCTCATCAATGCACACGCCCAGAAATTTTGAGTTTTCTGCCTTAGCAACAGACTTCCGTTCATAGTATATATTTATCAATGGTTTTATGCCATTTACTGTACAGAATTGCATAAACTGTGTTTTTTCAACATCTAGTGAGAGTCCATTTGTAGAGAACCACTTAATAATTTTCTGAAAGACGTTATTTGCAGTTTCCTCAGTTGATTCATGCTGGCTGAAAGAGGCCACCTTCCTATACTCATTAGTGGCTGCATCTGCCAGTTTCCACCTGAGGTAGTGCACTCTTTTTTATCTGGAATCATTGTTAAAGCCCAAAAATTTTATTGATTTACTTTCTAGAGCTTTAGTTAATCACAGTATTAATTCTGGCGTTTTATCAGGATTAAAAAGGAGTTCATTAGAAGAAAACCAGTTCGTTGCTAGCTATAATTTTTCTTGTGTTGCCTGATGCAATTCTATGGTGTCAAACTGTGTACTGTGCACTGACATACCATCTGCATGATACGCTATTTGATTTGCTGCTATATGGTAAGGTAAATGAGTAATTACAGTGGTGAATAGAAATGTAACAAGAACCAGCGCTGCAGAACTCTGATCTGAAGTTCCCTTAATAAAGACCACCTATTTTTACTTAAGGCAAAATGACTCCTGTTGCTTAAATATGACATGATTACTGTTAAGGTAGATTACGTTTGCCAGTTTTGCAATTATGTTTTACTATTTTCACAAAGTACAATGGATATCAAATTCTTATTTTCAAATGCAGTTAACATCTGGTTAACAACTTCAGTGACACTAGTACTTGTATTTTTGCCCTGTTGGAGCCTAAACTGTCTGTTGGAGATGAGATCATGCTTTCGAAATAATTACTTATCTGATTATACATTACAGAGTGAAAAACTTTGGTTAAAATGGTTTTGTTGGTTGGTTTCGGTTAAAACTGGGTTGTTTGGGAGGGTACCAAACAGTGAGGTCATCAGTGCTGTTGTATTAGGGAAGGATGGGTAAGAAAATTGGCCATGCCCTTTCAAAGGAACCATCCTGACATTTGCCTGAAATGATTTAAGGAAATCATGGAAAACCTAAATCAGGGTGACCAGATGTATGTTTGAACTGTCATCCTCCTGAATACAAACCCAGTGTGCTAACCACTACACCACTTCGCTCGGTATAAAACTGAGACAATATATAATGCTCAGTAATTTTGGGCAAATGCTTACCCCCTTTTTAAAAAAATTGGTATCATTTTAGCAATTCTGAGTGCATCAGGGAAAACTCCAGATTCTAAACATTTATTAAAAATGAAAGAAAGAGGTAGATAGATATAATGTACTGTTTTCTCATTTTCGTGGTTCTAGAACGAACATCAAGAATATGAAATGGACATGTACCATTTTGCTTGATTTGGGTTTTCAGCCCACTAACTGAGATTTGGAAGTACAGTAATCGTTTACTTCTTCTGGTCTACCACTGTGTCCTGTATGTGGGTTTGGGTGTTGTCTTGATTGATAATGCCCTATGCTGCTCTGCCTTTGTCTGGAGCATGTCCTGCCTAACGTTCATAACTAAGTTTTTTGGCCAGGGTTAGTTTGTTTTTGCAGCTTTTCTTATATTTTAAGTAAGCACTTTAATAGTCTCATCTAGCTCAGGCCCTTGTTCATAAAAGATGTATGTATATTGTACAGTCTAAGCATCTCCTCTCTAATGAGGGCCACATCATCTGCATACAAACTTAACACTGTCTTTTTCTTGTTAAGCTTAGGGCTACTTTCGATTAATGGTGGAGTACCATGATTCAATTAGTTTTTTCAAAAAATCATTGATAATTGTTTCATTAGAACCTTTCAGAAAGTACCAGATAACATCAGCTAACCCGACAATAAATAAATACATTCACCTTGCAACCCTCTTATCCATGTAACACCAGAATTGCTGTTGATTTGTTTGTCTTATGTATATAGTTGTTCACAGCAGCCTGCTAGAAATACTGGTTCGCTATCGACTACAGCTTTGGCAGAAAGTCTGACATCATACACAACTCTTGAAAAATTATATATGTTATTATCCAAGGAGGCATTATTCCATGTGGGCTGTAGTTTGTAAAATGTAAATTCAGAGATTTTAATACGTTACAATTTTTTTTGTAACGTTTTCTCTAGTGTTACTCATTTTGATGTTGAAATGACCATAGATGATGATGTTTGTTTCAGATTTTAACATATATCTTAAAAGTAGCTCAAATATTTCGAAGTATTTACTTACAGCTACAATTGGGATTTTCTCCCTTTTTGCAGAAACCTACCCAAGATATCTACAGGATGCAAAAAAGGTAATTTGTATAATTAGCAGTCTCAGTCAACATGAATCATGCAGGAAACATTTCAGGAGTCTTGGCGTTTTGACTCTATTATCTGTCCATATTTACAGTATCATATTATTTATTAAGAGACACCTATTATGTGGGGAAGAACGCAAGATAATAAATAGAGCAGTAGATTCACAAACGTTAAGTTTAAAAATAATGCATCAAAATATGCAAATGCAGCAAACAAATAAGAAGAATTAGAACTGTCATTAGCTGCTGATATACCCATTACTTCCATAACGACAGGGAGTGGTTTAAAGGAGAGCGAATTAAAGGTTTTCAGTCTGATAGGACACAAAAATTTATCATAATACTGCAAACTGAACAAAAAAGTATAGGAGTAGCAAGATATGTAGACAGCGAAGTAGGGAACTGTTCTCCACAAAAGATCTAAAATTGCACAGATTTTTGCTTTGAACCAGCAACAGTATAAATGAAGTTGATGGGGAAAATGCATTGTAACAGGAATATATCAATCTCATTTCTGAAGCACCGAAAACTTTTTATTGGAAATTTTATTGCTACTGTGCAAAGTCATAAATAAAAACATTTTTAGTAACATCAGGTGACTTAAATATAGACATACTGAAATACAATGGCAACACAAAACGTTTTCACGACATTATGAGCACTTACAATCACCAGTTTCATGTAAATAATCCATAAGGGTACACAAACATCAAGCACATTAATAGGCCATGCCCCCTCAGATATTCATGCACACAGACAATAGCAAATATAGTTATTGCAAAGCATTTTGCACAAGCAATTGAACTGTGAGGCGACATGAAAAGTAAGGACAACAGATGGCTGAATTTAGACAAAGTAAACTCCTATGAACCATGGACCTTGCCGTTTGCAGGGAGGCTTGGGTGCCTCAGCGATACAAATAGCCATATCATAGGTGCAACGACAACAGAGGAGTATCTGTTCAGAGGTCAGACAAACGTGTGGTACCTGAAGAGGGGCAGCAGAGTTTTCAGTAGTTACAGAGGCAACAGTCTGGGGAGCTAGTAGAAATCCTTGGCTAACAGAAGAAATATTGAATTTAACTGATGAAAGGAGAAAATATAAAAACTCAGTAAATGACGCAGGCTAAAACGAATAAAAAAGTTACAAAAATTAGATCGACAGGAAGCGCAAAATGGCTAAGCAGGGATGGCTAGAGGACAAATGTGGGGATATAGAGGCATATCTCACTACAGGTGAGATAGATACTGCGTACAGGAAAATTAAAGAGACCTTTGGAGAAAAGAGAACCACGTGTATGAATATCAAGAGCTCAGATGGAAACCCAGTTCTAAGCAAAGTAGGGAAAGCAGTAAGGTGGAATGAGTATATAAAGGCTCTGTACAAGAGCGATGTACTTGAGGACAATATTATGGAAATGGAAGAGGATGTAGATGGAGATGAAATGGGAGATATGATACTGCGTGAAGCGTTTGACAGAACACTGAAAGACCTAAGTCCAAACAAGGCCCAAAGAGTAGACACATTCCATTAGAACTATTGACAGCTTTGGGAGAGCCAGCCCTGACAAAACTCTAGCATCTGGTGAGCAAGATGTATGAGACAGACGAAATACCCTCAGACTACAAGAAGAAAATAATAATTCCAATCCCAAAGTTAGCAGATGTTGACAGATGTGAAAATTACCGAACTATCAGTTTAATAAGTCACGGCTGCAAAATACTAACGCGAATTCTTTACAGATGAATGGAGAAACTGATAGAAGCCGACCTCAGGGAAGATCAGTTTGAATTCCATAGAAATATTGGAACATGTGAGGCAATACTGACCATATGACTTATCTTAGAAGCCAGATTGAGGAAAGGCAAACCTACGTTTCTAGCATTTGTAGACTTAGAGAAAGCTTTTGACAATGTTGACTGAAATACTCTATTTCAAATTCTGAAGGTGGCAGGGGTAAAATACAGGAAGCAAAAGGCTGTTTACAATTTGTACAGAAACCAGATGGCGGTTATAAGAGTCGAGGGGCATGAAAGGGAATCAGTGGTTGGGAAGGGAGTGAGACAGGGTTGTAGCCTATCCCTGATGTTATTCAATATCTATACTGAGCAAGCAGTAAAGGAAACAAAAGAAAAATTCGGAGTAGATATTAAAATCCATGGAGAAGAAATAAAAACTTTAGGGTTCGCCAATGACATTGTAATTCTGTCAGAGACAGCAAAGATGTTGGAAGAGCAGTTGAACAGAATGAACAGTATCTTGAATGAAGGATATAAGACAAACATCAACAAAAGCAAAACGAGGATTATGGAATGTAGTCGAATGAAGTCGGGTGACTCTGAGGAAATTAGATTCGGAAATGAGACACTTAAAGCAGTAAATTAGTTTTGTAATTTGGAGAGCAAAATAACTGATGATGGTCGAAGTAGAGAGGATACAGAATGTAGACTGGCAAGCAAAGTATTTATGAAGAAGGGAAATTTGTCAACATCAAGTATAGATTTAAGTGTCAGGAAGTCGTTTCTGGAAGTATTTGCATGGAGTGTAGCCATGTATGGAAGTAAAACATGGATGATAAATAGTTTGGACAAGAAGAGAATAGAGGCACTCGAAATGTGGTGCTACAGAAGAATGCTGAAGATTTGATGGGTAGATCACATAACTAATGATGAGGTATTGAATAGAATTGGGGAGAAGAGAAATTAGTGGCACAACTTGACTAGAAGTAGGGGTCGGTTGGTAGGACATGTTCTGAGGCATGAAGGGATCAACAATTTAGCATTGGAGGGCAGCGTGGAGGGTAAAAATCGTAGAGGGAGACCAAGAGTTGAATACACGAAGCAGGTTCAGAAGGGTGTAGGTTACAGTAGGTACTGGGAGATGAAGAAGCTTGTACAGGATAGAGTAGCATGGAGAGCAGCATCAAACCAGTCTTTGGACTGAAGACCACAACAACAACAAACTTGGAAATCTGAGTAGGCTGTAAATTTTGCTAAGAGCTGGAAACTGGCAAGATGTGTACCTGGAGGCCAGTGTAAAGAACAGGGAGTCTTCTTGTGATGTATTCAAATATCATATAGATGCAGCGTGTATAATACGCATAACTATCAAGGGTAAACCAAACAAAAAGTGGTATACTATAGAAATTAAAAAAGCAGGACATGAACTCTATGGGATCTAAAAAAATTACCAGAAAGATGTAGGACAGGACAGTCTTGAGAATTACAGGTACTAGAAGAAATTACACACTAGTGTGACAAGAGCAGCAGCGGCTACCCACCAAAAAACTTGAAATATAAACTTCTTCTAATATCTCTAAAACAGTCCGAATTATATAAATAAGCACAGAAAAGAATCACGTTTCTTAAAAGATAAAAATTAATGCTGGCAAGTGAGGGGAGAAAGTGACAGATCCACAACAAGTGTGTAATATATAGCTATAGTGGAGAAACTCCACACATCACAGTACGAAAGAGCATGGAAAGTCCCAAAAGGATGGCTGAGAGTGTACATCTACTCACTATAAATGAACTGGAAGTTTCATTATACCTACTACCTACAAATGAATTGGTAGTTTCAAAAATAACTGGATCACTAAAAAACAATAACACAGGTGGTCTGGATGAATATCAGCAAAAAAGGTAAAACACTTTGCTGATGTAATGCTTGCCAGTGAGGAAATCTTTACTTACTTGTACGAGCTATCACTTTCAAGGAGGTGTAATATCACTGAACGACATGAAAATTTGAAGAAAGAACGTCCAACAACGGCGCATCGTGTACATTCCAAAGTTCATGTTCTGAGCAGTGCAAGTGGGTATGTTCTAGCCTTAAGAAAGAAAAATTATTCTGCTGGCCAAGTTTGCTCTTAAGCACAAGACAAGCTGTATCATCCACTGAGGGCTTTGACAATCTGAAGAATGTGTCCAGAGGTTTAGCCTGGCAGGCTTCTTTTAGAGATCACCTAAGTAATTTTATTTCATATAAAGACTTATACAAACAAGCTTTTAGTATTTCAGAACTTCTTAATGAACATCACAAACTGATGGAAATCAGACACAACAGTGAAGTGGAAGCTAACAGAGACTTCAT
Source organism: Schistocerca cancellata (assembly GCF_023864275.1). Classification (NCBI taxonomy): domain Eukaryota; kingdom Metazoa; phylum Arthropoda; class Insecta; order Orthoptera; family Acrididae; genus Schistocerca; species Schistocerca cancellata. Next base: position 384,582,792 of record NC_064626.1, on the reverse strand, counting down.
GAAAATTGTAATTGATATTACAAGTCTTTTGTGTAAGCAGGAGCTAGCTTTCATAGGTCACAATAACACAGAATATTCTCTGAATCCTGGATGTTTTAGAGGTATTTTTAAACTTGTGCTAAACAGAAATGAAGATCTGAAAGCACACCGACAGAAAATGGGCTGTTTCTGGGGATTTTGAAAAACTGAACAGAACGGATTGATTGAATGTGTAAATGAGGAGATTTGTGAATATATACATTCATTTCTTAGCCGCAATCCATATTCACCTACTACGTTTCCTTCTCTCTCTTTTCCTACTACCGAATTCCAGTCACCCATGACTATTAAATTTTCGGCTCCCTTCACTATCTGAATAATTTCTCTTATTTCATCATACATTTCTTCAGTTTCTTCGTCATCTGCAGAGCTAGTTGGCATATAAACTTGTCATACTGTAGTAGGCGCTGGCTTCGTGTCTATCTTGGCCACAATAATGCGTTCACTATGCTGTTTGTAGTAGCTTACCCGTACTCCTATTTTTTATTCATTATTAAACCGACTCCTGCATTACCCCTTTTTGATTCTGTATTTATAACCTTGTATTCACCTGACCAAAAGTCTTCTTCCTGCTGCCACCGAACTTCACTAATTCCCACTATATCTACTTTAACCTACCCATTTCCCTTTTTAAATTTTCTGACCTACCTGCCCGATTAAGGGATCTGACATTCCATGCTCCAATCCGTAGAACACCAGTTTTCTTTTTCGTGATAACGACGTCCTCTTGAGTAGTCCCCGCCCGGAGATCTGAATGGGGGACTATTTTACCTCCAGAATATTTTACCCAAGAGGATGACATCATCATTTAATCGTACAGTAATGCTGCATGCCCTCGGGAAAAATTACGGCCGTAGCTTCCCCTTGTTTTCAACCATTCGCAGTACCAACAGAGCAAGGCCGTTTTGGTTAGTGTTACAAGGCCAGATCAGTCAATCATCCAGACTGTTGCCCCTGCAACTACTGAAAAGACTGCTGCCCCTCTTCAGGACCCACACGTTTGTCTGGCCTCTCAACAGATACCCCTCCGTTGTGGTTGCACCTATGGTACGGCTATCTGTATCACTGAGGCATGCAGGCCTCCCCACCAGGGGCAAGGTCCATGGTTCTTTAACTAATCCCTTAATAAATGTTCACTTCTGCCTGATAAATGATGTGGAGCGATGTTTACCTAATGTAGATAATATATTGGTCTGTATGTACTCCTGTTTGCTCTCATCATGTTCCATTGACTCACATATTATTTGAATTTATTGTAAAAACAAGCAATAACCGATCTAACTGCTGAAAGTGCAATTTGATGTGTGTTACATACTTGTGCTGTAGCACAGGCTTTCAAGAAACAAATCAAATTGCAAAAAATTACTTGTAAAAATGTTCCATTGAATCACATAGAATTTGAATTTATTGTAAAAACACGTAATAACGGATTGAACCGCTGAAAGTGCAATTTGGTGTGTGTTACATACTTGTAGTGTTGCACAGGCTTTCAAGAAACAAACCAAATTGCAAAAATTTACTTGTAAAAATGTACACTTCATTATCCAATGTCATCTGTATGAATTGTACAATATTGTGATTTCTTGTATCAATAAATCCTGTAGAGTACAAGATGCAAGTAGCCCAGGGGGAAAAGAAGGATTTGTTCTCATTATTATGATGGTATTCAAGATGAAATGTTGAAAAAGTATAACAATGACTGTATTCTCATCGATGTAACTAACAGTTATGGTTTTGAATGAATTTTGATCTTTTTGATTGGCAAAATGAGAAAAAGATCTTTTATTGTTCTTATTCTGAGCAGAACAGATCTAGAGGCAAAACCATTGTTGTTTAGCGAAATAAGGATTGAAATATGGTAAAATATGGCCTCAGGTAGATATATCAGATTTGGCTGAATCGATTTACGATGTTGGTATTCACAGATAGGAGAGCCCATGAGAAAATTGTTTTGGTCATGACCAGTCACCAGACATAGAAAACGTATACAAATAAAAACTAAATTGGAAGAAAGACAAGCTGAGTATATAATTTAGTGAGAAATGTGATGCAAGAGAGACAACTGTTTCTTTTGAACAACTGGAATGTATGTTTTGCTTTCTGTAGGATAGTACTCTGTTTTTTTCTGTTTCTTAAAACTATATCTTCTCTTTTTCTTATAAATAAAATAGTGAAAATGATCTAAAGTGGATTTATCACCAGTGATATGTATGAAGACGCATTTCATATTGCAAAATTTTGGAATCAGGTCCTGTCAACAGACGAGAAAGAGAATGTAATGAAATATACATAATAAAACACCTTCCTTTTCCAAATGTGTTTAATTTAAATGTGTTTATAAATTCTTCCTATGATAATATTATGTTTTTGGTGGCTGTAAAGATCAAGCTGACAGTATGTTGCATGCCACACAAAAGTAAGTGGAAATCATATTTCTCAACCAAGCTGGGCTCACTTTGTATGTCTGCAGTCATAGTTGGACATCAAGGGTGCAAGTATCCATGTAAATCTAGTACTCAATTGCCAGTGAATCACTTTCTGTATATTATATTTAAACTTTTTGAGGAGGTAATATATTCAAGGGTCGTCAGCTATGTGTCCTGTAAAGGGATACTTAGGCAATCAAAGGTTCCATTTCAAAAAGGGTCCTTTACTAAGGTGGCCATTTATACTTTCACTGAGCACATAACAAAATTTTTAAGTTATAAAACGTAGCCATCTATATCATCTGCGACTTATCATTTGATTCTGTCAGTTATGACATTCTATTTAACATTTAAGGAGTAGAAATCATATAAGGATGTTTAAACAGTACAGAATCACATAGGGCATTCTGCAGGGTTTGATGATCTTGCTTCCATATTACTTGAAACAGAAGGCAGAATTAGTAATTTTTACAAATGAAGCACTATTGTAAAGCCAAGCAAACACCCCTGTATTCATGTGTGGCAGCGTTATCAGTATCTGACCGAGTTTGAAAGATACCTCATTGTAGGTTTCTGTTAGGTCAGGTGATCGAATTGTGAACTATCCAGATCTGTGGGGCATTTGGATGTCACACTGTATTGACATGGGACTGCATGGGAATGTAGGGGCAGGCATACTCACTGTCAAGGTTCTGATCGAACACATCTGATCTCCACAAGAGAGGCTCACCGTATTGCGCATTAAGCACAATATAGCCCATTCATTTCTGCACCTGTCATCCGAAAACAAGTAATGACCTCCCTGGAACATTCTGTATCATCCCACGTCATTACGCAGACAACAGCAGTAGCCAGTTTAGGGACTTACCGTCTCATACGTGGGTTACCGTTAACTTCAAAACACAAATGGCTGTGTCTGGAGTCGTGCCACAACTGGGAAGCATGGACTGCTGATGAATGGCACTGCATTGTGTTCACTGATGGAGCATGGTTCTGGACTGCACAGGAAGACCACTGTGAGCGAGTATGGCAGTAATCTGGGAAGATGTCCTATTTTTCCACTGTTTTTGATATCTAAAATAGTGCACAACGGTGTGGAGAACTGTCAGGTATGAATCCAGGACACAACTAGTAGCTGATGGCACAATGGTACATCATAGGCATGCTAATCCTCATGTGTTAGTTGGCATGTGACAGAACAGTGGTGCCATTTTTCAACAAAACAATGCTCATCTGCAAATGCACGTGTCTCTATTAACCATCTGCATGATGTTGACACACTCCCATGGCCAGCAGGATCCCTACATTTGTCCACAATAAAACCTGTGGAGCCAGCTTCAACATGAACTCCGTTCCAGTGCCAATATCCTTCATATTAAGAACCAAATACAACAGCTTGCTTCAGGAGAGGATACAGAGACTTTCTGAAACACCTTGCAACTGAATCAGTACATGCATCCACGACAGAAGTGTTGCAACGTCATTATGATAGGTGAGCTTATACTGCCAAATTCCTTAAGAAGTTCAAAATAAAACACAGAAAAATCTGTAATACTGTCAATCTCATTAAAATTCACGCAAATCAGGGGAACAACTGAATCAAAAGTAAGCTGTACTAAAAAAGGAACAAGGAAATATAACTAGCAAACGCAATAGATGTGGGAAACTGCAGATTTTCTATACACCCAACGTAAATCTGGCATAAAACACAGTACAGTGGAGACACGATTACCTAGATCTCAGTTATATAGATTCACGATTCTGCAGATTGTCAAGCATGAGGAAATATGTTTGGCACCTAGTTTGTCCATATACAGTCATGTCGCACTGGGACTATCCGCCTGTGCACCGAGCTGTCTCTACTCCTCAAGCACTTCATTATGTTTAATTTAGACAGTGTGTGTTTCATTATTGTTTGAACTAGACAGTTGTCAATAGCTATGCCACTGGATAGTTTTGTGTCTGTCATTAAAAATGTCAAAGTGCAATAGAGTGGTGGTATGTCTTAAAGATGAAATAAGCGTGGTGAAGCTCGTAATTAAAGGCTCTGAGACAGAGCAACTCCAAAATGTTTATGAAAATAAATTTCACAATGAAAAATTACAGAATTACTATCAGAATACATTTCATCTATTTCCCATATGGATTTAAAAAACGCCAGTCAATGTTATTCAAATTGTTGATATGCATTATGAAGTGATGTTTTTCGAACTGGTAGTAGCTAGTCTTAGGGCTGCGCCTTGGAATACTACTTAGCTCTATGTAGCAGAAGTTTGGTGCATGGCTTCCTCGGTTTATGGCTCTTACGGCGCTATCGAATCCCAGTCTTAGTATATCTCTATTATGCTTTGGTGGGTCGTTAATCGATGATTAATATTATTGTTTTAGGCAGTGTTTAGACAGATATATTTTGCAATTATTCTGCTGTGTTTACAAAAGTAATTTCCGCAATGCCGCTAAGGCTAATGAGAAATTATATTTCTCAAAAAACTTACCTCTGTGTGAAAGGTTTTTTCTGTCACATTTCGCATTTTATTTGCCTAATGAGGAAACTGTATAGCTATACAAAATGACAAAACATTGACATGACAGATTTCTTATTATAATTACCTATCAGATATGTCTGAAAGTGCATTTCTCTCTACACCTAATGAAAAAGATTGTGGACACATCATTAGACAACAGAACTCCTAAACCATTGTTTTGTTGCTAACTTCAGTTGCTAACAGGGGAAAAATCTTTGATGTTAATATGAATGACTTTACAGGTTGTTATGTTAACAGTTAATAGGCTAGAATTTTGTGATAGGAAGGCGATGGTAAATTATTAACATATAAACATCAAATTTTATTTTTTTATTGTTTTGCTTCATTCTATGTATATCCACATGCCATTAACTTCGTCACGCTTTTTGGTGCGTGACTTTAATCTAATCTGAAAGTACACAGTAACAAACATTGAACTCACTGTGATTCAAGCATGTCATCAGTGTCAGTAGCAGAGACTAGCATATGTACTTTTCCTAATACATTGGCTTGTTCACCAAAGAAACAACATACAGAACTAACAAGCCTGTCATAAAAATGGTTTTAGTTTAAAGTAAATGTCACTAGAACAGAACAAAAGCATTGTGAAGCAAACCACTTCAGTCAACCTTCGTAGTAAAGGCTGCTGGATTGCAAACAGGAATCTTATTTGTCAATTTATTTAGCTATTTGCTAAGCATCCACTCATCAAATATTTGATATGGGATATAGCTTACTTAGTACATCAGTACACAAATTTAAATATTTATTACATAACAGTAACATTGATCCAATAACATAAATAATTTAAGCACATGACAAAGTACAGTAAATCATTGAAATATAATACATTAATACAACTGTATAACCCAATATATAGTACTGTAAACAGACAGCTGTCAATAACTATGCCACTGCATAGTGGTGTGTCTGTAGTTAAAAAGGTCAAAGTGCAGGACAGTGGTGTTTTCTCATAAAGATAAAATTATGGAGGTGCAGATCGTAATTAAAGGCTCTGAGGCGGAGCCACCCCAAAATGTATATTAAAATTAATTTCTCACTAAAAAATTACAGAATTTTTATCAGAATGCATTTCGTCTATTTCACACATGGATTTAAATAATGCCAATTAATGTTTTTGGAATTGTTAATATGTGAAATCAAGCAGTGTTTTCCGAACTGGTAGTAGCTAGTCTTAAGGCCTTGCGATACTACTTAGCTCCATGTAGCAGAAGTTTGGTGCATGGCTTCCTCGGTTTGCAGCTCTTACGGGCGCCTCAAAGGCTCTGGTGTTTCGAATGAGCTCAATACTAAATTGAGCTCACTTGGTGTTTTAGCCTAAGTGTGTCCTACTAACCTGCAAACAATTTTTACCTTCTACTGCTTATGTCTAAATGGAATGAACAGAGTTACTGAAACTTTGCTATAGAATCCCTGTCTCAGTATACCTGTATTATGCTTTGGTGGTCCTTAATCGACAATTACTCTTATTGTTTTAGACAGTGTTTAGACAGGTTTTTTTGTTTATGCATTGACTTTTCTAGCCAACGTTGGAGTAAGTTTGCAAAAGTCTCGCCAGAGTGCAATAGAGTATGGTATCATAAGGACAGTGAGCACAGTTCTAAACTGGAGAGACTAATACACAAAGCAAAGCCATGACGCATGATGTCACATTCACCATGTTAAACCGCTGCAAAGAGTCAAATTGTTCCGCTACATAGAAAAAATGCAATTACCAATTATATACACTCTATGACGCCGTGTGTGTTTAGATTATAATTCACTTTTAGCTGTTGCCTAACCCTTCCCTGTAAGAATAATTTTGCAATTATTCTGCTGTGTTTACAAAAGTAATGCTGCTGACAATTTATGCTTTGCAAAAACCTTACCTCTGTGCAACAGGTTTTTTCTTTCAGTTTTCCCATTTTATGTCCCTAATGACAAAACTACATAGCTATACAAAATGCCGAAAACATTGACATGACAAATTTCTTATTATAATTACCTCACAGATATGTGCCGAATTTTCACACTTAACACATTTGATGCAAAGTGCATTTCTCTCTACACCTATATGCTATATTATTCATATTTTTATCTTTGCAAGTAGTAACTAACTATTGGACAATAGTATCTGAAGTGCTGAGAGATTTGACGAATGGATACTTCCTTGTCTCTGACAAAATTAAAGTAGGCAAATTGCTACCAGAAACGTTGCCAGATTGCTGGTCATAATGCTTACAGTTACTGCATTTTGGCGTCAGTTGTGGTGATGTGTGGAATATTCTGAAACATTAGTCCCATGGAAATTTTATCTATCTGAGATGCTATTACTGTACCTAAAGAGTGTACGAGATCGGGATTCTGGGTGTTGTTAAGATAGCCTATATTTCGCGTTGACAGTATTTCCAACGGTTTCTTTGGCCAATAAAGGGCAGAGTGGATTAGCTGGAGTTTCAATCACCCCACACACGTTGTGCTGCTCACCAAAATACTAGCTGATAACCTTGACGTGGAGCGCCCATAAGCCCCCCCCCCCCAACCAAAATTCTAATATTACATCATTTTGAAATGCAGCGACTTTTTCAAGTGCAAAACGCATGTGGCAAGGCCATAGCATTTGTCCAGAACAGTCCTTACCCCAGATGAAGAGAGAGTAATAAAAATAATTCTTTAATTCTGATCTCAAATTCGAAATCCAAATAAAATTCCGAGTAAAATGACACATAACTCAGACATGTTGGTTAATTAATTATCAATTCAACAAACTTCATTACTGAATTGATACTAAT